>NC_048570.1:84987067-85352067 GCF_013265735.2 Oncorhynchus mykiss
GCCTTCATGATTTAGGATAGCTCTGTTGGCTTCATGATTTAGGATAGCTCTGTTGGCTTCATGCTTTAGGATAACTCTGTTGGCTTCATGCTTTAGGATAACTCTGTTGGCTTCATGCTTTAGGCTAGCTCTGTTGGCTTCATGCTGTTGGCCTCATGATTTAGGCTAGCTCTGGTGGCTTCATGCTTTAGGCTAGCTCTGGTGGTTTCATGATTTAGGATAGCTCTGTTGGCTTCATGCTTTAGGATAGCTCTGTTGGCTTTATGCTTTAGGATAGCTCTGTTGGCTTCATGCTTTAGGATAGCTCTGTTGGCTTTATGCTTTAGGCTAGCTCTGGTGGCTTCATGCTTTAGGATAGCTCTGTTGGCTTTAGACTAGCTCTGTTGGCTTTATGCTTTAGGCTAGCTCTGGTGGCTTTATGCTTTAGGCTAGCTCTGTTGGCTTTATGCTTTAGGCTAGCTCTGGTGGCTTTATGCTTTAGGCTAGCTCTGTTGGCTTCATGATTTAGGCTAGCTCTGTTGGCTTCATGATTTAGGCTAGCTCTGGTGGCTTCATGATTTAGGATTTCAGACAGAAGATATGCTATATTACCTGTAATGTTTCACTCTGTCATTTAGATTAGTTATTGTGGAGTAATTACAACGTTGCTGATCCATCCTCAGCGTTATCCTATCTTAGCCATTAAATCCCTTAGAAGTTTCCTTCCTCTCCGGCAACTGAGTTAGGAACGATGCCTGTATTTTTGTAGTGACTAGTTGTATTGATGCACCATCCAAAGAGTAATTAAAAACTTCACCATGCTCAAAGGGATATTCAATGTCTGTTTTTAGTTGTTTTTTTTACCCATCTACCAATAGGTGCCCTTCTTTGCGAGGCATTGGAAAACCTCCCTGGACTTTGTGGCTGAATCTGTGTTTGACTGTGGGACCTTACAATTATTTATATGTGTAGGGTACAAGGGGTGTGCATTCCTTTTATGTATACCCCTTTTATGCTTATCAGTAGGTAACTGACAAATTGGGAGGGTCGGGGAGGTTTTCATTTCAAATTTGGGAGTCGTTAAACAATATTAGTGTTAATTAATTTACCTGCAAAAAAGCAGAGAACCATTCACCTAGACCCGATACCTGTATTTTGGTTACAGGGTCTGTGAAAATGCAGAAATCATGATTAGGTCTTTAGGTGGATTTTAATTGACTTTTTTTGATTTTTTTTGATTTTTTACCCCCAACCCCTTTCAGATATACCACAGACCTGGTGTAAAACGATCAGGCATGGTACATTTGAGGGATGTTGGTATGTGTATGAAAGGGATATGAGTTTAGTCTGAACCTTGTACAGCTCTGAAAGAGCCAGGGTTTAATGAGCTTTTCTCAATAAAAGCCTCGTTGTTTGCATTGCGCTCCTATCTCCTGTGCCTTTACCTTTGAGTCATTGCCTATGCCCGATACCCAGACAGTGTTAAACCCCATGACCTGTCACGGGCACCTTATTCCCTATATAGGGCACATTTAAACCACAGCCCTATTGTAGTGGTGCACTAAGGGCATAGGGTGTCATTTGGAATACAACTTAAGGCACCTTTGCCATTTCAACAATAGCCCCCAAACACATCCAGATCCTTGCAGGAAGCCATTCAAAATTGTTTTCAGTTCATCTCGCCCTGAGGGAACGGCAGAGACGGCCATTACTGCCCTAATCAAAACCAGATGTAGCCAGGCCAGAAAGAACCGAACCAACAAACGGGTGGGGAGGAAGATTGAATTGGAACCCTTCTGAGATGGAGCGATTCCAACGAAACGTTTCATCTGCCCAGAGGATAAATATTGCACAACAATCCATCCCCCTTGTTGACGAGTTGTTTTTTGTTTTCTTCTTTTGTGCAGAAACAGTTGATCACAGTCAGAGACATGGCAGAGAGGGGGAGGTGTGCTGGCAGAAACAGTTGATCACAGTCAGATACATGGTAGAGGGGAGGTGTGCTGGCAGAAACAGTTGATCACAGTCAGATACATGGCAGAGAGGGGGAGGTGTGCTGGCAGAAACAGTTGATCACAGTCAGATACATGGTAGAGGGGAGGTGTGCTGGCAGAAACAGTTGATCACAGTCAGAGACATGGCAGAGAGGGGGAGGTGTGCTGGCAGAAACAGTTGATCACAGTCAGATACATGGCAGAGAGGGGGAGGTGTGCTGGCAGAAACAGTTGATCACAGTCAGATACATGGCAGAGAGGGGGAGGTGTGCTGGCAGAAACAGTTGATAACAGTCAGAGACATGGTAGAGAGGGGGAGGTGTGCTGGCAGAAACAGTTGATAACAGTCAGAGACATGGCAGAGAGGGGGAGGTGTGCTGGCAGAAACAGTTGATCACAGTCAGAGACATGGCAGAGAGGGGGAGGTGTGCTGGCAGAAACAGTTGATCACAGTCAGAGACATGGTAGAGAGGGGGAGGTGTGCTGGCAGAAACAGTTGATCACAGTCAGAGACATGGCAGAGAGGGGGAGGTGTGCTGGCAGAAACAGTTGATCACAGTCAGAGACATGGCAGAGAGGGGGAGGTGTGCTGGCAGAAACAGTTGATCACAGTCAGAGACATGGCAGAGAGGGGGAGGTGTGCTGGCAGAAACAGTTGATCACAGTCAGAGACATGGCAGAGAGGGGGAGGTGTGCTGGCAGAAACAGTTGATCACAGTCAGAGACATGGTAGAGAGGGGGAGGTGTGCTGGCAGAAACAGTTGATCACAGTCAGAGACATGGCAGAGAGGGGGAGGTGTGCTGGCAGAAACAGTTGATCACAGTCAGAGACATGGCAGAGAGGGGGAGGTGTGCTGGCAGAAACAGTTGATCACAGTCAGAGACATGGCAGAGAGGGGGAGGTGTGCTGGCAGAAACAGTTGATAACAGTCAGAGACATGGCAGAGAGGGGGATGTGTGCTGGCAGAAACAGTTGATCACAGTCAGTCAGAGACATGGCAGAGAGGGGGAGGTGTGCTGGCAGAAACAGTTGATCACAGTCAGTCAGAGACATGGCAGAGAGGGGGAGGTGTGCTGGCAGAAACAGTTGATCACAGTCAGTCAGAGACATGGCAGAGAGGGGGAGGTGTGCTGGCAGAAACAGTTGATCACAGTCAGAGACATGGCAGAGAGGGGGAGGTGTGCTGGCAGAAACAGTTGATCACAGTCAGAGACATGGCAGAGAGGGGGAGGTGTGCTGGCAGAAACAGTTGATAACAGTCAGAGACATGGTAGAGAGGGGGAGGTGTGCTGGCAGAAACAGTTGATCACAGTCAGAGACATGGCAGAGAGGGGGAGGTGTGCTGGCAGAAACAGTTGATCACAGTCAGTCAGAGACATGGCAGAGAGGGGGAGGTGTGCTGGCAGAAACAGTTGATCACAGTCAGTCAGAGACATGGCAGAGAGGGGGAGGTGTGCTGGCAGAAACAGTTGATCACAGTCAGAGACATGGCAGAGAGGGGGAGGTGTGCTGGCAGAAACAGTTGATCACAGTCAGAGACATGGCAGAGAGGGGGAGGTGTGCTGGCAGAAACAGTTGATCACAGTCAGATACATGGCAGAGAGGGGGAGGTGTGCTGGCAGAAACAGTTGATCACAGTCAGAGACATGGCAGAGAGGGGGAGGTGTGCTGGAAGAAACAGTTGATCACAGTCAGAGACATGGCAGAGAAGGGGAGGTGTGCTGGCAGAAACAATTGATCACAGTCAGAGACATGGCAGAGAGGGGGAGGTGTGCTGGCAGAAACAGTTGATCACAGTCAGAGACATGGCAGAGAGGGGGAGGTGTGCTGGCAGAAACAGTTGATCACAGTCAGATACATGGTAGAGGGGAGGTGTGCTGGCAGAAACAGTTGATCACAGTCAGATACATGGCAGAGAGGGGGAGGTGTGCTGGCAGAAACAGTTGATCACAGTCAGAGACATGGCAGAGAGGGGGAGGTGTGCTGGCAGAAACAGTTGATCACAGTCAGATACATGGTAGAGGGGAGGTGTGCTGGCAGAAACAGTTGATCACAGTCAGAGACATGGCAGAGAGGGGGAGGTGTGCTGGCAGAAACAGTTGATCACAGTCAGAGACATGGTAGAGAGGGGGAGGTGTGCTGGCAGAAACAGTTGATCACAGTCAGAGACATGGTAGAGAGGGGGAGGTGTGCTGGCAGAAACAGTTGATCACAGTCAGAGACATGGCAGAGAGGGGGAGGTGTGCTGGCAGAAACAGTTGATCACAGTCAGAGACATGGTAGAGAGGGGGAGGTGTGCTGGCAGAAACAGTTGATCACAGTCAGAGACATGGTAGAGAGGGGGAGGTGTGCTGGCAGAAACAGTTGATCACAGTCAGAGACATGGCAGAGAGGGGGAGGTGTGCTGGCAGAAACAGTTGATCACAGTCAGAGACATGGTAGAGAGGGGGAGGTGTGCTGGCAGAATCTTTTTGGCCCTGCAGTGGTGCGTTATGGAGAACAGGAGCAGGGAAGACATTCTCCAGCAGTATTCTTGGCCAGTTAGGGTGGCATTTGATCTGGGCAATTGATTTGATGAGGCTTTTTTTAACCTGATTGAACCAAATGGCATTGAGGTCAGAAGACCTTTCTCAATAGAGAAAGAGCTTACAAAGGATGTCATGATGGGGACATAAGAGAGGTCATTAGCTATTGGTCTTGAGTACTGTTGTAAACAACTACCAGGTAGGTACAGTAGACTCCCCTTAGATATATGTTTTCACCTTTCAGAATAACAAGTGTGTGGACACAGGTTGAAGTTTGTAAACAAAACACTAGGTAGATATTGTTATGGCAGGTTTGATTGAATTTCAGCCTAGCTAATCGGCTAGTGTTACCAGAGACTGTCTGTATCCAAAAAAAGCCCCCTATCCCCTATTTATGGGCACTGGTAAAAAGTAGTGCACTACAAAGGCAATAGGTGCATTTGGAACAGGCTGCTATAGGGCCACAGGAAGCTCCTACCGGGCTCAGTGAAACCGGGCCTCATGCAAATAGCAGGATAAGTCAATAACCCATATTGTGTCTGCTCTGGGACCATAAAGACACAGACTGGGGATGGGGGAAGGGGACAAAAGAGTGTTAGTCATGTCTCAGGCTTATGCAGTCACACATGAACAGATGACACACACACACACAATGTCTACAAACAGGCATTCTCATAGACCTTCACAGACAGACACACAGTCACAGCATTTGTCATCCACCCCAAACAGTATTTGAGATCGTTGCTTACCTGAAATGGAACCAATGGAATAGTCCCCAAAGAGCAAAGCCCCACCCATCAGGCACTCCAGACAGGCTGAAGCAGATGCCCACGGTGCCATTTGAACCCAGGTATGGATACCTGTACCAGAAGTAACATAACTCCATGACTCCTTCAAAGAAATCAAGCATACCTAACCTAGTCAGTTGCACAACTGAATAACTCAAATTATTGGGGTGGCTGGTAGCCTAGTGGTTAGAACATTGGGCCAGTCGACGAAAGGTTGCTAGATCGAATACCGGAGCTGACAAGGTAAAAATCTATTGTTCTGCCCTTGAACAAGGCAGTTAACCCACTGTTCTTAGGCAGTCATTGTAAATTAGAATTTGTTCTTAACTGACTTGCCTAGTTCAATAAAATGCATTCAAATGAAATGTGTCTTCCACATTTAGCCCAACCCCTCTGCCTTAATCGGCGTCCGGGGAGAGATTGTTGCTGGGGGTTAACTGTCTTGCTCAAGTGCAGAACAGCACATTTTTTCCCCCACCTTGCCAGCTCTGGGATTTGAACCAGTGACCTTCCCGTTACTGGTCAAACACTCTTAAACCACTAGGCTACCTGGCACCATATAGCTACTGGTCTAGCAAACATCTGGAAAGAGTAAAAAACATCACTTGCCACCTTAGAAAAGCTATATTTCTGAGAGGGAGATTCTTTGTGAAGAGGGCAGAGCACAGCGTGTATCTGAACGGCCTGAGACTGGGTCTCTCCTCTCTGACTTCTAGAGGACACAGGATGCCATATGGCTGCGTTCTATTAAAGCTCACCACATGCTTCATAGAGCTAGGCCTAGGAGATCAGCTACAGCCATGATTCATCAGTTGTCCTGCATCCCAAATGGTGCCCTATTTCATATGTAGTGCACTATGTAGGGAATAGAGTGCCATTTGGAACATAGGCTTAATAATGTCCTGGTTTCAGTTGTCTCTCGGAGGAGATTCAGAAAACAAACTCTAGTCTCCTCCAGGCAGCCTCACTCCAGGGCACTTCTGTCCATGAGAACATACAGTACACTTTGATAATACATTTACTCCTAAATAATAATAATAAATAAATAATAGATTTGATTATGTTGCTTTTCTAAATGTGCTCAAAGCAGGAGCAAAAGTCTCCCCATCCACTATTAACGTGCTGCCCCCACCTGGGCGATGCACGGGAGCCATTTGGCCCCAGAAAGCATGCCAGTCACCAGCTTTCATAATGAAGAGGAGGGTTATTAGGAGGCAAGAGATGATTAGGTGGCCATGATGTTATGAAGCCAGGCTGGGAATTTAATACACCGGGGTTATCATATGAGTATTCATATGTTAAGCAAACACTTATGCTGAGCAAATCTCTTGTCCAGGCCCATTTATGGTAGCCTGGTCCCAGATCAGTTTATGTCATCATGCCAACTCATTGTCAAGGAGTTGACATGATAGAATATACAGATCTGGGACCAGGGTACATTTATGGATCCTACTGTAATTTGTCAAATTCAAGCTTTGACAGTCATCACCAAAGTTAGTACTACTATTGTTATGTCTTGACATGTCTTGCCTGTAAAATGCAACGGTCATCATTTAAAATGGCCACATGGTCAATGAATGCCTATCTAAAACAAGTACACCACCACAACAAAAGCATTTTTGATAAACATTTTTCATTTTATTTCTTAAATATAAAACCTTTCCCAGTTGGACAGAGCTGAATGAACAACAGAAATATTAAAAATCCCCAGAAAACCAAGACTATTATGGTAGAGCACAGTTGTCCCTCCTGCTCCAAGTGTAGCTGACCCTGTCTTCTCTTGGGCGTAAAGACTGTGTGGAGTAGAGGAGACCTTTAAACCAGGGGAGTGCTGCTGCTGCACAGAAGACATTCTCCTAAATAGACAGCTATATGGACAGGGACCAGATAATTCATAGAATTATAATTCATTCTCAGAGTTCTACACTGAACAGAAATAGAAACGCAACATGTGAAGTGTTGGTTCCATGTTTCATGAGCTGAAATAAAAGATCCCAGAAATGTTCCATACTCACAAAAAGGTTACATCCCTGTTAGTGAGCATTTCTCCTTTTCCAGATAATCCATCCACCTGACAGGTGTGGCATGTCAAGAAGCTGATTAAACAGCAGGATCATTACACATGTGTACCTTGTGCTGGGGACAATAAAAGGCCACTCTAAAATGTGCAGTTTTGTCACACAACACAATGCCACAGATATCCCAAGTTTTGTGGAACATGCAGTTGGCATGCTGACTGTTGCCATAAGCCGACTGCAACATTGTTTTAGAGAATTTGGCAGTAGGTCAAACCGGCCTCACAACCACAGACCATGTGTATGGCATCATGTGTGTGAGCGGTTTGCTGATGTCAACATTATGAACAGAGTGCCCCATGGTGGCGATGGGATTATGGTATGGACAGGCATAAGCTATGGACAACAAGCACAATTGCATTTTATCGATGGAGATTTGAATGCACAGAAATACCGTGGCGAGATCCTGAGGACCATTGTGAGGCCCATTTCTTTTAAGGTATCTTTGACCAACAGATCTGTATTCCCAGTCATGTGAAATCCGTAGATTCATTAATTACTTTAAATTGACTGATTTCTTCATATGAACTGTAACTCAGTAAAATCTTTGAAATTGTTGCATTTATATTTTTGTTCAGTATAAAATCAGATTTCATTCTAAGAGTTCTATTCTAATTCATTGTACCAATGGGTGCTGAGAAGGTTCTGGAATTCACTCCAAGGGTTCTAAAATGATTTAGAATTCCTTCCAGTTCTAGGAAGGAGCACAGCATTCCCTGGCCTTCCTCTTCCTTTGTTCCTAAATCTGGATGACTAGTTTGATATAGGCCTTAGATTCCTCATGAGAGCAAAGAGCTGGAGCCAGGAAGGTGCTTCCTCACTCACTATACCTCTTCATCTTCATGTCATGTTTGTGCCTGCACCTCCTAGAAAACAACATGACACACAACACCTAAAACACACTGTGCAAAAACTCTTTGGTAATCAGATGAGTTTGAGAGAGAAAGAAAATGGAAAAACAACAATCCAACAACAGATGGGTATACAATGTTTCTAATATACATATTCCAACAGTCAGGTAACACAGAATGGAGACTGCAAATTCAATAAATTAGACAGCGGAAGATGAATTGCAGATATTAAATCCAGCAGTTGTGTTCACAGAAGTAAATAAAAAGAACATCTAAAATCAATTGAAAAAAACAACAGTGTTATTCTTTATTATAAACAAATCAAAAGGAATCAAAATGGCCCTTTAGTCTTAATTCAAATTGCTTTTCATCTAAGTCAACCTTCTTCAATGATGAAATGTTTGTTCATGTCAACCTCCTGTAAACATTCACAATCAAGAGTACAGTTCCATTTAGAGCACTGCTGGTCTGTGAAGATGACAACACCCATCTTCTCCACGCACAAGACAAACGCTACACCTTTTAAAGAGCTTGTACATGCACATCACTGAGGTACACATAATATAACCCCGAATATCACCACATCCCCCCCATACTCTCTTTATAGATCATGTAGTTCCCAGACACTTTTGCCCAAATGGGAAGAGTCTGATGGACCAACGCATCAAACCTGGCCTTCGTTAGTCAATACAGAATGACTGTGAGTAACTCCTGGCGCATTGGCTTAATCTACCAACCAATCATCTCCCATAACACGCCTCACAGTCGTGTGATTTGCTCAAATTAAATGATGACAGGTACTTGACTCAGTAGGTCACTGCCATAGAATTCTATGGTCACTCCCACTAAGGCAAACTTTGAATTGTTGAAATCCCAGGCTTATATGTGCAACAACCTGGAGACAAGGTTACTGTACAAATAACACAGAATGGTCTTTATTACTAGACTGGTAGAATAAGACATCAGAGCACGTTGTTCTTGCGTCCAGAGTTATGGTAGGCTCATCCAAAGGAATATTCCTCATCGAGATGCTTTATTTTCAGCATTAATGAAAACATCTTCTACAGTCACGTTTGTTTCAGTCAGTTCAACGTTCATGTGTTTTCTTTAAAAAAAGCAGATTTCCAAAATATATCCAAGTCTTTTTTGTTTCTGTAAAAAATAAATTAGGTAGTTAAAAATGCTGCTAAGACAAATGGGAAGAGGGAAAGACACCCAGGCCTGGGGGACTCCACATACTGCTTTTGTCAGTCCTGGCCGGAGTGCTTTCTCACGCTGTCCTGAGGGATTCATTATTTGAGCTCCCGACCTTCCGGAAGCCGTGGTCATTCTTCTCGAGCCACAGTTCAGCCAGCTGCTGTGTCGAGCCGTGCGACGAGGCTTTGGAGCCCAGGCACATCTTGTACTGGTTGGGCTCCAGGTTGGGGTCGCACACTACTGGATGGTGAACGTGTACGATCCCCGGGTCCGTGCTCCGGAACAACCGGATCCCTGATTGGACAAACTTGTTAAAGAGGTCCACGTCCTCCAAACCCCACCCTTGGATGGAGGTGTCAAATCCCCCGGCCCCGACCAGGTCGCCCTTGTAAACACAGACAATGCCAAAGCCGTAGTGACGCCACAGACCCGTCTTGGCGGTGAACACATAGTGGTTCTCACTGGGCACCTTACCGGCGTAAACCACCTTGGGGTCGTACTGACTGAAGATGATGGGGAAGTAGGTCTGCTCCCCCAGGACCGTGTTACTCCGGCACCTCTTGAGGAAGTCGGTTGTGAAGAGCAGGTCCACGTCGCAATAGAAGAGCAGCGAGTCGTTGGAGAAGTGGGCCGAGCCCACCTCCAGAGCCAAGGCCCGGGAGAAGGAGCCCGACACGGGCTGGATCTCCATCTCGGCACGGGGGTACTTGATGTGGTACTCCCTCATCAGCTCCACCTGCTTGACCCGCTCTGTGTTGTTGTCGGTGCTGAAGAGGAGGATGAGCAGCTTGACGTTCTGGTTGGGGATCAGGCACACCCGTTCTAAATTGGTCATGAAGCGGACAAAGATGTCGTAGCGTCCGGATAGCGGCACCAGTATGTTGACCTTAGGCTCCTTCGGCTCCTTCTGGTCCTGGCTAGAGCTGGACAGCTTGAAGGGCACAAACATCTTGAGGGAGTTGGAGAGGAAGGACAGGGAGTCAGAGTCCTGGTTGATGCTGCTGGCGAGAGCCTTGTCGTCCATCTCCTCTTCCTCTCTGAACTGGATCTGGCTGAAGGTCTGCTGGAGGTAGGCATGTCTCCTCACCGGCACCGTCATGGTCTTCCCTTTGTGCTTCTTGTAGAGGAGCAACAGGTCCAGCACGTACTCCGCCCCGTACATGGGGTTGACCCGCCGGTAGCCGTACTGGATCTCCTTGAAGTCGATCACTCGTCCCCGCGTCTTGGCGTTGGCGTTAATCATCTCCATCACCTGCATGATGATGTCATCCAGGGCCAGATGCTGGGAGGAGTCCATTCCCCGGCGGGGGGGTTGGCCGTCAGACGAGGAGAACAGGTACTTGCCCGTCAGGAACTCCCACTCCAGGACCTCCTCGCGGAGCCGAGGGTGGAACCTCATGAAGGATGGAGGCATGCCCAGCTGCAGGTCCTCTCGGCTGGGCTCGGCCGCCCCGTAGCGGCACATCTGGACGATCTCACGGTGGAGCTGGACGGTGCGGTGGCGGAGCTGGGCGATCTTGCGGCTGAGCATGTAGCTGTGCAGGCGGTACTGGTAGGGCGGGTTCTTGTTGGGGTGCAGGGTGATGGCCCGGTGGATCTTGCTATTGTGGAGGTCGCGGATGTATCCCTTCTTGTTGGGCTCGTAGTTCTCATAGAACAGCTGCTGCATCTGCGGAGAGAAGAGAGGGAGACAACGGCTGAGGTTTCATCAATAAACACAATATGGCACAATAGAACACTCATGCATTATATAGACTAGGCCCTGTGTGGGAGTGTACAAAAGCACAACTCATAGAGCGCGCTCTAGGACAGAAAACATTCTGCCCTCTAAAATGTGAAAATAGCAAAAAACAAGTTGCACAACATAGCTTGATCCCAGTTGACCCCTGTTGACCCCTCTCCGCTGCCTGTACTTGTATACTGCTCCACTGAGGATTTATTAAGGTGGATGTCTATATGAATGTAAACTCCTGCAGCCCAACAGAGATGTTATTTTTATCAGACGTCCTGCTGCTAATGCAAAGTGCAAATTAGAACAGGCTCAAGGAATGCCTTCTGGAGGTGAGCTCCGAGCTTACAGAGCCCTCAAATATTGACCAAGGAGTGGGTAAGCCTCGACGGTTCCATGAGTGTTTACTGCAAACCTGTTGAGGCTTTACAAACCTAATGTTCCCCCAATCACAGGGGGCCCTGTGAGTAAACTGTGGGACAGCTGCTGAGGCCCCTATTGGCAGCGACTCAAGCGTGGCCAAGAAGGAAGGGTCTGTGTTGTTGACCAATCCAATGAAGGGAGTCCTCAGAGGTCTATTTGCGAAAGACAGACAACGCTCAGAAAAAGGCCTCCAATTTTGAGAAGGACAGCTCTGGAATGCAGCCACAAACCCAGTCCCCTGGGGGAAAGGCAATACACAGAATCGGACAGGATCGGTATAGAGGCCAGGTCTGATAGTTTTATAAAAGCGATACCTAACTAGTGTAAGTACGGCTGGTCACAAGAACTCACTGAATAAGTCTCTTTGCTTTTCCATGGGCTCTGCCCCTGCCTTCCTGCACCTAGGAGGAGTTGGAACGTGGCCAACCATAAAATCAAGCAGTCTGATCAATGGAAATCTTGAGCAAACCCCAAGCTTTAGAGTGTGAGGGGTCAGGTAGGCTATTACATCAGAACCAAGGGGGCTATCGCATGGCAGCCTTACACACATTTATTTAATGAGCATATAAAATAAGATCTAGGAAAAAGATTGTTGCAGTAGTCAACCCCTACACGTGTCCATGTTTCACTGGTTCTGAGAAGTGACTGGCAAATAGCCCTCTTTGGACACCAAACCAGCGGGTGCATCTTTATATTATAAAGTGGCTTCCTCTCCATCTCTCCTTCCCATCATCTCCTTCCATACATTGGAGAAGTCAGTGACATGGAGAGGATCTCTTCTCCTTTGTTCTGAGAGGTAGCCAAATGAAGATCTCCTCTCCTTTTGCTCTGAGAGGTGGCCAAATGAAGATCTTCTACTTTGTTCTGATAGGTGGCCAAATGAAGATATCCTCTCCTTTGTTCTGAGAGGTGGCCAAATGAAGATCTCCTCTCCTTTGTTCTGAGAGGTGGCCAAATGAAGATCTCCTCTCCTTTGTTCTGAGAGGTAGCCAAATTAAGATCTCCTCTCCTTTGCTCTGAGAGGTAGCCAAATGAAGATCTCCTCTCCTTTGCTCTGAGAGGTGGCCAAATTAAGATCTCTTCTCCTTTGCTCTGAGAGGTAGCCAAATGAAGATCTCTTCTGCTCTGAGAGGTGGCCAAATGAAAGGAGGAAGATTAGAAGGAGCCACTTCAGAGTACTGAGACGTACCCCAGCAGGTAGGCCAAGTCAGATTGTTCTGAGTGCCCAGCTGTGAGGCAGTAGACATCAGCACTGCAGCCAGTCAGCCAGTCAGGATGTCTACCTCCCTCTCTCCCATGGCTTCCCCATCATTACCACCTCTAATGACCTGACTTTTATATTCCATGTCTCCTTCAGCAGTTAAGACTCATTAGAATGATTTTTCACATTCATTAAGCCTCCATACCACACCGCTCACAATCCTCACATCAGCACACTTTCATCTAATCACCCTGAATGGCTCATTTAAGAAATAAAAAGGAAGAAAAATAAAATTATCGCTGTGAGTTTTAAGTCTTGTGTCACACACAACCACATCAAGCAGTGCTTTTGTGAAGAAGGTGGAGAACCCCAAGCTCAGTGATGGACAGAAACTAAGCTCTGAAAAGCATACCATGTGTTTTATGCCAGGTTTTAATAACCTATTGTATTCAGACCTTCTGTGCTCAAACGCTTCAAAAATCTGTGCTTGATTGAGTTCACATGTAATCAATGGAATGGTGCAAACCCAGCCCATCTGGCACTCCAGGCAAGCTAGATCAAACACAAAGCATTTGAAATACATCAAATACTAGTTGAACCCAGGTCTGATTGTAGTAATCTGTTGTAATCACAACAACTGGTGGAAGAGCAGAGGCATCGGAATAGACGGCTCGGGAACAGAAGACAAAAGGTTCCCCAATATACAACCGTCTCTTCAGGCACTTAATCAGGAGGAGATCATATCTGGACACATTAAGATGACAGCTCAGTGTCCTATCATATCTGGACACATAAAGATGACAGCTCAGTGTCCTATCATATCTGGACACATTAAGATGACAGCTCAGTGTCCTATCATATCTGGACACATTAAGATGACAGCTCAGTGTCCTATCATATCTGGACACATAAAGATGACAGCTCAGTGTTGTATCATATCTGGACACATTGAGATGACAGCTCAGTGTTGTATCATATCTGGACACATTAAGATGACAGCTCAGTGTCCTATCATATCTGGACACATAAAGATGACAGCTCAGTGTCCTATCATATCTGGACACATTAAGATGACAGCTCAGTGTCCTATCATATCTGGACACATTAAGATGACAGCTCAGTGTCCTATCATATCTGGACACATTAAGATGACAGCTCAGTGTCCTATCATATCTGGACACATAAAGATGACAGCTCAGTGTTGTATCATATCTGGACACATTGAGATGACAGCTCAGTGTTGTATAATATCTGGACACATTAAGATGACAGCTCAGTGTTGTATCATATCTGGACACATTGAGATGACAGCTCAGTGTTGTATCATATCTGGACACATTAAGATGACAGCTCAGTGTCCTATCATATCTGGACACATTAAGATGACAGCTCAGTGTTGTATCATATCTGGACACATTGAGATGACAGCTCAGTGTTGTATAATATCTGGACACATTAAGATGACAGCTCAGTGTTGTATCATATCTGGACACATTGAGATGACAGCTCAGTGTTGTATCATATCTGGACACATTAAGATGACAGCTCAGTGTTGTATCATATCTGGACACATTAAGATGACAGCTCAGTGTTGTATCATATCTGGACACATTGAGATGACAGCTCAGTGTTGTATCATATCTGGACACATAAAGATGACAGCTCAGTGTTGTATCATATCTGGACACATAAAGATGACAGCTCAGTGTTGTATCATATCTGGACACATTAAGATGACAGCTCAGTGTTGTATCATATCTGGACACATTAAGATGACAGCTCAGTGTTGTATCATATCTGGACACATTAAGATGACAGCTCAGTGTCCTATCATATCTGGACACATAAAGATGACAGCTCAGTGTCCTATCATATCTGGACACATTAAGATGACAGCTCAGTGTCCTATCATATCTGGACACATTAAGATGACAGCTCAGTGTTGTATCATATCTGGACACATTAAGATGACAGCTCAGTGTTGTATCATATCTGGACACATAAAGATGACAGCTCAGTGTTGTATCATATCTGGACACATAAAGATGACAGCTCAGTGTTGTATCATATCTGGACACATTAAGATGACAGCTCAGTGTTGTATCATATCTGGACACATTGAGATGACAGCTCAGTGTTGTATCATATCTGGACACATTAAGATGACAGCTCAGTGTTGTATCATATCTGGACACATAAAGATGACAGCTCAGTGTCCTATCATATCTGGATACATTAAGATGACAGCTCAGTGTCCTATCATATCTGGACACATTAAGATGACAGCTCAGTGTCCTATCATATCTGGACACATTAAGATGACAGCTCAGTGTTGTATCATCTGGACACATAAAGATGACAGCTCAGTGTTGTATCATATCTGGACACATAAAGATGACAGCTCAGTGTTGTATCACATCTGGACACATAAAGATGACAGCTCAGTGTTGTATCATATCTGGACACATAAAGATGACAGCTCAGTGTTGTATCATATCTGGACACATTGAGATGACAGCTCAGTGTTGTATAATATCTGGACACATTAAGATGACAGCTCAGTGTTGTATCATATCTGGACACATTAAGATGACAGCTCAGTGTTGTATCATATCTGGACACATAAAGATGACAGCTCAGTGTTGTATAATATCTGGACCCATTAAGATGACAGCTCAGTGTTGTATCATATCTGGACACATTAAGATGACAGCTCAGTGTCCTATCATATCTGGACACATTGAGATGACAGCTCAGTGTTGTATCATATCTGGACACATAAAGATGACAGCTCAGTGTCCTATCATATCTGGACACATTGAGATGACAGCTCAGTGTTGTATCATATCTGGACACATTAAGATGACAGCTCAGTGTTGTATCATATCTGGACACATTAAGATGACAGCTCAGTGTTGTATCATATCTGGACACATAAAGATGACAGCTCAGTGTCCTATCATATCTGGACACATTAAGATGACAGCTCAGTGTTGTATCATATCTGGACACATTGAGATGACAGCTCAGTGTTGTATCATATCTGGACACATTAAGATGACAGCTCAGTGTCCTATCATATCTGGACACATTAAGATGACAGCTCAGTGTCCTATCATATCTGGACACATTAAGATGACAGCTCAGTGTTGTATCATATCTGGACACATTAAGATGACAGCTCAGTGTTGTATCATATCTGGACACATAAAGATGACAGCTCAGTGTTGTATCATATCTGGACACATAAAGATGACAGCTCAGTGTTGTATCATATCTGGACACATTAAGATGACAGCTCAGTGTTGTATCATATCTGGACACATAAAGATGACAGCTCAGTGTTGTATCATATCTGGACACATTGAGATGACAGCTCAGTGTTGTATAATATCTGGACACATTAATATGACAGCTCAGTGTTGTATCATATCTGGACACATTAAGATGACAGCTCAGTGTTGTATCATATCTGGACACATAAAGATGACAGCTCAGTGTTGTATAATATCTGGACACATTAAGATGACAGCTCAGTGTTGTATCATATCTGGACACATTGAGATGACAGCTCAGTGTTGTATAATATCTGGACACATTAAGATGACAGCTCAGTGTTGTATCATATCTGGACACATTAAGATGACAGCTCAGTGTCCTATCATATCTGGACACATAAAGATGACAGCTCAGTGTTGTATAATATCTGGACACATTAAGATGACAGCTCAGTGTTGTAAATGTAGAATGAGTCATGCCACCATCTCATCTTCCCTCCCTGCTAACTCTTTATCTCCTAGCCTCCATAAAGTCAAGATGGACGCCACTCCAAACAAAGCAGAGAGAAAACAAACAGTGCTGTCAAGTCCATTACAAGAGGACAACACTATCGCAGCGGGACTAAATATCCCCCCTGAACAAACAAGTAGTCATTGTGGAGCGATTGCATTCGGAGACAGGTGATACAATTGTCTTCCTTGGACGGCGCTACTTGGGCCTAAATCAACACATTACGTCTGGACGGCAGACGTAGTAGATATGCACTCTGGGGCGGTGTCCAAAGTGGCACCCTAACCATATGGGACCCCGGTCAAAAGTAGTGAGCTGCATAGGGAATAGTGTGCCATTTAGGACACTGGCTGGGTAAGTGACGGTTCCAGTCTGGCTCATGTCGGGGCTAGCGCTGGCTAGCGTAGGCTTCCTCTGGAGTCGTGCGTAAACTGAACGCCAGTCAAATCTGTGATGAACATACAGCATGGCCAAGGGAAACACCAACGGCAGACACTATCTATTCATAACGAATATTACAAGGGACAAGTTGTCTGAAATCACCATTAAAGGGTGAGAATAGAGCCAGGTTGGCGCACAGAAAACTTCTCAGGTGTTGGAATGTGAAGGGCTGTTGGAATGCAACTCAGAGGGAAATATATGCTCCTCTGATCAGCAACCATCAGGGGCAGGAATGTGACTGGAAAAACTCAGGCCCTAGGCAACATGCAGGTATTATTAGGTCATTAGCATTAGTTGGGGGGACAAGGAATGTAGGGAATAGGGTGTCATTACAGAAGCAGTCAGAGAATCCCACAGGGCTGTAACCCAGTCTATTGCTGCCACCAGTTGAATTCCACAGGGCTGTAACCTAGTCTATTGCTGCCACCAGTTGAATCCCACAGGGCTGTAACCTAGTCTATTGCTGCCACCAGTTGAATCCCACAGGGCTGTAACCCAGTCTATTGCTGCCACCAGTTGAATCCCACAGGGCTGTAACCTAGTCTATTGCTGCCACCAGTTGAATCCCACAGGGCTGTAACCCAGTCTATTGCTGCCACCAGTTGAATCCCACAGGGCTGTAACCTAGTCTATTGCTACCACCAGTTGAATCCCACAGGGCTGTAACCTAGTCTATTGCTGCCACCAGTTGAATCCCACAGGGCTGTAACCTAGTCTATTGCTGCCACCAGTTGAATCCCACAGGGCTGTAACCTAGTCTATTGCTGCCACCAGTTGAATCCCACAGGGCTGTAACCCAGTCTATTGCTGCCACCAGTTGAATCCCACAGGGCTGTAACCCAGTCTATTGCTGCCACCAGTTGAATCCCACAGGGCTGTAACCTAGTCTATTGCTGCCACCAGTTGAATCCCACAGGGCTGTAACCCAGTCTATTGCTGCCACCAGTTGAATCCCACAGGGCTGTAACCTAGTCTATTGCTGCCACCAGTTGAATCCCACAGGGCTGTAACCTAGTCTATTGCTGCCACCAGTTGAATCCCACAGGGCTGTAACCCAGTCTATTGCTGCCACCAGTTGAATCCCACAGGGCTGTAACCCAGTCTATTGCTGCCACCAGTTGAATCCCACAGGGCTGTAACCCAGTCTATTGCTGCCACCAGTTGAATCCCACAGGGCTGTAACCCAGTCTATTGCTGCCACCAGTTGAATCCCACAGGGCTGTAACCCAGTCTATTGCTGCCACCAGTTGAATCCCACAGGGCTGTAACCTAGTCTATTGCTGCCACCAGTTGAATCCCACAGGGCTGTAACCTAGTCTATTGCTGCCACCAGTTGAATCCCACAGGGCTGTAACCTAGTCTATTGCTGCCACCAGTTGAATCCCACAGGGCTGTAACCTAATCTATTGCTGCCACCAGTTAAATCCCACAGGGCTGTAACCTAGTCTATTGCTGCCACCAGTTGAATCCCACAGGGCTGTAACCTAGTCTATTGCTGCCACCAGTTGAATCCCACAGGGCTGTAACCTAGTCTATTGCTGCCACCAGTTGAATCCCACAGGGCTGTAACCTAGTCTATTGCTGCCACCAGTTGAATCCCACAGGGCTGTAACCTAGTCTATTGCTGCCACCAGTTGAATCCCACAGGGCTGTAACCTAGTCTATTGCTGCCACCAGTTAAATCCCACAGGGCTGTAACCTAGTCTATTGCTGCCACCAGTTGAATCCCACAGGGCTGTAACCTAGTCTATTGCTGCCACCAGTTGAATCCCACAGGGCTGTAACCTAGTCTATTGCTGCCACCAGTTGAATCCCACAGGGCTGTAACCTAGTCTATTGCTGCCACCAGTTGAATCCCACAGGGCTGTAACCTAGTCTATTGCTGCCACCAGTTGAATCCCACAGGGCTGTAACCTAGTCTATTGCTGCCACCAGTTGAATCCCACAGGGCTGTAACCCAGTCTATTGCTGCCACCAGTGTGACAGGTTTGGTACAGTCTGGGACTAGCCACACATCTCTGGCCCTGATAAAGGAGCACCAGACCTGCTGTTTCCCTTCCATCTTTAAAAGTACATTAAAAAGGCTTACCTTTATGTACTGTTGTTTTATTGATGACTTTTATGGTTCTATGATTTGTGTGTGAATGTGTGTGTGTGTGTTGTGTGTGAATGTGTGTGTGTCTGTTGTGTGTGCATGTGTGTGTGTCTGTTGTGTGTGAATGTGTGTGTGTGTGTGTGTGTGTGTGTGTGTGTGTCTGTTGTGTGTGCATGTGTGTGTGTCTGTTGTGTGTGCATGTGTGTGTGTCTGTTGTGTGTGAATGTGTGTGTCTGTGTGTGCGCATGTGTGTGTGTCTGTTGTGTGTGCATGTGTGTGTGTCTGTTGTGTGTGAATGTGTGTGTGTCTGTTGTGTGTGCATGTGTGTGTGTCTGTTGTGTGTGTGTGTGTTGTGTGTGCATGTGTGTGTGTCTGTTGTGTGTGCATGTGAGAGAGACAGCTTGCGTGTATCTGTGTCTAAATGGTGCTTAATTCTAGGTGGCCAGTTCTGGTATATTTCAGCTCAGAGGTGCAATGTTCGATTATGGTCCAGTGACATTACCGGCTCTCGCTGTCAACACACACCCCTGCTGCAGAGAGATAGCTACCATCCATCAGCTGCCCTACCTACAACTAGAGAGGGGAGCTGACCAGCCAGAGGGGAGAGGGAGAGAGAGGGGAGCTGACCAGCCAGAGGGGAGAGGGAGCGAGAGGGGAGCTGACCAGCCAGAGGGGAGAGGGAGCGAGAGGGGAGCTGACCAGCCAGAGGGGAGAGGGAGCGAGAGGGGAGCTGACCAGCCAGAAGGGAGAGGGAGAGAGAGGGGAGCTGACCAGCCAGAGGGGAGAGGGAGAGAGAGGGGAGCTGACCAGCCAGAGGGGGGAGAGAGAGAGAGGGGAGCTGACCAGCCAGAGGGGAGAGGGGAGCTGACCAGCCAGAGGGGAGAGGGGAGCTGACCAGCCAGAGGGGAGAGGGAGAGAGAGGGGAGCTGACCAGCCAGAGGGGAGAGGGAGAGAGAGGGGAGCTGACCAGCCAGAGGGGAGAGGGAGAGAGAGGGGAGCTGACCAGCCAGAGGGGAGAGGGAGAGAGAGGGGAGCTGACCAGCCAGAGGGGAGAGGGAGAGAGAGGGGAGCTGACCAGCCAGAGGGGAGAGGGAGAGAGAGGGGAGCTGACCAGCCAGAGGGGAGAGGGAGAGAGAGGGGAGCTGACCAGCCAGAGGGGAAAGGGAGAGAGAGGGGAGCTGACCAGCCAGAGGGGAGAGGGAGAGAGAGGGGAGCTGACCAGCCAGAGGGGAGAGAGAGGGGAGCTGACCAGCCAGAGGGGAGAGGGAGAGAGAGGGGAGCTGACCAGCCAGAGGGGAGAGGGAGCGAGAGGGGAGCTGACCAGCCAGAGGGGAGAGGAGAGAGAGGGGAGCTGACCAGCCAGAGGGGAGAGGGAGAGAGAGGGGAGCTGACCAGCCAGAAGGGAGAGGGAGAGAGAGGGGAGCTGACCAGCCAGAGGGGAGAGGGAGAGAGAGGGGAGCTGACCAGCCAGAAGGGAGAGGGAGAGAGAGGGGAGCTGACCAGCCAGAGGGGAAAGGGAGAGAGAGGGGAGCTGACCAGCCAGAGGGGAGAGGGAGAGAGAGGGGAGCTGACCAGCTAGAGGGGAGAGGGAGAGAGAGGGGAGCTGACCAGCCAGAGGGGAGAGAGAGAGAGAGGGGAGCTGACCAGCCAGAGGGGAGAGGAGAGAGAGGGGAGCTGACCAGCCAGAGGGGAGAGGGAGAGAGAGGGGAGCTGACCAGCCAGAGGGGAAAGGGAGAGAGAGGGGAGCTGACCAGCCAGAGGGGAAAGGGAGAGAGAGGGGAGCTGACCAGCCAGAGGGGGGAGAGAGAGGGGAGCTGACCAGCCAGAGGGGAGAGGGAGAGAGAGGGGAGCTGACCAGCCAGAGGGGAAAGGGAGAGAGAGGGGAGCTGACCAGCCAGAGGGGAAAGGGAGAGAGAGGGCAGCTGACCAGCCAGAGGGGAAAGGGAGAGAGAGGGGAGCTGACCAGCCAGAGGGGAGAGGAGAGAGAGGGGAGCTGACCAGCCAGAGGGGAGAGGGAGAGAGAGGGGAGCTGACCAGCCAGAGGGGAAAGGGAGAGAGAGGGGAGCTGACCAGCCAGAGGGGAAAGGGAGAGAGAGGGCAGCTGACAAGAGTAAAGGGTAAAGAGTAAGAGTAAAGAAAATGGGCAGAAGGATAAAAAAGAGGAGTGGCGTTCGGGACCAGAGTAGGGTGGATAGATGAACAAAAGGGGACAAGAAGAGGAGTCTCAGGCAGTAGAACACAGGACAGGGGAGAGGAAAGGAGGAGAGGAGTCTCAGGCAGTAGAACACAGGACAGAGGAGAGGAAAGGAGGAGAGGAGTCTCAGGCAGTAGAACACAGGACAGCGGAGAGGAAAGGAGGAGAGGAGTCTCAGGCAGTAGAACACAGGACAGTGGAGAGGAAAGGAGGAGAGGAGTCCCAGGCAGTAGAACACAGGACAGCGGAGAGGAAAGGAGGAGAGGAGTCTCAGGCAGTAGAACACAGGACAGCGGAGAGGAAAGGAGGAGAGGAGTCTCAGACAGTAGTAGAACACAGGACAGAGGAGAGGAAAGGAGGAGAGGAGTCCCAGGCAGTAGAACACAGGACAGAGGAGAGGAAAGGAGGAGAGGAGTCCCAGGCAGTAGAACACAGGACAGCGGAGAGGAAAGGAGGAGAGGAGGCCCAGGTAGTAGAACACAGGACAGAGGAGAGGAGTTCCAGGCAGTAGAACACAGGACAGAGGAGAGGAAAGGAGGAGAGGAGTCTCAGGCAGTAGAACAGTGGACAGAGGAGAGGAAAGGAGGAGAGGAGTCTCAGGCAGTAGAACACAGGACAGAGGAGAGGAAAGGAGGAGAGGAGTCTCAGGCAGTAGAACACAGGACAGAGGAGAGGAAAGGAGGAGAGGAGTCTCAGGCAGTAGAACACAGGACAGAGGAGAGGAGAGGAGTTCCAGGCAGTAGAACACAGGACAGAGGAGAGGAGTCCCAGGCAGTAGAACACATGACAGAGGATAGGAAAGGAGGAGAGGAGTCTCAGGCAGTAGAACACAGGACAGAGGAGAGGAGAGGGGTTCCAGGCAGTAGAACACAGGACAGAGGAGAGGAGAGGAGTTCCAGGCAGTGGAACACAGGACAGAGGAGAGGAAAGGAGGAGAGGAGTGCCAGGCAGTAGAACACAGGACAGAGGAGAGGAAAGGAGGAGAGGAGTCCCAGGCAGTAGAACACAGGACAGCGGAGAGGAAAGGAGGAGAGGAGTCCCAGGTTAGTAGAACACAGGACAGAGGAGAGGAGTTCCAGGCAGTAGAACACAGGACAGAGGAGAGGAAAGGAGGAGAGGAGTCTCAGGCAGTAGAACACAGGACAGAGGAGAGGAAAGGAGGAGAGGAGTCTCAGGCAGTAGAACACAGGACAGAGGAGAGGAAAGGAGGAGAGGAGTCTCAGGCAGTAGAACACAGGACAGAGGAGAGGAAAGGAGGAGAGGAGTCTCAGGCAGTAGAACACAGGACAGCGGAGAGGAAAGGAGGAGAGGAGTCTCAGGCAGTAGAACACAGGACAGTGGAGAGGAAAGGAGGAGAGGAGTCCCAGGCAGTAGAACACAGGACAGCGGAGAGGAAAGGAGGAGAGGAGTCTCAGGCAGTAGAACACAGGACAGCGGAGAGGAAAGGAGGAGAGGAGTCTCAGACAGTAGTAGAACACAGGACAGAGGAGAGGAAAGGAGGAGAGGAGTCCCAGGCAGTAGAACACAGGACAGAGGAGAGGAAAGGAGGAGAGGAGTCCCAGGCAGTAGAACACAGGACAGCGGAGAGGAAAGGAGGAGAGGAGGCCCAGGTAGTAGAACACAGGACAGAGGAGAGGAGTTCCAGGCAGTAGAACACAGGACAGAGGAGAGGAAAGGAGGAGAGGAGTCTCAGGCAGTAGAACACAGGACAGAGGAGAGGAAAGGAGGAGAGGAGTCTCAGGCAGTAGAACACAGGACAGAGGAGAGGAAAGGAGGAGAGGAGTCTCAGGCAGTAGAACACAGGACAGAGGAGAGGAAAGGAGGAGAGGAGTCTCAGGCAGTAGAACACAGGACAGAGGAGAGGAGAGGAGTTCCAGGCAGTAGAACACAGGACAGAGGAGAGGAGTCCCAGGCAGTAGAACACATGACAGAGGAGAGGAAAGGAGGAGAGGAGTCTCAGGCAGTAGAACACAGGACAGAGGAGAGGAGAGGGGTTCCAGGCAGTAGAACACAGGACAGAGGAGAGGAGAGGAGTTCCAGGCAGTGGAACACAGGACAGAGGAGAGGAAAGGAGGAGAGGAGTGCCAGGCAGTAGAACACAGGACAGAGGAGAGGAAAGGAGGAGAGGAGTCCCAGGCAGTAGAACACAGGACAGCGGAGAGGAAAGGAGGAGAGGAGTCCCAGGTTAGTAGAACACAGGACAGAGGAGAGGAGTTCCAGGCAGTAGAACACAGGACAGAGGAGAGGAAAGTAGTAGAGGAGTCTCAGGCAGTAGAACACAGGACAGAGGAGAGGAAAGGAGGAGAGGAGTCTCAGGCAGTAGAACACAGGACAGAGGAGAGGAAAGGAGGAGAGGAGTCTCAGGCAGTAGAACACAGGACAGAGGAGAGGAAAGGAGGAGAGGAGTCTCAGGCAGTAGAACACAGGACAGAGGAGAGGAGAGGAGTTCCAGGCAGTAGAACACAGGACAGCGGAGAGGAAAGGAGGAGAGGAGTCTCAGGCAGTAGAACACAGGACAGTGGAGAGGAAAGGAGGAGAGGAGTCCCAGGCAGTAGAACACAGGACAGCGGAGAGGAAAGGAGGAGAGGAGTCTCAGGCAGTAGAACACAGGACAGCGGAGAGGAAAGGAGGAGAGGAGTCTCAGACAGTAGTAGAACACAGGACAGAGGACAGGAAAGGAGGAGAGGAGTCCCAGGCAGTAGAACACAGGACAGAGGAGAGGAAAGGAGGAGAGGAGTCCCAGGCAGTAGAACACAGGACAGCGGAGAGGAAAGGAGGAGAGGAGGCCCAGGTAGTAGAACACAGGACAGAGGAGAGGAGTTCCAGGCAGTAGAACACAGGACAGAGGAGAGGAAAGGAGGAGAGGAGTCTCAGGCAGTAGAACAGTGGACAGAGGAGAGGAAAGGAGGAGAGGAGTCTCAGGCAGTAGAACACAGGACAGAGGAGAGGAAAGGAGGAGAGGAGTCTCAGGCAGTAGAACACAGGACAGAGTAGAGGAAAGGAGGAGAGGAGTCTCAGGCAGTAGAACACAGGACAGAGGAGAGGAGAGGAGTTCCAGGCAGTAGAACACAGGACAGAGGAGAGGAGTCCCAGGCAGTAGAACACATGACAGAGGAGAGGAAAGGAGGAGAGGAGTCTCAGGCAGTAGAACACAGGACAGAGGAGAGGAGAGGGGTTCCAGGCAGTAGAACACAGGACAGAGGAGAGGAGAGGAGTTCCAGGCAGTGGAACACAGGACAGAGGAGAGGAAAGGAGGAGAGGAGTGCCAGGCAGTAGAACACAGGACAGAGGAGAGGAAAGGAGGAGAGGAGTCCCAGGCAGTAGAACACAGGACAGCGGAGAGGAAAGGAGGAGAGGAGTCCCAGGTTAGTAGAACACAGGACAGAGGAGAGGAGTGCCAGGCAGTAGAACACAGGACAGAGGAGAGGAAAGTAGTAGAGGAGTCTCAGGCAGTAGAACACAGGACAGAGGAGAGGAAAGGAGGAGAGGAGTCTCAGGCAGTAGAACACAGGACAGAGGAGAGGAAAGGAGGAGAGGAGTCTCAGGCAGTAGAACACAGGACAGAGGAGAGGAAAGTAGTAGAGGAGTCTCAGGCAGTAGAACACAGGACAGAGGAGAGGAAAGGAGGAGAGGAGTCTCAGGCAGTAGAACACAGGACAGAGGAGAGGAAAGGAGGAGAGGAGTCTCAGGCAGTAGAACATAGGACAGAGGAGAGGAGGAGAATAGGAGGGAGGGTAGAAGGAGGAGAAGAGGAGAGGCACCGGCTATGTTTAATCCGTGACAGAAGGAAAGTAGCTTGCATGTCCCGCAGCGGAGAGGGTCTAATTATGCAGGTGTAACTGGCCTCTTTGTGCTCGAGTGTGGTCTGTCCAAAGTGATTTCCCTGCCCGCCTCTATCCTCTCCTCACACCTATGGCAGCCTCACAATAGCCACTCATCTCCTCACACCTATGGCAGCATCACAATAGCCACTCCTCTCCTCACACCTATGGCAGCCTCACAATAGCCATGAAATTGAGTCTCTGAGGGGATACGGATGTGTACCCTTCAGCAGCATTGTGACACCAGATTATTTTTTAGTGTATGTGTCCCAAATGGCACCATATTCCCTATATAGTGCACTACTTTTTAACAGAGCCACATTCATATAGGGAGCCATTTGGGACATAGCCCAGATGACTTCATTGTGACACCAGACGTATTGTCATGCAGCAGCAGCCATTGGCTATTATTAGACAAGCTGAAAGAGACAGTCTAAAGATCAATGATGTATAGAGACAGCATACTGGAGACAGCATACTGGAGACAGCATACTGGGTGGTGAATGCAGTGGACTGTAGCCATAAAGATGACAGAGCCTCTCTCTGCAATGGCTGCTTCCATGACGGGATTTGGGCCAAGTGAGCCTCCTATCCAACTCTATGGCTGTAGCTATAGAAAAGAATGCTGGACAGCAGTTGGATCAACGCCCTTTCGTATCTCTGTAGGAAATTATTTGAAATTTGATTCATACACGGAACACTGCCCAGAGTGCATTTCTGTGAGTTGGAATTGAATTGACTCCAACACTATTGGTTTAGTGCATCTGCATTCTCAGCTGGGAGAGACAAAACCCCCAAATTCCAAAGAACTGCGATCCCGCAGATGTCACAGACAACAGATTTCCTCAACTGCTCATCTAAATCAGAGACATCAAAGAATCTCATCTGAAGATTCTACTCCTGGTTTAGTCTAGAGTCTAAATATTTTTACGAGCCTAAAGAGAGAGTGTTTCTGGTGTATATTGCACACATGTTGTGGTCGACTACTGTTCCAGTCATCGACAGATTTAAACATCTGCTTTTCAGCCATTAGCGCTTTCTGGTTTGCCAACAATTAATTCAACCATGTTTCCTTCAACTACAACACATCTGAGACACACAGACGATAAGATGAACAAGTAGCTGGATTCCTCTAGCGGTGTGGCTTCATTTCCTTGCTGTAGCTTCGGAGGTACTCAGTAACACTCCACTAACCATTTAGTTATTATCTCTCGTCAGTAGTTTTCTCCCTTCAATAACTAACAATCTGCAGAGTCAGCAGAGAAAGAAAAGAGAGGAGAAGGGAGTGGTTCTGGGTTGAACCAGGAAGAGAGGAGAGAGGTCCTGAGTTGGACCAGGAGGAGAGAGGAAAGAGAGGCTCATTTGAATAAAACATACCACAAGCCAACATGCAGTGGCTGTGTTCCAAATGGCACCATATGGCCCTGGTTAAAAGTAGTGCACTATATAAGGAATAGGGTGCCATTTGGGCCGAAAAGACAGCACAGAGTAGTGATATGGCATTTGTGGCTGATACCAATATCCAATATTTTTCTTGCCAAAAACCCGATACTGATAAACTGCTATTTACAATTTTAGCAGCCTTTTAAGCATTCTAGTACAGTTAAATAGTTAACACACACACATGGACGCAGCGGTCTAAGGCACTGCATCTCAGTGCAAGAGGCGTCACTACAGTTCCTGGTTCGAATCCAGGCTGTATCACATCCGGACGTTATTGGGAGTCCCATAGGGCGGCACATAATTGGCCCGGCGTCGTCCGGGTTTGGTCGGTGTAGGACTTCATTGTAAATAAGAATTTGTTCTTAACTGACATGGCTAGTTAAATAAAGGTCACCCGCACACCAAAAAGTTATTTTGTTGGCATTTACGTATGTCCCCATTACCAGTAAAACATAATCAAAACCTATTTCTTTCACTTGCTGTTCTGTTTCGTTGTTCAGGTGTTTCATTCTATTGTGCCTTATCCTTATTGTGGCTAGCTTCACAACACATAACCCGTTCAGGTCGAGCCTCACTAGCCAGATGAAGCTAGCTAGCTGCTTATAACGTTAGCTTTGTGCAACAAGGTTAAGTAGCTGGCAAGCTATTTATTTTCATGAACTGGAGTTCAATTTCAACAGGCGAACAACAAGTGGCTACCTAGCTAATACTTACTCACAAGGATTCCTAAATCATTGCTAAGAATAGTGAAAATGACTGCAGTTTCTACTGGTTATTGTTTTCAGGCTGGTTGTATTGGTGAAGCTAGGTACCAAGCTAAAGCTAGCTAGCTACCCCAGAAGTTGCAGTCGAACAAATAATAATGTATTATCAACGCGGTATTGTAAACGCATCTTTCGTGGCCGGTGTTTGTTTGTTTGCATACTTTTTTGTACAGCTTTGACAGTACTACTGATAGTAGTGGTGGCGCTTGGCTTGCACGTGCAAATTCAGAACACACAACATTCTATAATAGAACGGTGTTATTTGAAGTGTCAAATTAAAATATTATTTAATGCGTAAAATAGTGTTATTGTCAAAGTGTTATTTGACGTGTATCTTTCTTGACACGCAAAGACCCAAACGGCGTCGTGAGCTAATAGCAGTGACGCTATTACTGTGTAACTCCGGTAGGGTAACATCTTGGTAATGTTAATGTATATCGGTGCTCGACCAGTCGCGAAAGCCAACATCACCCACGACAGAGAACGGTTGATTGTCAAGGGCAATGAATTCCATTATCTTGGGGTTAATGGATTTCGAGCCAGCCTGTATCGGCATTCAACCAAGCAAAACACAAGGCAGAACATGACACAGCAGGAGACATTCTAGGATAGGCTGTCAAGAAATCAGGAGTTCTAGAGAGTTGTTGTAAAGCATGTCCAAAAGATTAGTAGTCTAATGTCTTCCAGCATTTAGCCTTTCAGTAGAAGATGCCCAGTCATCACTCCTGTTCTCCCTCACCACCCTGTCTCACACACACACACACACACACACAGGTGGGTTTTACAGGTGATTCAAATCAGTGTGCGTTATCCTTACAGCTTTCCAGGTGATTGCCAGAGGAAGTAAATAACAAAGCCCAGAGAGGATGCCTGGGCTTGTGCTAACATGTTACCTTTAGCGCTCTGCCAACCAACACACTATACTACAGGTCTCTATCTCAGAGAGAAATCTAAATCTGACACACAACTGTCCTACAACTTATCCTTCAACAAAGGTGTGTGTTTGAGAAATTGAGCAGAGTGTGCAGATCCCATTCTTACTATGTAAACAGTCCTTTGATAGCTTGGTTACTTCAACTGCAAAGTAACACTACTCAATAGCACGGTAGCAACAAACAGAAACACATGATCGAGGCCTTGCATAGAATCTCCCCAAGCTCATGTCCCAAAGAAACACACACCAACACAGTTCATAGCCTCCATTCCGAGACCTGCGTGCTAGCCGGTTTAATCGAGTTAACAAGCGTCTGTTGTGGGAAATTAGCGAGGCACGCCAAAGTGATTAGCCTGGCAGAGTGTTGCTATTGAAAAAGACTTCAGTACGGCTGCTAGTCACCTCTAGAGTAATCCCTGGGCTGTCCCATCACCCCAACACAGCCTCCTTCCCAACTAAGCATACACACAGAGTATACAAAACATTAGGAACACCTGCTCTTTCCATGACATAGACTGACCAGGTGAAAGCTATGGTCCCTTATTGATGTTACTTGTTAAATCCACTACAATCGGTGTAGATGAAGGGGAGGAGACAAAATATTTAAGTGCCTTTGAACAATGTATGGTAGTAGGTGCCAGGCGCACCGGTTTGAGTGTGT
Source organism: Oncorhynchus mykiss (assembly GCF_013265735.2). Lineage (NCBI taxonomy): Eukaryota > Metazoa > Chordata > Actinopteri > Salmoniformes > Salmonidae > Oncorhynchus > Oncorhynchus mykiss. The sequence continues at coordinate 85,015,973 of NC_048570.1, forward strand.
CAAGAACTGCAATGATGTCGCGTTTTTCACGCTCAACAGTTTTCTGTGTGTATCAAGAATGGTCCACCACCCAAAGGACATCCAGCCAACTTGACACAACTGTGGGAAGCAGTGGAGTCAGCATCCCTGTGGAACGCTTTCAACACCTTGTGGTGTCCATGCCTCGACAAATTGAGAATCTTCTGAGGGCAAAGGGGGGTGCAACTCAATATTAGGAAGGTGTTCCTAATGTTTTGTACACTCAGTGTATAACTATTGTTGAGCTAATGCTGGGCCCTCTCCCAATTCTAACACAGATTCCTAGTCTTCTTTCCTACAGTACCACTGTAAATCTATTGCAGTGATCCCAACACGGACCCTGTCCCAACAATCTAAAAACAGCCTCTTCTCTTTGTCTCCTTTGTGAGAGTTTTCAGATGCAGGCAGGGTAGAGTATTGGAACTGTGCTGCAGGCCTGAATGGACATCAGTCACTGAGCAGAGGTTTTTTCACACATGCTGCTTGTAATATTTAGATTAGACTTGATGAGTTCAGCCATATAGAATCTGAATGGGACTACATAGCTCTTCTCCAGACTACATGTAATTCTACTGCATTCGAAAGTCAGTTACAGGGGGTTGAGAATGGACTGCTTCATCCCTTATGCTCTTTCATTTAAAGTGCACAGCTCAATAGAAAAACAATAACACAAGCTGTTAAATGCAGTGGGTGGCATAAAGCTAGGCAATGGTCAATATTGACCCGAACTACATCTCTGTGATGGCTCAAAGTCAACAGCAATCATATCATGTGGACTGAATGCATCCTTCATTAAGCTCAAGGAGAGCGTGCACAGAACAAGGTAATACCATCCTAAAAGGGACTGAGTGGTGCAGAACTAATACGATGGAGCAGAGAAAAAAGTTACGTCCGGCCAGATTGACTGTTTAAACTTGTGTCTCATTTGATTTTAATTAGATTTATTAAGATCTCCATTAGCGACAGCTAGTCTTACTGGGGTCTGACACAAACTGACAGGAGGGATAGGCTAGTCTTACTGGGGTCTGACACAAACTGACAGGAGGGATAGGCTAGTCTTACTGGGGTCTGACACAAACTGACAGGAGGGATAGGCTAGTCTTACTGGGGTCTGACACAAACTGACAGGAGGGATAGGCTAGTCTTACTGGGGTCTGACACAAACTGACAGGAGGGATAGGCTATTCTTACTGGGGTCTGACACAAACTGATAGGAGGGATAGGCTAGTCTTACTGGGGTCTGACACAAACTGACAGGAGGGATAGGCTAGTCTTACTGGGGTCTGACACAAACTGACAGGAGGGATAGGCTAGTCTTACTGGGGTCTGACACAAACTGACAGGAGGGATAGGCTAGTCTTACTGGGGTCTGACACAAACTGACAGGAGGGATAGGCTAGTCTTACTGGGGTCTGACACAAACTGACAGGAGGGATAGGCTAGTCTTACTGGGGTCTGACACAAACTGACAGGAGGGATAGGCTAGTCTTACTGGGGTCTGACACAAACTGACAGGAGGGATAGGCTAGTCTTACTGGGGTCTGACACAAACTGACAGGAGGGATAGGCTAGTCTTACTGGGGTCTGACACAAACTGACAGGAGGGATAGGCTAGATGTGCTGCATACTGTTTTCCCCTGTCAGTCTGTCACCTCCTTTCAGATCAGTGGTAAGTAATGGAGGAAAGGAAGGACATTTGACACCCTTGTTCAGAGCGCAGCACAACCCGGACGTCCATCTTGATAAGGGCCTTGTCAGTCAGTGTGCTGCCATATGAGTTAGGTTCTGGTTATTCTTGGGAGCACTAACGAGGGGTAGAATCTGAAAAACTGCCATTAGTTTGGCCCAGCGCTATGCTGAGGACAACAACAGGCCTGGGTGAGAGACAAGAGACATCCTTTCTGCTATTTTGTTCCCACTACCATCGACATCCCTCTATCCAGATGTCGTCTTTCCCGAATGTCCAGGGCCTAGAGGGAGAGGTGGGGAGTCTATAGCCTATTTTGTTCCCACTACCATCGACATCCCTCTATCCAGATGTCGTCTTTCCCGAATGTCCAGGGCCTAGAGGGAGAGGTGGGGAGTCTATAGCCTATTTTGTTCCCACTACCATCGACATCCCTCTATCCAGATGTCGTCTTTCCCGAATGTCCAGGGCCTAGAGGGAGAGGTGGGGAGTCTATAGCCTGGTCCCAGATCTGGGTGTGCTTTAGCTAACTTCTCCAACTACCCTTCATCATGCCTTCTAGTCAGAGGGACCAGCCTAGCAGAGATAGGGAAGGTTGACAAGTAACAACAAAGTGAGGGAATTCCTGTACTCCCTTTCCCCAGATATTCAATTTAGTTGATCTTAACCACAGGGTAGAGTGCTGTAATTCCAAAAGATGACGGTTAGAAAGGGGAAGGGGATTCTGCAGGGGCAAACCCCAATGAAAGGCATGATGTGAGGAAATGAGTCGTCAGCTCCTTCTGGTTTTATTGTCGTTGCCGTTCTGACATCTTTTCTTCCACCCTGTAGTTGAGCAAGTGGGGAAATTAACATGTTGGTGACCACAGGCTCACAGTGCCATTTAGTCAGTCAGTCAGTCAGTCAGCATTTAGTCCTCTCTCCAGTGACTCTGTTTCCTTCACCACAGCTCTAATTCTAAACCTAAAACAGACAACACCCTACCCAGGCCAATACATGGCAAACTTGTTATGAGAGTTAGGATTTTAAAAGCCTCCATGTTGGCACCAAAAGTTCAAAGACAACTGCTTCTAGTCAGAGTTCTGAATTAGAATGCTATTGTCATAAAATGTTTGGTGCCAACAGTTTTGCCAGGCCAAGCCCAAATGCATAGATACAGTGCCTTGCGAAAGTATTCGGCCCCCTTGAACTTTGCAACCTTTTGCCACATTTCAGGCTTCAAACATAAAGATATAAAACTGTATTTTTTTGTGAAGAATCAACAACAAGTGGGACACAATCATGAAGTGGAACGACATTTATTGGATATTTCAAACTTTTTTAACAAATCAAAAACTGAAAAATTGGACGTGCAAAATTATTCAGCCCCTTAAGTTAATACTTTGTAGCGCCACCTTTTGCTGCGATTACAGCTGTAAGTCCCTTGGGGTATGTCTCTATCAGTTTTGCACATCGAGAGACTGAAATTTTTTCCCATTCCTCCTTGCAAAACAGCTCAAGCTCAGTGAGGTTGGATGGAGAGCATTTGTGAACAGCAGTTATCAGTTCTTTCCACAGATTCTCGATTGGATTCAGGTCTGGACTTTGACTTGGCCATTCTAACACCTGGATATGTTTATTTTTGAACCATTCCATTGTAGATTTTGCTTTATGTTTTGGATCATTGTCTTATTGGAAGACAAATCTCCGTCCCAGTCTCAGGTCTTTTGCAGACTCCATCAGGTTTTCTTCCAGAATGGTCCTGTATTTGGCTCCATCCATCTTCCCATCAATTTTAACCATCTTCCCTGTCCCTGCTGAAGAAAAGCAGGCCCAAACCATGATGCTGCCACCACCATGTTTGACAGTGGGGATGGTGTGTTCAGCTGTGTTGCTTTTACGCCAAACATAACGTTTTGCATTGTTGCCAAAAAGTTCAATTTTGGTTTCATCTGACCAGAGCACCTTCTTCCACATGTTTGGTGTGTCTCCCAGGTGGCTTGTGGCAAGCTTTAAACAACACTTTTTATGGATATCTTTAAGAAATGGCTTTCTTCTTGCCACTCTTCCATAAAGGCCAGATTTGTGCAATATACGACTGATTGTTGACCTATGGACAGAGTCTCCCACCTCAGCTGTAGATCTCTGCAGTTCATCCAGCGTGATCATGGGCCTCTTGGCTGCATCTCTGATCAGTCTTCTCCTTGTATCAGCTGAAAGTTTAGAGGGACGGCCAGGTCTTGGTATATTTGCAGTGGTCTGATACTCCTTCCATTTCAATATTATCGCTTGCACAGTGCTCCTTGGGATGTTTAAAGCTTGGGAAATCTTTTTGTATCCAAATCCGGCTTTAAACTTCTTCACAACAGTATCTCGGACCTGCCTGGTGTGTTCCTTGTTCTTCATGATGCTCTCTGCGCTTTTAACGGACCTCTGAGACTATCACAGTGCAGGTGCATTTATACGGAGACTTGATTACACACAGGTGGATTGTATTTATCATCATTAGTCATTTAGGTCAAAATTGGATCATTCAGAGATCCTCACTGAACTTCTGGAGAGAGTTTGCTGCACTGAAAGTAAAGGGGCTGAATAATTTTGCACGTCCAATTTTTCAGTTTTTGATTTGTTAAAAAAGTTTGAAATATCCAATAAATGTCGTTCCACTTCATGATTGTGTCCCACTTGTTGTTGATTCTTCACAAAAAAATACAGTTTTATATCTTTATGTTTGAAGCCTGAAATGTGGCAAAAGGTCGCAAAGTTCAAGGGGGCCAAATACTTTCGCAAGGCACTGTAGGATCAGGTTGCCCCAATTCCCTGATATAACGTCAATTGAGTTTTCCCCACAATTGGTTAAGGTTAGGATTAGGGGAGGATAATACAATCCTAGACCCAAAGCAGAACATAATCACAACATCCTACAAAACCCACCATAAACCAATTCTGCCAAGGTCACAACAATGCCTGCCATGGACGTTTCCCCAGTTGCTTTGAATGTTCAAAATCATAGTGTAAGAACACCTTTAAATCCTCAAAGGATAAGATGATACAACTTTCAAAAGGAGTCCTAGCTAGGTAGCTGTTCAGCTTTCGAAATGAGTCCTAGCTAGGTAGCTGTTCCGCTTTCTAAATGAGTCCTAGCTAGGTAGCTGTTCAGCTTTCTAAATGAGTCCTAGCTAGGTAGCTGTTCAGCTTTCTAAATGAGTCCTAGCTAGGTAGCTGTTCAGCTTTCTAAATGAGTCCTAGCTAGGTACAGTTGAAGTCGGAAGTTTACATTTAAACTCAGTTTTTCACAATTCCTGACATTTAATCCTAGTAAAAATTCCCTGTCTTAGGTCAGTTAGGATCACCACTTTATTTTAAGAATGTGAAATGTCAGAAAAATAGTAGAGAAAATGATTTATTTCAGCTTTTGTTTCATCACATTCCCAGTAGGTCAGAAGTCTACATACACTCAATTAGTATTTGGTAGCATTGCCTTAAAATTGTTTAACTTGGGTCAAACGTTTCGGGAAGCCTTCCACAAGCTTCCCACAATAAGTTGGGGGAATTTTGGCCCATTCTTCCTGACAGAGCTGGTGCAACTGAGTCAGGTCTGTAGGCCACCTTGCTCGCACACGCTTTTTCAGTTCTGCCCACAATTGTTCTATGGTATTGAGGTCAGGGCTTTGTGATGGCCACTCCAAAACCTTGACTTTGTTGTCCTTATGCTTGGGGTCATTGTCGATTTGGAAGACGCTTTTGCTACCAAGCTTTAACTTCCTGACTGATGTCTTGAGATGTTGCTTCAATATATCCACAATTTCCCTCCCTCATGATGCCATCTATTTTGTGAAGTGCACCAGTCCCTCCTGCAGCAAAGCACCCCTACAACATGATGCTGCCACCCCTGTGCTTCACGGTTGGGATGGTGTTCTTCGGCTTGCAAGCCTCCCCCTTTTTCCTCCAAACATAACGATGGTCATTATGGCCAAACAGTTCTATTTTTGTTTCATCAGACCAGAGGATATTTCTCCAAAAAAGTACAATCTTTGTCCCCATGTGCAGTTGCAAACAATAGTCTGGCTTTTTTATGGCGGTTTTGGAGCAGTGGCTTCTTCCTTGCTCAGCGGCCTTTCAGGTTATGTCGATATAGGACTCGTTTTACTGTGGATATAGATACTTTTGTACCCGTTTCCTCCAGCATCTTCACAAGGTCCTTTGCTGTTGTTCTGGGATTGATTTGCACTTTTCGAACCAAAGTACATTCATCTCTATGATATAGAATGAGTCTCCTTCCCGAGGGGTATGACGACTGCGTGGTCCCATGGTGTTTATACTTGCATACTATTGTTTGTATAGATGAACGTGGTACCTTCAGGCGTTTGTAAATTACTCCCATGGACCAACCAGACTTGTGGTGGTCTAACAGGTCTCCGCTGATTTCTTTTGATTTTCCCATGATTTCAAGCAAAGAGGCACTGAGTTTGAAGGTTGGCCTTGAAATACATCCACAGGTACACCTCCAATTGACTAAAATGATGTCAATTAGCCTATCAGAAGCTTCTAAAGCCATTACATAATTTTCTGGAATTTTCCAAGCAGTTTAAAGGCACAGTCAACTTAGTGTATGTAAACAATTGTTGGAAAAATTACTTGTGTCATGCACACAGTAGATGTCCTAACCGACTTGCCAAAACTATAGTTTGTTCACAATACATTTGTGGTGTGGTTGAAAAACGAGTTTTAATGACTCCAACCTAAGTGTATGTAAACTTCCGACTTCAACTGTAGCTGTTCAGCTTTCTAAATGATTCCTAGCTAGATGGCTGTTCAGCTCTCTAAATGATTCCTAGCTAGATGGCTATTCAGCTCTCTAAATGATTCCTAGCTAGATGGCTGTTCAGCTCTCTAAATGAGTCCTAGCTAGATGGCTGTTCAGCTCTCTAAATGAGTCCCAGCTAGATAGCTGTTCAGCTCTCTAAATGATTCCTAGCTAGATGGCTGTTCAGCTCTCTAAATGATTCCTAGCTAGATGGCTGTTCAGCTTTCTGAATGATTCCTAGCTAGATGGCTGTTCAGCTCTCTAAATGATTCCTAGCTAGATGGCTGTTCAGCTTTCTAAATGATTCCTAGCTAGATGGCTGTTCAGCTCTCTAAATGATTCCTAGCTAGATGGCTGTTCAGCTCTCTAAATGATTCCTAGCTAGATGGCTGTTCAGCTCTCTAGCACATTCACTAATGTTTTTGTAAACAATTAACAAGCTAGTTAGCTATCACATGATTTTGTCACACTGTCAACTGAATAGTTAGCAAGCAACACGATATGCCAAATAAGTCTAAAAACCACTTGAGGGCAAATCAATTCAGACAAGTCACATGGCCAGAAATCAGATTTGTATCTGACCTCAAACCACCTACGAAGGTGGTTTGAAATGTGGCTTGTAATATCCGATGTCATGTTATTTTTGGCAGTTCAGACTGCAGGAACAAGAACAGATTCGGATCAGATAAGCAAATGAATAGAATTGGAGTCCCGTCAAACTGTCAATGTGAACAAGGTGGCTCATTTCATATTGAGAATAAGATTTGCCTGTCTGGGCCATTTTCCCCATAGATATGTAGTTTACAAAGCCACTGTGGTATCCAAGGACGTCGTTAGAGATATCAGAGTTGCGGGGGCTAAATCGTATGCCAGTAAGAGTAGGCCGATTTAGGATACAGGTGGCAAGGCAAGAAAAACGAACCAATCGCTAATCTTGTTCCATGGTGGCTATCAGATACATTAAAGTCAATACAATGGAGAGGTTATCTGGCTTAGCTCAAGCTGTGGCCTCCACCCCTGAGCTAGGCCTTGACAAGCCTGGGACTCTCCTGATATCACACGCCCACACATAAACCCCTCCTTGGGACAGAGCGGCCGGATATCCCTGGGTGGCTGGGAGACTCCTGATAGCATATTTCAACATGCCGGGAGAGGTTTGAAAAAGCACAACATGTACAATGGACCTAAAATAAGTACCTGGTGGCTATGTGGAGAAGAGAGGAGTCCATTGCATTGCTGCGCTCCATCATCAGCGTACAGTTCACGTTACACTAAACCAACACATCTGCAGATGTAGAAAATCTAAATCAAATTTCATTTGTCACATGCAACCTTACAGTGAAATACTTACTTACAAGCTCTTAACCAACCATGCAGTTCAAGAAATAGAGTTAAGAAAATATTTACTAAATAAACTAAAAAGTGAAAAAACATTCCAAGAAAAAAAAGTAACAAGAAAATGACATTAAAATCCCGAGGCTTTATACAGGGGGCACCGGTACCGAGTCAATGTAGGGGGCACCGGTACCGAGTCAATGTAGGGGGCACCGGTACCGAGTCAATGTAGGGGGCACCGGTACCGAGTCAATGTAGGGGGCACCGGTACCGAGTCAATGTAGGGGGCACCGGTACCGAGTCAATGTAGGGGGCACCGGTACCGAGTCAATGTAGGGGGCACCGGTACCGAGTCAATGTAGGGGGCACCGGTACCGAGTCAATGTAGGGGGCACCGGTACCGAGTCAATGTACGGAGGTACAGGTTAGGCGAGGTCATTTGTCATTTGCCAAGTCTTTGACCTCCTCCCTATAGGCTGTCTCATCATTGTCTGTGATAACCTCGGCATTAAGAGACCCAATAGTCTCGCTGTAATTAGGATACCAAACAGTGTAGTCTTACAGACGGAAAACGATAACCTCGGCATAAAGAGACCCCATTGTCTGGCTGTAATTACGTCTCAAGACCTCTCACTTATTCTTTAATAAAGTCAGAATTGCTCCTAGGAGGAGAGGTGAATGCAGTCTAAAAGCCTAGTGTTGAATTTCTACTCTTGGCAGTGGACCAGCCACAGACAAAGCGCTGTTAACTGCCAAAGACCGGACAGAAAAATCGAATGGGCAGAAGAGGAAGAGGGAAAACCCATCGGGAAGTCTGGAAAGAAGGAAAAAAACACATTGGACATTCCGTAAGTACGTTCTCCTATAGACTGAGAGGCTTATGTTCAAGCTGCCTGGGAAGTTGAGAACAGTAGCCACGGTAACTACCTCGCTAATGTACAGGGCCACTACGGGTCACTGATGCCCAGAATTCCTCTCACCACTCCGACCACTCCTCCATGCCAGACCGGAACCCATAAATCAGCAAGGGGGCTTATACATCTTGCCAAAATAAACTGCACACTAACCCCTGAGCTGGCACAATCACACAGCACCCCTGAGCTGGCCCAATCACACAGCAACCCCGAGCTGGCCCAATCACACTACCCCTGAGCTGGCCCAATCACACAGCAACCCCGAGCTGGCCCAATCACACAGCAACCCCGAGCTGGCCCAATCACACAGCACCCCTGAGCTGGCCCAATCACACAGCAACCCCGAGCTGGCCCAATCACACAGCACCCCTGAGCTGGCCCAATCACACAGCACCCCTGAGCTGGCCCAATCACACAGCAACCCAGAGCTGGCCCAATCACACAGCACCCCTGAGCTGGCCCAATCACACAGCACCCCTGAGCTGGCCCAATCACACAGCACCCCTGAGCTGGCTCATTCACACAGTACTCCTGAGCTGGCCCAATCACACAGCACCCCTGAGCTGGCCCAATCCCACAGCACCCCTGAGCTGGCTCAATCACACAGGACCCCTGAGCTGGCCCAGTCACACAGCACCCCTGAGCTGGCCCAATCACACAGCACCCCTGAGCTGGCCCAATCAAACTAACCCCTGAGCTGGCCCAATCAAACTAACCCATGAGCTGGCCCAATCACACAGCACCCCTGAGCTGGCCCAATCACACAGCACCCCTAAGCTGGCCCAATCACACAGCACCCCTGAGCTGGCCCAATCAAACTAACCCCTGAGCTGGCCCAATCAAACTAACCCATGAGCTGGCCCAATCACACAGCACCCCTGAGCTGGCCCAATCACACAGCAACCCCGAGCTGGCCCAATCACACAGCACCCCTAAGCTGGCCCAATCACACAGCACCCCTGAGCTGGCCCAATCACACAGCACCCCTGAGCTGGCCCAATCACACAGCACCCCTAAGCTGGCCCAATCACACAGCACCCCTGAGCTGGCCCAATCAAACTAACCCCTGAGCTGGCCCAATCAAACTAACCCATGAGCTGGCCCAATCACACAGCACCCCTGAGCTGGCCCAATCACACAGCAACCCCGAGCTGGCCCAATCACACAGCACCCCTAAGCTGGCCCAATCACACAGCAACCCCGAGCTGGCCCAATCACACAGCACGTGATGAGTATCTCCCATGTGGCTGAAACAACAATGTTCCATTCTCTCATGTGAACAGAGGGGCAGAGGAGGGAACCGATAGACGGACTGTATCGACCACAGTGACTGCTCTTTGGTATGTCTGACGCTCCGATTGGGTTTTTTCACTCCTGGTCCTGAAGAGCGATTGGACCTTTTGTTCCAGCCCAGCATGAACACATCCAAATCAGAATAATTGAGGTCTTGACGATTAGTTGGTTTAGTTAAATCAGGGATTGTGTGTTCGTGTTGGAACAAAAGCCTGCATACACTGTGGCTCTACAGGACCAGTAGTGAAGAACAATGATGCAGTAGCAGCCATACAGACTACAGGGCTAGTCAGTCAGCCATACAGACCACAGGGCTAGTCAGTCAGCCATACAGACCACAGGGCTAGTCAGTCAGCCATACAGACCACAGGGCTAGTCAGTCAGCCATACAGACTTCAGGGCTAGTCAGTCAGCCATACAGACTACAGGGCTAGTCAGTCAGCCATACAGACTACAGGGCTAGTCAGTCAGCCATACAGAACATAGGGCTAGTCAGTCAGCCATACAGACCACAGGGCTAGTCAGTCAGCCATACAGAACATAGGGCTAGTCAGTCAGACACCTCAGAACCATAGAAACATGTTTATTTCAGACACCTGGAGACTCGTCTACAGAGAGGATATGACATCAACACAGCTCACAGCTGAGGATAGCAGAAGTACAAACCCCTGCTGAGTTCTCAGAGGTCAGTGTGTGCTGGATGCTACTATTTAATTATCACAGACTGTACAGGAGGCTGGGTATGAACAGTCTGACACTCATCACACTGTACAGGAGTCTGGATATGAGCAGTCTGACACTCATCACACTGTACAGGAGGCTGGATATTAACAGTCTGACACTCATCACACTGTACAGGAGGCTGGATATGAACAGTCTGACACTCATCACACTGTACAGGAGGCTGGATATTAACAGTCTGACACTCATCACACTGTACAGGAGGCTGGATATTAACAGTCTGACACTCATCACACTGTACAGGAGGCTGGATATTAACAGTCTGACACTCATCACACTGTACATGAGGCTGGGTATGAACAGTCTGACACTCATCACACTGTACAGGAGTCTGGATATGAGCAGTCTGACACTCATCACACTGTACAGGAGGCTGGATATGAACAGTCTGACACTCATCACACTGTACAGGAGGCTGGATATGAACAGTCTGACACTCATCACACTGTACAGGAGGCTGGATATTAACAGTCTGACACTCATCACACTGTACAGGAGGCTGGATATTAACAGTCTGACACTCATCACACTGTACAGGAGGCTGGATATTAACAGTCTGACACTCATCACACTGTACAGGAGGCTGGATATTAACAGTCTGACACTCATCACACTGTACAGGAGGCTGGATATTAACAGTCTGACTGACACTCATGAAATTCAGTGTTTCAGAAAGAAAGAATTCAGTGTTTCAGAAAGAAAGAATTCAGTGTTTCAGAAAGAAAGAATTCAGTGTTTCAGAAAGAAAGAATTCAGTGTTTCAGAAAGAAAGAATTCAGTGTATCATACGTGAATGTGTTGAATCTGGTTCAAAGCAATATAGGGGAAATGACCCAGCAGGTGTCAGTGCTTTCCTAACAGCAGCTCAGATCAACATGGGCACGAGAAACAACACATGATACACAACCACAGTAGCTGAATGACAGTCCCAGATGTACTCACAATGCTTCAAGCTGAAGCTGGGGTAATTCAAGTCACTGATTATTATTATTGTGTATATATGTGTGTGTGATGATGGTGTAAAAGGTCAGTATGATATCTTTGTAAGACCGATATTACCCATTAGGGTGGACTAAGTGATAGTCAATTCACAGTGGGACTGATATTACCCATTAGGGTGGACTAAGTGATAGTCAATTCACAGTGGGACTGATATTACCCATTAGGGTGGACTAAGTGATAGTCAATTCACAGTGGGACTGATATTACCCATTAGGGTGGACTAAGTAATAGTCAATTCACAGTGGGACTGATATTACCCATTAGGGTGGACTAAGTGATAGTCAATTCACAGTGGGACTGATATTACCCATTAGGGTGGACTAAGTGATAGTCAATTCACAGTGGGACTGATATTACCCATTAGGGTGGACTAAGTGATAGTCAATTCACAGTGGGACTGATATTACCCATTAGGGTGGACTAAGTGATAGTCAATTCACAGTGGGACTGATATTACCCATTAGGGTGGACTAAGTGATAGTCAATTCACAGTGGGACTGATATTACCCATTAGGGTCGAATTCACAGTGGAGATAGAATGACAAAGATAGATGCTGTTTGATTTCTACGGGATACGATGTGCATAAACAATCCATCATACCACACAAGTGGCTCGATTCACCTGCTGATCAATGCATTCTTTCAAAATGGGCTGACTTGGGGAGGGAGAAAACTATCAAACAAGTATCAAGGGCATTCATTTACCGTTAACAAATTACATTTAAAAAGAACCGTTGTAAGAAAAGCCCTGAGCAGATGACGCTCACTGGTAGGCCGGAGTACAGGTTCTCGAGAGAGACTGGGCAGCGCTCATCACCAGTCAGACGGTCACAGAAGACTGGGCGGCGCTCATCACCAGTCAGACGGTCACAGAAGACTGGGCAGCGCTCATCACCAGTCAGACGGTCACAGAAGACTGGGCAGCGCTCATCACCAGTCAGACGGTCACAGAAGACTGGGCAGCGCTCATCACCAGTCAGACGGTCACAGAAGACTGGGCAGCGCTCATCACCAGTCAGACGGTCACAGAAGACTGGGCAGCGCTCATCACCAGTCAGACGGTCACAGAAGACTGGGCGGCGCTCATCACCAGTCAGACGGTCACAGAAGACTGGGCGGCGCTCATCACCAGTCAGACGGTCACAGAAGACTGGGCAGCGCTCATCATCACCAGTCAGACGGTCACAGAAGACTGGGCAGCGCTCATCATCACCAGTCAGACGGTCACAGAAGACTGGGCAGCGCTCATCACCAGTCAGACGGTCACAGAAGACTGGGCGGCGCTCATCACCCGTCAGACAGTCACAGAAGACTGGGCAGCGCTCATCACCAGTCAGACGGTCACAGAAGACTGGGCAGCGCTCATCACCAGTCAGACGGTCACAGAAGACTGGGCAGCGCTCATCACCAGTCAGACGGTCACAGGTCTTTAGAACCAGTCACCACCAGTGGAGGCTGGGTCATATTCATTAGTGCACACCACAGCAAAATGATTTGCAACAGAAAACTAAAAACATGTTTTTTTTATTGGACAGATTTAGTTAGGTCCCTCCCCGTTTCAATCCATTGGCTTCCATTTGGTCCCTAGTGAATGCGACCCTGGTAACCCTGGAAGGGCCCATTGTAATGGTTGCAATGGAATGAAGCCGTATCAAACACATGCTTTCCATTCATTCCAGTCCAGCTATTAATATCAGCATGTTCCCTGATTTCTCCCTTCACCGTTCACCACTACCAGAAACATGTGTCTGTCCTGAGTCCAGACTCCCTCCGTCTGTCTTTATACACAGAAAAGAAGAAAAAGCAGACAAAGTGGCCCGGTGAGGAGTGGAAGTTGAAGTTGAAAGGAAGGTGTGCCAAGTATTTGAAGAGACTTTGGGGGGGCTCTTCAGTTCTCAAGTACTGTAGTGTAGCCTTGGACTGGGGGAGGGAGGTTACAGTGGTCTATCCTAAACAACCATGTTATTGTGCTGCTGAAGAGAGGAGAGCCTACCATAGACTGGGACAAGCCAGGGATGTGTGTCTGATGTGTCCGCTGAGAGTTTGATATGGCTGGGATCTGGGCGGAGGAGAGGAGGCCTGGGACCTGGCAGGAGAACACAGAGATGCGCCCTCCACAGGCTCCCTCTCTTTCCTGTCTCCTCCCACCTTCACACAGTTGGACAGAGGGGCATGACCCAGACCCGTGCAAGGGGAACGGCACTACAAATGCAGGGCAGAGAGGAAGACTGGCGGAAGCGGTGCATTCAAAGACAGGCCGGTTTAGGAGTTACAGCAGTGTACTGTTCTGGACTGCTATCTCCATCTATGCCATGGCTGATGTACTTCTGCTGAACTGAACATATACTAATGCACCAACTCAAGAACAGAAATGAACGCACACAAATATCTTCTCATGCTTCCACTGCAATCATCACCTTTATACAAACCCACACGCATCCTTTCATCAGGTTTACAAACACTACAGGGCATGAATAAACTAGAATAGGGCTTTGTGTATATAGGGTCATTCCCACACGTGGTGTTTGATCAGAAAAGAGCGAGAAACGTCAACATAACCTGATAGACATAACCTGATAGGAGAACTCTTAGCGACAGATGTCTATCTTTACCATTTACCATTTCCCCTTTAACTGCTACAATTTCCCCTTTAACTGTTACCATTTCCCCTTTAACTGTTACCAAGGCCAAAATGAAAACCCTCAGTAAAAGATTTGGAGTTACAGAATGTAGCCGATGTCGGTTGTGTTTTTATTTACAGCTGAAAGTAATTACAGCGTTGCGGCCCGGGTTGCAGCGTACTGGTGGACTGGTCCATGGGGATAGCATTAGAGAGTGCCGCCCTGGGGAAGCTGCAGGGAGGTGGTGGACTGGTCCATGGGGATAGCATTAGAGAGTGCCGCCCTGGGGAAGCTGCAGGGAGGTGGTGGACTGGTCCATGGGGATAGCATTAGAGAGTGCCGCCCTGGGGAAGCTGCAGGGAGGTGGTGGACTGGTCCATGGGGATAGCATTAGAGAGTGCCGCCCTGGGGAAGCTACAGGGAGGTGGTGGACTGGTCCATGGGGATAGCATTAGAGAGTGCCGCCCTGGGGAAGCTGCAGGGAGGTGGTGGGAAGGAAGAGACGCCAACTGAACTGTGGGCGTTGGTTTCTCTGAGACAAACGTTTACACACAAACTCTCCATGATTGAGAGCAAAACAAGGTAGAAGTATAATCTTTTTGCTGCGTCTCTGCCCTAAACAATCCTGGAAATGTCAGGCCTCGAGTCCTTTGAAGTGGAACTGTGTGACCTCACTGTGTTTACGGGTTTATTGACAAACGTGAACTAAGTGAGGGGTGCAAAATGGCAGATATGCAGCTCAATGGAACTGATTTCCTGGTTTAAATACAGGTTGGGTAGAAGTGATCAAAGTCATACTGTAAATGACTGCTTCCAGACATTCACATAAACATCAACACTGGCTCCTCAACACCTCTATTTCTGTCAGTGGTGATGTTTTCTGACTAAGAGCTTCCTGTTGAAGGGCCTTATGGCACGCTTGCTTTCTGAACCTTTTCTTGTACCGGAGTCTGGCAATCGATGGTGTTCCTCCCTGGGAGGACCTTTTAGTTGAAACAGGCCTAAATCAGTGTCCGCTAGTCATCTGAAGGGTTGGGTAGCCTAACTTACAGCAACATCCTAGGAATTAATAGCCTGGTCCAGTATTTTCTATGTGCTGTGGTCAAATCTTCTACTGTTGTTTTTCCACACAATGCCTGATACATGTACAATATGCCAGATGTTTGGTGTGAAAATGAACCCGCACAGAGGAGTTGTCTAAAGCACAAATAAACTGGAACACTAGTCATGTTCATTAGGCATCAAATAGAATAAAACAGACTGAAACAGGGACTACATGTTGTGTCCAATAAGAAACACCTGTTTTCATTTTCCTTTGTGCCCTAAAGAACACGACCCAGGCTAAGGGTGTGGTGGTTGAGAACACACAGAATTATGGGAGCAGCCCTAAGGTCACTGTTCCATCCTCTTCAGCCACAGGCCGTGGCAGAGATCACTACTCTTCACCAGACACTCTGAGGAGCGCCATTCAGGCCGCGTCCTAAACACGCCAGACACTTCCATCACTGATCACTAAAACATCCCACACTAAAATAGATTGACACTTCTCAATACTAAATGACAAGCCAGTACTGCACATCTGTTTCAACTAATCAACGTCTTCATGATGACTTGGAATGATTGACTGAAACCAGGTGTGGTAGCGCTGGGCTAGAACAACCTACCCAGCCCATGGGGATCTCTCCAGGAGATCTTTCTTTAGCCTTCAGCCTTTCTCTTCAACCCTGTTTAACACACACACAGAGACAGAGAGCGAGAGCTAGGCTCCTGACCAAGTGACCACGCGCCACTGTGTGTTTCCAATGTGCCGCAACAACTGGCCCCGAGCCAGAAGCCACTGAGGAATCAATATGGAACGGGGCCTGGAAGAGGAGGAGGGAGGACGGGGGAAGAACAGGAGAGAGGACAGGGGAAAGAACAGGAGAAAGAACAGGAGAGAGGACAGGGGAAACAACAGGAGAGAGGACAGGGGAAACAACAGGAGAGAGGACAGGGGAAACAACAGGAGAGAGGACAGGGGAAACAACAGGAGAGAGGACAGGGGAAACAACAGGAGAGAAGACAGGGGAAACAACAGGAGAGAGGACAGGGGAAACAACAGGAGAGAGGACAGGGGAAACAACAGGAGAGGACAGGGGAAAACAAAGGAAAGAACAGGAGAAAGAACAGGAGAGAGGACAGGGGAAACAACAGGAGAGAGGACAGGGGAAACAACAGGAGAGAGGACAGGGGAAAGGACAGGAGAGAGGACAGGGGAGAGGACAGGGGAGACAACAGGAGAGAGGACAGGGGGGAAGAACAGGAGAGAGGCAGGGGAAACAACAGGAGAGAGGACAGGGGAGAGGACAGGGGAAACAACAGGAGAGAGGACAGGGGAGAGGACAGGGGAAACAACAGGAGAGAGGACAGGGGAAACAACAGGAGAGAGGACAGGGGAAAGGACAGGAGAGAGGACAGGGGAAAGAACAGGAGAGAGGACAGGAGAGAGGACAGGAGAGAGGACAGGGGAAACAACAGGAGAGAGGACAGGGGAAACAACAGGAGAGAGGACAGGGGAAACAACAGGAGAGAGGACAAGGGAAACAACAGGAGAGAGGACAGGGGAGAGGACAGGGGGAAACAACAGGAGAGATGACAGGGGAAACAACAGGAGAGAGGACAGGGGGAAACAACAGGAGAGAGGACAGGGGAAACAACAGGAGAGAGGACAGGAGAGAGGACAGGGGGAAACAACAGGAGAGAGGACAGGGGAAACAACAGGAGAGAGGACAGGGGAAATAACTCCTTCAATCATGTAAGACATTGTCCTCGGTAATGAACATGTCAGAGAACTATGGAAGAACAAAAGGTCTGCTTCTCGTAAGACTTGGGGCTAAATGATGAATAAACCCAATGTGAGAGGTGACCAGCGCCATGGAGGTGAAAACCTTGATCAAGTCCTCAGAGATTAGTGGGGAGCTAGGTCATCCATCTCCGTACCACACAGGTGAAGGTATGGCTAGTTATGCTGGGAGTTGACTTGTGAGTTAACTAGTTATGCTGGAAGTTGACTTGTGAGTTAACTAGTTATGTTGTGAGTTGACTTGTGAGTTAACTAGTTATGCTGGAAGTTGACTTGTGAGTTAACTAGTTCTGCTGTGAGTTGACGTGGAAGTAATTACAACCCCGGCCCCCCATTTGATCCTGTCGTCGACACGGCCAGTCGACCCCTCAGGGTGAGGGAGCAGCAACTGTGGGCCCCTGGGTTTCTGCTCCACGTCTCCCTGGGTTTCTGCTCCACGTCTCCCTGGGTTTTTGCTCCACGTCTCCCTGGGTTTCTGCTCCACGTCTCCCTGGGTTTCTGCTCCACGTCTCCCTGGGTTTCTGCTCCACGTCTCCCTGGGTTTCTGCTCCACGTCTCCCTGGGTTTCTGCTCCACGTCTCCCTGGGTTTCTGCTCCACGTCTCCCTGGGTTTCTGCTCCACGTCTCCCTGGGTTTCTGCTCCACGTCTCCCTGGGTTTCTGCTCCACGTCTCCCTGGGTTTCTGCTCCACGTCTCCCTGGGTTTCTGCTCCACGTCTCAGTGGGTTTCTGCTCCACGTCTCCCTGGGTTTCTGCTCCAGAGTCCAGATGTCACCACTCAGAGAGAGTAGAGCCTGGGAAAACTACCTGGGATACTGCCACTCTGCTATGCTGAGCTCTTCTCTCTCCTACTCTCCTCTCATCACCCAACGAGTGAAATGGCCCACGGAGAGGATGCTGTGTGTGAAGGGTTCCCCTGGTCAGGCTGGTGATGAGGGTGAATGAGAACAGGAGCAGTGGCACTTGGTTGGAATCCTCCTCCATCAGTGTGGCCTTTCCTCCATACTCACAACTAACTGAATGAGTGTTACCTTTCCAGACGTCCAAGCCGATCTGATGCGGGAAGAGAGGAGATCCCGTGCTCGTCTCTGACCTGGGCTCACACCAGGGACTCTGTACAACAACACTTGGTACTCAAGGAGCTCCGTCAATATCAGTGGCAGTACCTCACGCCACGTTGAATGACCAAGACCTCTCTGATAGGTGGTGGTTATGAAAACACTATTGCTGAAAGAAACACAGAGAAACTACATCCACTCTCCTTGTCAATCAGTGGAGGAGGAGAGGGGATACCTAGTCAGTTGTACAACAATGCATTCAACCAAAATGTTACCCCCGCATTTCGCCTTAATCAACGTCCACGTCATCGGCACCCGGGGAGCAGTTGTTGTTGGGGGTAACTGCCATGTTCACGGGCAGAACAGGAGGAGGAGGCTCTATGTGTTAAGAGTATAGGACACCAGGAAGCTCCCGCTGAAAGCGTCAGATGGTTGCTTCACAATATGCATCACAAACACCTACGCCTCCTTCACACATATGCTTCACAGACTCTCACACAGGGCTCTGTGATATCTGTAAACACACACAGCTGTAGAGTGGATGCAACAATGGCACTAAAAACCCATTTGGATTCCAGAAACTGGAGCTCCATTCTGGTTCCTGAGAATCTAGCCTAACTGCTTCCAATTCAGCAATACAACCGCTTCCAGAATTGTGAACTAAAACGGAGGTCATTTCTGACTGGAAACAACCAGCATTTCACCAGATGAGTCATTAATCAACTAGACTCCCTAAGGACCATACACAACAGGGACCAAGGCCTTGCTAGGGTCACCTGGGAGATCCCCACGGGGGCTTCAGTTGCAGCACGACCAAGCCTAATTAAATGTGTTGATCGGTAGCCGGTCAAAAGACACAGAGCCGGCACGGTACGCCCCATGCTGTGCCCAGTCAGTGGGCAACAATGGGCATTGACGTGCCACAAGATAAGCTCCTTGGCGCGCTGCTGGCCTGGTTTCCACCTTAGGAAGTAGTTTAATTGCAAATTTAATTCAATCCAACAGAGGCTGGTACGTCTGGGGGAATGGAAACCATGGGGGGGGGCTTTATCAACTTGGCAAGGTGTGTGTGTGTGTGTGTGTGTGTGTGTGTGTGTGTGTGTGTGTGTGTGTGTGTTGTTATCAGCCAGTGAGTAGGAAGTGTGCGTAACCTAGCAGAGCCCTGCCTTCACAACAGTGGAACATTTTCCAAATGTTAATTTGGGTCTCCTCTGGCAGCCTACTCCCTCTGAAATGGAAGGCACTATCAGCATCAGTGAAAATCAGCCACGCTGGCTGGCAGAATGAGCCGGAACACACTCGCAGTCACCATTAGATTACAGACCATCAGACCATTAGATTACATTACAGGGGTAATGAGCATGCACACAGGTACACGCACACAGGATTAGAAACAGGGGTTTGGCTCGTTATGAGAACACAGAGAGACAGAGAGACAGGAGCAGACAGACAGGGGATAAACCCAGGGCTCGTTGTGAGAACACAGAGAGACAGGAGGAGACAGACAGGGGGTAAACCCAGGGCTCGTTATGAGAGCACAGAGAGACAGGAGCAGACAGACAGGGGGGGGTAAACCCAGGGCTCGTTATGAGAACACAGATAGACAGGAGCAGACCCAGGGCTCGTTATGAGAACACAGAGAGACAGGAGCAGACAGATGGGGGGTAAACCCAGGGCTCGTTATGAGAACACAGAGAGACAGGAGCAGACAGATGGAGCACCCCTTTCATCCATCTTTCTGTCAGGAAGCAGACGTGACACACCCTTTCCCCACACACACACACACACACCTCTGCCCTGTCCCACAGACACACAGCTGAAACCAAGTTGTCTGGGTGGAATGGAATGTGAAGGGGAAAAGGGATGAAATAGCTCCACAGACATCAACTTTCAGCAACTGTGAACAAAGCATAGATGCTATCAGACTGCCCACTCTGCCATTTTAAATCTTTAACAAGCCTTTGTCAACCAACCAATGAACTAATGTACTTTTAATGTATGGTGTCCTGAAAGGCAAATGATTCTAACTGCATACCAAAAACAGAGCCCCATTGTCTTGGGGCTGATGCCACGTGAGCCAGCAGTTACAGTGGAATGTGGTTGAGCTGTCCCTTTAAAACATGCTTAATGCTGACCCCATTTCTACACCACATCACCTGGATACGGGACCACCCTCCTCTCCCTGTCCTCAGATGGAGCCCTCCTCTCCCTGTCCTCAGATGGAACCCTCCTCTCCCTGTCCTCAGATGGAACCCTCCTCTCCCTGTCCTCAGATGGAACCCTCCTCTCCCTGTCCTCAGATGGAACCCTCCTCTCCCTGTCCTCAGATGGAGCCCTCCTCTCCCTGTCCTCAGATGGAACCCTCCTCTCCCTGTCCTCAGATGGAGCCCTCCTCTCCCTGTCCTCAGATGGAGCCCTCCTCTCCCTGTCCTCAGATGGAGCCCTCCTCTCCCTGTCCTCAGATGGAGCCCTCCTCTCCCTGTCCTCAGATGGAACCCTCCTCTCCCTGTCCTCAGATGGAACCCTCCTCTCCCTGTCCTCAGATGGAGCCCTCCTCTCCCTGTCCTCAGATGGAGCCCTCCTCTCCCTGTCCTCAGATGGAACCCTCCTCTCCCTGTCCTCAGATGGAACCCTCCTCTCCCTGTCCTCAGATGGAGCCCTCCTCTCCCTGTCCTCAGATGGAAACTAGAGCAGCGTCTCTAATAGCAACATATTAAGTGCAGGTCAATAGGGCTCTGGGCAAAAGTAGTGCACTGTATAGGGTGCCTTTGGGACACAGACTGAAGGGCTTTCCCTCCCTTCCCCTCTCTCTCCACAGTGAGGTCACTTCCCATAGGCTGCCCGTAGCAGAGGTTGATGGTCAGAGCTGGCAGAGCCAGAGGAGACAGTCTAAGCCCTGCCGGTCATTCCACACATAAGGGACACTGTCACAATGAGCACTAATCAATGTGCCCATCTGCTTGCTATGCACTCGTGTGCCTCCAGAGCAAAACCATGACACTTATTCCCATCAACAAGGAGAGTCGTGGAGAAGATAAAGGCAACAGAAACCAGCGCTGGGGGGGGCACTGACAGAGAATAGAACGGAGGTTCCAGATTTGGTGCTTTAATGGAACAGTCAGAGTTTTATTGGGAGTTCCAGGCAGGATATCTGGGTCTATACAGCCTCATACAGCCTACACAGTGGAGGAATATTTAAACTGTATGAGCTTTATACACACACTCATGCCCCAAAAAGTGCTGAGTAACCTCCCATTCACACACACAGAGACAGAGAGAGAGACAGAGAGAGAGACAGAGAGAGAGACACACACAGAGACAGAGAGAGAGACACACACAGAGACAGAGAGAGAGACAGAGAGACATTTGGAAATGTGAACCGTTTGATTAAACTCCCTGAACTCTTTGGCCTGGTTTCCCGGACACAGATAAATCCTAATCCTGGACTAAAAGCTTTTTCAAGGGAGAATCTCCATTGATGATGTTTTTTTTGTCCAGGCCTAGGCGTAATGTGTGAACGGGAAAGCATCCCTTGACTCTTCTAAAGAAGTAGGAGTTGTTCATTGTCAGGGTAACGTTTGACTGCAGTGAGCCATTGAAATCAAAGGCTTTATAAAAAGTCTTTAAGTAGCCTAGCTAGCAGCAGTGGGAAAAAGAGAAGTGGTAGTGTGATACTTTCCCATGACAATATTCACGTCCCTCTCCAATTAAAACAATGACTCACCAGGCAGATTGGGACAAGAAAACCAATGTTTCCTGGCTATTGAGGGACAGACAGACAGGCAGACTACTGAGAACTGATAAAGATTTCATTACCACATACAGTTGAAGTCGGAAATTTACATACACCTTAGCCAAATACATTTAAACTCAGTTTTTCACAATTCCTGACATTTAATCCTACTAAAAATTCCCTGTTTTAGGTCAGTTAGGATCACCACTTTATTTTAAGAACGTAAAATGTCAGAATAATAGTAGAGAAAATTATTTACTTCAGTTTTTGTTTCTTTCATCACATTCCCAGTGGGTCAGAAGTTTACATATACTAATAACTGTTAAACTTGGGTCAAACGTTGCGGGTAGCCTTCCACAAGCTTCCCACAATAAGTTGGGTGAATTTTGGCTCGTTCCTCTTGACAGAGCTGGTGTAACTGAGTCAGGTTTGTAGGCCTCCTTGCTCGCACACGCCTTGTCAGTTCTGCCTACAAATGTTCTATAAGATTGAGGTCGGGGCTTTGTGATGGCCAGTCCAATACCATGAATTGTTGTCCTTAAGACATTTTGCCACAACTTTGGAAGTATGCTTGGGGTCATTGTCCATTTGGAAGACCCATTTGTCTTGAGATGTTGCTTCAATATATCCACATCATTTCCCTCCCTCATGATGCCATCTATTTTGTGAAGTGCACCAGTCCCTCCTGCAGCAAAGCACCCCCACAACATGATGCTGCCACCCCTGTGCTTCACGGTTGGGATGGTGCTCTTCGGCTTGCAAGCCCCCCCCTTTTTCCTCCAAACATAACGATGGTCATTATGGCCAAACAGTTCTATTTTTGTTTCATCAGACCAGAGGACATTTATCCAAAAAGTACAATATTTGTCCCCATGTGCAGTTGCAAACAGCAGTCTGGCTTTTTTATGGCGGTTTTGGAGCAGTGGCCTCTTCCTTGCTGAGCGGCCTTTCAGGTTATTTCTATATAGGGCTCGTTTTACTGTGGATATAGATACTTTTGTACCCGTTTCCTCCAGCATCTTCACAAGATCCTTTGCTGTTGTTCTGGGATTGATTTGCACTTGATTCGCACCAAAGTACGTTCATCTCTAAGAGACAGAACGCGTCTCCTTCCTGAGCGGTATGACGGCTGCGTGGTCCCATGGTGTTTATACTTGCACCGTGGGAACAACTACCATATAATTGCCAGCATATATGGCACTGAATATCTTCTGCAGGGGAATAACACCTGTTGAGGTGAAATCTGTCCAAAAACATTATAGACCTACATTATAGGATACAACATTATAGACCTACATTATAGGATACAACATTATAGACCTACATTATAGGATACAACATTATAGACCTACATTATAGGATACAACATTATAGACCTACATTATAGGATACAACATTATAGACCTACATTATAGGATACAACATTATAGACCTACATTATAGGATACAACATTATAGACCTACATTATAGGATACAACATTATAGACCTACATTATAGGATACAACATTATAGACCTACATTATAGGATACAACATTATAGACCTACATTATAGGATACAACATTATAGACCTACATTATAGGATACAACATTATAGACCTACAGTATAGGATACAACATTATAGACCTACATTATAGGATACAACATTATAGACCTACATTATAGGATACAACATTATAGACCTACAGTATAGGATACAACATTATAGACCTACATTATAGGATACAACATTATAGGATCCTACATTATAGGATACAACATTATAGACCATAAAAATATCCTGTGCAATTTATAAAAAATTAAATCTAAAATCAATAAATCAAACTAAAACACTTATTTATGATAACTCCATAAATACAACTTTTAAAAATATATACATGATCATTGTAAGTGAAATAGACAGGGCATTTCATCACATCAAACTCCATTGATTAATAGGCTCCAGCTGTGAGATGTAAGGACATTATACCATTCTAGACCCCACAGTAACAGGGTTTGTGGGTGAACTGAAAGATTACAGGGAAACTTGATGTTTCATGCCGAGGCAGATGCACATAAAGATCGAAAAAGGGGCATTTAAATGCTTTTTCCATCATCTATATAAAAATACTTAAATGCTGTTTAAACACACAGCATAGGGAACCTTCCACCATGCTGTGGTGAGTAGATTTGCGTCCCAAATGGCACCCAGGGCTCAAAAGTAGTGCATGATATAGTTAATAGGGTGCTTTTTTGGGAAGCAGCCTAGATTTTGGCCGGCTGTGAGTCATTGCAGCCTTGATGTGACACAAACCATAGAGGGGAACAAATATGGTAACTGCAAGAGCAGCTTTAAAAATAACAGTTCAGCACAAATTACTTAGTCTTTCCACTCAATACCAAGTTACATTTTCAATAATGGAAGTAGCTCGTCTGGTGAACAGAAAAAACTAAAAGAACCCCCAATCAAGATTTACTTCACGCTAATTTCCTAAAGAAGCAGGTGAAAATTAAGACTAATAAATCAAAACATTTCCTAGGTCATTTGAGATGATTCGCCAGCGCTGCTTTCTTTCCTAACAGTGGCTGTAGACTCAAGCTCTTCTGGAATAGTCTCTCTATACACTGAGCTAAGGACAGTTGACCCTGCTAATGGTAAAGGATAGCAACTTGAACAAGGGTAATCTGATTCTAGATCTGTGCTAGGGCTAGTCCTACCTTTACTTTGCTCAAGCAGTTATTACTGCAGGCCAGGGAAGGGAAGTCCTTCCTGGATCCTGGAGTGTGCCTGGAGGACATGTCATGGATGTTGGTGGAAAAGGGGCGAGGGAGAAGAGTGGAGGGAAAGTATAGGAAGCTACAAGGTTTTGCCTCGTCTTAACCAGGGGATTTGGTGAGACAGCTCTTTTCGCTGACTCCAGCAGGGAGGAGTGAGGAGATGGAAATAGTGAAGAGCTTCCAGACGGCAGTCTCTCTACTGGTTTGGGTGGATGTCCTATTGGAAGTCTTTATTTAGGCTAACTGGTTCAGAAGGTAGACGACCGAGAATGGAAGAGCTAAAAACGTCCTACTGTATGTCATCATGACACTGACTGGGAAGAAGAAGAGACAAATAAATCACTCCTCATTTGAGTGACATTTAGGCATAGTCCAGCCTGTGTTGTGTTGAGTTTGATTCTGAGGTTGTTCCTCTGGCTGAGTCCTACTACTAGACAAGGGTGGACAGGTGCTTTACTTAACTTTAATTAACAACTGTTAGACAGTTGCTATAAGACAAGGATTCATTCCCGTAGTCCCATAACACATATTGAACAAATCTCCAACCAAGATATTACTTCGATATGAATCTAGGAGTAGCCAGGCTGTCTCTACAGTCTCAGTTATTAGTCTAGGTGTAGCCAGGCTGTCTCTCTGCAGTCTCAGTTATTAGCCTAGGAGTCCTGGAGTAGCCAGGCTGTCTATACAGTCTCAGTTATTAGTCTAGGTGAAGCCAGGCTGTCTCTCTGCAGTCTCAGTTATTAGTCTAGGAGTCCTGGAGTAGCCAGGCTGTCTATACAGTCTCAGTTATTAGTCTAGGAGTCCTGGAGTAGCCAGGCTGTCTCTATACAGTCACAGTTATTAGTCTAGGAGTCCTGGAGTAGCCAGTCTGTCTCTATACAGTCTCAGTTATTAGTCTAGGAGTAGCCAGGCTGTCTCTACAGTCTCAGTTATTAGTCTAGGAGTCCTGGAGTAGCCAGGCTGTCTCTATACAGTCTCAGTTATTAGTCCAAGAGTAGCCAGGCTGTCTCTATACAGTCTCAGTTATTAGTCCAAGAGTAGCCAGGCTGTCTCTATACAGTCTCAGTTATTAGTCTAGGAGTAGCCAGGCTGTCTCTACAGTCTCAGTTATTAGTCTAGGAGTCCTGGAGTAGCCAGGCTGTCTATACAGTCTCAGTTATTAGTCTAGGAGTCCAGGAGTAGCCAGGCTGTCTCTATACAGTCTCAGTTATTAGTCTAGGAGTAGCCAGGCTGTCTCTACAGTCTCAGTTATTAGTCTAGGCGTCCTGGAGTAGCCAGGCTGTCTCTATACAGTCTCAGTTATTAGTCTAGGAGTAGCCAGGCTGTCTCTACAGTCTCAGTTATTAGTCTAGGCGTCCTGGAGTAGCCAGGCTGTCTCTATACAGTCTCAGTTATTAGTCTAGGAGTAGCCAGGCTGTCTCTACAATCTCAGTTATTAGTCTAGGAGTCCTGGAGTAGCCAGGCTGTCTCTATACAGTCTCAGTTATTAGTCTAGGAGTCCTGGAGTAGCCAGGCTGTCTATGCAGTCTCAGTTATTAGTCCAAGAGTAGCCAGGCTGTCTCTATACAGTCTCAGTTATTCGTCCAAGAGTAGCCAGGCTGTCTCTACAGTCTCAGTTATTAGTCTAGGAGTCCTGGAGTAGCCAGGCTGTCTCTATACAGTCTCAGTTATTAGTCTAGGAGTAGCCAGGCTGTCTATACAGTCTCAGTTATTAGTCTAGGAGTCCCGGAGTAGCCAGGCTGTCTCTATACCGTCTCAGTTATTAGTCTAGGAGTAGCCAGGCTGTCTATACAGTCTCAGTTATTAGTCTATGAGTCCTGGAGTAGCCAGGCTGTCTCTATACAGTCTCAGTTATTAGTCTAGGAGTAGCCAGGCTGTCTCTATACAGTCTCAGTTATTAGTCTAGGAGTCCTGGAGTAGCCAGGCTGTCTCTATACAGTCTCAGTTATTAGTCTAGGAGTCCTGGAGTAGCCAGGCTGTCTCTATACAGTCTCAGTTATTAGTCTAGGAGTCCTGGAGTAGCCAGGCTGTCTCTATACAGTCTCAGTTATTAGTCTAGGAGTCCTGGAGTAGCCAGGCTGTCTCTATACAGTCTCAGTTATTAGTCTAGGAGTCCTGGAGTAGCCAGGCTGTCTCTATACAGTCTCAGTTATTAGTCTAGGAGTCCTGGAGTAGCCAGGCTGTCTCTATACAGTCTCAGTTATTATACTAGGAGTCCTGGAGTAGCCAGGCTGTCTCTATACAGTCTCAGTTATTAGTCTAGGAGTCCTGGAGTAGCCAGGCTGTCTCTACAGTCTCAGTTATTAGTCTAGGCATCCTGGAGTAGCCAGGCTGTCTCTACAGTCTCAGTTATTAGTCTAGGAGTCCAGGAGTAGCCAGGCTGTCTCTACAGTCTCAGTTATTAGTCTAGGAGTCCAGGAGTAGCCAGGCTGTCTCTGCAGTCTCAGTTATTAGTCTAGGAGTCCTGGAGTATCCAGGCTGTCTCTATACAGTCTCAGTTATTAGTCTAGGCGTCCTGGAGTAGCCAGGCTGTCTCTACAGTCTCAGTTATTAGTCTAGGAGTCCAGGAGTAGCCAGGCTGTCTCTACAGTCTCAGTACAGAACCAGGTACAGCCGAGCTGGCTGGCTGGCTAGACGACTGACTATGACCAAGGCGGTGAATTATTAAATGGTGGGTCATTGAGAGCTAGGTTAATAATTGAAGATGTTTGATGTGGCAGGACTCCATGGCATTTGGAAGACAGGGGAAAAAGTGAAAAGGGTTGGTTCCAACACAATTCTCCTGTATTCCAATCGGTATATATTTTTTTGCTGATCCTGGATCTGTACCTAGGGCAAACTTACCCCGTAGCATTTCTAACGCAGGGCTAAGATACCAGCAGAAGACAACCCGGAGCAAGTTAATGGAGGCCTATAGGGTCCATCATCATTCATCTACTGTAGTCTAATTTGACATTGGTTATCTATTTCTCACGTGGTCTGCTGCTGTTTGTACCGTTACGGTTAGTCTGGGTAGAATAGTCCTTAGAGAACAAATCAAGTTCACTGAATTGAACTTGTCCTACTATTAGAGAAGGCCATACCTACCGCTACAGCCCTGTTGGTTCTCCGTATGTTGTAACTTTTAATGGGTTACAGAGTTCATGTTTACAGTTAATTCATTGAGCTGTATCTAAAGATATTTTCTTCACAGTTATTTACATAAGTAATTGTATTAGAATTCTTGTGATGGAGATTGAGAGAACTACATACATATTTATGTTGTATTGGTTAGTATTGGATTACGCTATTGACTGCAAGTTCCAGAATGCCTTGCGACAGGTAGTAGGAAGAGGGGAGAACGCACGAGTTATGTACAAGTGACAAGTGATTATCCTGACTTTCGCTAGCAACTTTCTTTTATTGTTTTGTAGAATCTAAAGTTAAATGTAACGTGAACACGTATTATTACTAAAAGAAGCTTTCATTTCAAACCCGACGTCCTGAGTCATTACTTTGAAGATAGTTATTCTATACCGTGCACAGCCCTGGACAGCGTTCTCCATCCCTGTCAGAGGTAACAGTGGGGGAACCATGAGATATGTCAGCAGAAGGTAGCGGTAGAGTGGGCATACAGGACAGCCTTGGCTCACACCCCACTCAGCACCGTCTACCAATCTCCACAACACTTTAAAAAAAAGAAGTAATCTATGATCAGTTTACCCTCCATCCATCCTGAGTCATTAGAGGAGGCAATTCCAAACTGACCTGAGATCAGAGTCTAAGGGCAACTCTCTACTCCAGTCTACAGACAGCAGCAACCTGAGCCATGGAGTCTTAACCTGCCTCAGCTCAGGAACAAAGATATCATTCTAACCAGAGCTTCTCACACACACACACACACCTCTCTGGAATGGGGTCTAAGAGGTACTCAGAAGACCCCCTCGACAGTAACACACATTCACTCGCACACACCTCCATCCAGTCTTGAAACAGTGAAGGGGTACTCTGTTCTAAATATGACCAACTCCATTAGCCGGCCATCTGAAAAATCACCCCGCCCCCCACTCCTAACCCTCTGCCCTCAACATAGGAGGGAAGGGGCTCTCTCTGCTGTCAACAGCTCAGCTGTCACACACGTACACCCCCCCCCACCTCCTCTCGGATCAGACAAGGTTATCCTCTATCAGCCCGGCTAAGACCGTAGCTAATCTACAGAGGAACTGGGAGGGGGAGAAGTTACAGCCCCAACAGGACTCTGGAAAATTGATTCCTGATCAGAAGTAGACAAACTAATTCTCAGCAGAGCTCAGGAGTGACACGGCCTGACAAGATGACAGCAAACCATGTCTACTACAGACTAGCTGACAGACTAGCATACATACCACAGTGGTAAAACCCTGTCTACTACAGACTAGCTGACAGACTAGCATACATACCACAGTGGTAAAACCATGTCTACTACAGACTAGCTGACAGACTAGCATACATACCACAGTGGTAAAACCATGTCTACTACAGACTAGCTGACAGACTAGCATACATACCACAGTGGTAAAACCCTGTCTACTACAGACTAGCATACATACCACAGTGGTAAAACCCTGTCTACTACAGACTAGCTGACAGACTAGCATACATACCACAGTGGTAAAACCCTGTCTACTACAGACTAGCATACATACCACAGTGGTAAAACCCTGTCTACTACAGACTAGCATACATAACACAGTGGTAAAACCATGTCTACTACAGACTAGGAACAGACTAGCATACATACCACAGTGGTAAAACCCTGTCTACTACAGACTAGCATACATACCACAGTGGTAAAAGCTGTTATTTCTGCTAAATATAAAAGTGTACAATGGAGAACAATCATGTGGTTGGTTTTGGAAGGCCAGAGATCGACTGTGCTGTTTTTAGGGGCTGTTTGGTTTTTAGAAGCGCTTGTTGCAGGTTGACTAGCTGCCTCTCATTGCGAGACAACATACCACGAAGACCTTGGATGCTTCCCAAATGGAACCCTAATTCCTATATAGTGCACTACTTTTGACCAGAACCCTAGTGTGCCCTCGTCTACAGTAGTGCACTATAAAGGAAAATGGGGTCCCATTGGAGACTAAGACCTTGAAACGACTCTGCTCTGGTTTGTCTGAGGAGGACGAATTCTCATCATTCCCAACATGTTTTGTGGACGTTGTCCTCACATAATTGAGAGATTTAGGATATGTTCAAAATTTTCCCATTTCACAAAACATGTTTATGGCGACTAGGACTTTAGGTTTTGTCTATAGGACCACAACAGTGACCTCATTCATCAATGTGGGCGCCCCAGGGTGAAGTTTCCCATACATACAGATCTAGGATCAGCTTTCCTTCGACCAAACCCAACTTTAACCATTAAGGGGCAACTTAGACATTCTCAGAATCATCTTGCCACTAACCTTCATATGTCCAGACAGACTGACAGGTCGTCATGGGAACGCTCAACACACCACAACTCATTGATCATATGTGCAATCGATTCATTGACCAGTACATCCCATGACAAGATGTTCAAAGGTCACCTTCATGAAGTTTGTTACATGTTAGTTCCTAATTAATATGTTAATGAAGATAGTTACTATTAGTTATGTTGCTATAGGCTCATCTTCAATGAATACATTTTCTGTGACTTCACCGTTGGGCTACAACGACACCTCAAACCTCAAGACCTATACACACACTGATCAACCTTAAACAAGATTGGTCATATTCTGCTTTCGAGTCCCCCGCTTGGAGCCGATAAGCTGACTTCACCAATGCAGATCTGAAAGCTGCGTTTGCTGACTCACCTTTCAGTGTTTGGAAACAATGGATGACCCTTTTTGGGATTTCAATTTATTTATTTATTTTCCCTTAACAGGCAACGGTCGACGCTCGAACTTGTACAGCCTGCATACAGTATACAGTATCCTTTATAACCACGACGGTGTCAGACCCCATACAGCCTGCATACAGTATCCTTTATAACCACGGGGGTGTCAGACCCCATACAACATGAGTACATATCACAACATCATATATAGACAGGAAGTATTCTCAATAGGTTGGATAAACATGGTGAACCACATCCTCCGCTCCTCCTCAGACTAATCCTGAGTAATGGCCTGGACGGGGGCTCAGCTGTTGAATCGAGTGAATCGAGACGCGGTTAACTGCTCTGCATGTTGTTTGCCATTTGTGCTTTTGTGTCTTTCCCCTAATTGCTGAAGACAATTACATTTAATTCAATGGGACTTAATCAATCCCCCCTGGGGCAATTAAGGTATTAACCAGGGCACAGCCACATATCCTCCACATACATCGCATGCAACACAGGGTGAACACATACATTAGCCTAAATCCTTAAAATCCTCAAAAGCTTAAACATTTTATAGAATTTAAATGTTATAGAAGTAGAGGTAGCAGTAATAGTAGTAGCAGTAATAGCACTGGCAGTAATAGTAGTAGCAGTAATAGCACTGGCAGTAATAGTAGTAGCACTAATAGTAGTAGCAGTAATAGCACTGGCAGTAATAGTAGTAGCACTAATAGTAGTAGCAGTAATAGCAGTACTAGTAATAGTAGCAGTAATAGTAGTATCTTTATCACAAGAGCCTTGAGAGGTAGAAAGAAAGAGACTGAGAATGCATTCTAAAATGGCACCCTATAGAATGCACTACTTCTGAGTCTTATGGGTCTTGGTCAAAAGTAGTGACCTAGAAAGGCTATATGGTGACATTTAGAACACGATCTCAGTCCAGTGGGTGGTCAACCATAGAGAAAGAGAGGGGACCAACTCGTGGATTAAAGGACATGGTGAAATAATTAACCCCCCAGCCAGGGGCAGGCCAGGCCAGGTGGCCAGAGGAGAACGGGGTGGTCTGGAGGTCCATGGGGTACAGCTAGGCTACCCACCTACATCCTTCCTCCTAGAGTAAACCACAGGAGCTTAGGTCAATTAGAGGTGGGGATGGGTGTGTGTGTGTGTGTGTGTGTGTGTGGCAGGAGACTGTGCCATCAGGCTGAGGTCTTAGCGTGGAACTCTTACTGAGGATTACTAGAGCTGGGATCTGGGCCATCAGGCTGAGGTCTTAGCGTGGGACTCTTACTGAGGATTACTAGAGCTGGGATCTGGGCCATCAGGCTGAGGTCTTATAGCGTGGGACTCTTACTGAGGATTACTAGAGCTGGGATCTGGGCCATCAGGCTGAGGTCTTAGCATGGGACTCTTACTGAGGATTACTAGAGCTGGGATCTGGGCCATCAGGCTGAGGTCTTAGCGTGGGACTCTTACTGAGGATTACTAGAGCTGGGATCTGGGCCATCAGGCTGAGGTCTTAGCGTGGGACTCTTACTGAGGATTACTAGAGCTGGGATCTGGGCCATCAGGCTGAGGTCTTAGCGTGGGACTCTTACTGAGGATTACTAGAGCTGGGATCTGGGCCATCAGGCTGAGGTCTTAGCGTGGGACTCTTACTGAGGATTACTAGAGCTGGGATCTGGGCCATCAGGCTGAGGTCTTAGCGTGGGACTCTTACTGAGGATTACTAGAGCTGGGATCTGGGCCATCAGGCTGAGGTCTTAGCGTGGGACTCTTACTGAGGATTACTAGAGCTGGGATCTGGGCCATCAGGCTGAGGTCTTAGCGTGGGACTCTTACTGAGGATTACTAGAGCTGGGATCTGGGCCATCAGGCTGAGGTCTTAGCGTGGGACTCTTACTGAGGATTACTAGAGCTGGGATCTGGGCCATCAGGCTGAGGTCTTAGCGTGGGACTCTTACTGAGGATTACTAGAGCTGGGATCTGGGCCATCAGGCTGAGGTCTTAGCGTGGGACTCTTACTGAGGATTACTAGAGCTGGGATCTGGGCCATCAGGCTGAGGTCTTAGCGTGGGACTCTTACTGAGGATTACTAGAGCTGGGATCTGGGCCATCAGGCTGAGGTCTTAGCGTGGGACTCTTACTGAGGATTACTAGAGCTGTGATCTGGGCCATCAGGCTACTGTTTCTATGTACCTTGAAAGAAATGACAAATGTCTTTACAGAGAAGACAAACTTATTTAAAGGGAGCCAACTATTTCCCTGAACATTCTCCTAAATTCAGTGGGGAAATCCCATATTCGGAGGGAAAACTCACAGAAACGTTGTAGTGTTTTAGATTAGTTATTGTAGAGTAGTAGAAACAAAACATACATTTTGTCCCATTTTATTACACATCAATTGGTGTTTGTTGACGAGAGGAAAGAAGTTAACTTGTGCCTTTCCTGTGAGAAGTAGTTGGGAGACAGGTGAGGAGAGGTGCTCTTTTCTTTTAGGGGTAGATCAGCTTTAATATTGCAGATAGATTGTAGCTTCCATCAATGTAGTTGTCTGCTTCATTTCCAAACCCCCTTAGATTTTTTTGTAAATAAATAATATATATATATATATATATATATATCTCAGCAAAAAAAGAAACGTCCTCTCACTGTCAACTGCTTTTATTTTCAGCAAACTTAACATGTGTAAATATGTGTATGAACATAAGACTCAACAACTGAGACATAAACTGAACAAGTTCCACAGACATGTGACTAACAGAAATTGAAAAATGTGTCCCTGAACAAAGTAACGGTCAGTATCTGGTGTGGCCACCAGCTGCATTAAGTACTGCAGTGCATCTCCTCCTCATGGACTGCACCAGATTTGCCAGTTATTTCTGTGAGATGTTACCCCACTCTTCCACAAAGGCACCTGCAAGTTCCTGGACATTTCTGGGGGGAATGGCCCAAGCCCTCACCCTCCGATCCAACAGGTCCCAGACGTGCTCAATGGGATTGAGATCCGGGCTCTTTACTGGCCATGGCAGAACACTGACATTCCTGTCTTGCAGGAAATCACCTACAGATTGAGCAGTATGGCTGGTGGCATTGTCATGCTGGAAGGTAATGTCAGGATGAGCCTGCAGGAAGGGTACCACATGAGGGAGGAGGATGTCTTCCCTGTAACGCACAGCATTGAGATTGCCTGCAATGACAACAAGCTCAGTCCGATGACGCTGTGACACACCGCCCTAGACCATGACGGACCCTCCAAATCGATCCCGCTCCAGAGTACAGGCCTCGGTGTAACGTTCATTCCTTCGACGATAAACGCGAATCCAACCATCACCCCTGGTGAGACAAAACCGTGACTCGTCAGTGAAGAGCACTTTTTGCCAGTCCTGTCTGGTCCAGCGACGGTGGGTTTGTGCCCAGAGGCGACGCTGTTGCAGAGCAGTCATTTGAAAGAGTAAGGACATTTCAGCGAGACAACTCAAAGGCAAAATCCATTAACGGCAAGATAACAGAATTAATTTCCCTTGACAATCAACTGTTCTCCGTCGTTGTTACGGATACCATTATCCTGTGTGTGTATCCTGTGTGTGTGTGTTTCTTTTCTCTCCTTCTCCCCTCACAGGTGAAAATCATCACTCCCCAATCAGTCAACAATCAATCCTCAATCAGAAGACACACCTCCTCCTGTTTCCTACCCTATCACAGTTCCTTCCCCATGGTTTAAAAACCCCATCATTTGTTTGTTCTAGAGCTCAATCTCTCTGTAAATGCCATGTCTGTAGGTCTCTCTGTTTTACTTTCTCTTTGTTTATTGACCTCTCTGTTGTTTGAGCACCTCCATAGCACTTTGTTATCACCTGTGAGTATTGTTTTTGGTTATGGTGTTTGTTTGTTTGCTGGTGGGAAAAGGGGGAACCAAGACAAGTCGCCCATGGGCATACACTACCCGTAGGTGAACTTTGTTAAATACACTAGTTAGAACTGGGCGGACCACCCACTGTATTTTTGGTTAGTTAGTTAGCTGTTGTTAAAGTAGGCTAGTCTAGCTTAGGGGTGTTTTTGTATATTTATTGTTTCTTTCCTTGGGTCCAGCTCAGCCCCTTTTCCTGCTCCCCCCATTACCGTGTGTTTATTAATAAACCCTGAGTTTGACGGTATTATTTCAGTTGTCGTGGTTATTTCGTTCACACTTACTTTGTCACAATTATAATTTGCATGAGTTATGTTACGGGTCTCATTACCATCCCCCCCTAGACTGTCGGGCCAAAAGGGATTCGTAACAGTCGTGGTGATGTTGGCTTTCGCTGACTGGTCGAGCACCGGTTACACTTTTTTAATATATATTTTTTAACTATTATTCCAGATGTTGCCCTACCGGAGTTACACAGTAATAGCGTCAATGCTATTAGCTTTACAACTGACATTTGCCCCATGAGCATGCCGAGTCTGACAGCACAGTGGGTCGTTGAGGATTTCGTACTGAGGAAAGTCGTATTGGATGCTCATGAACATGCTGGTTGTCATACCGCTGCTGCCATTTCAATGGCATTTGAGAACATGTTTGAAACATGAACACACTAGCTAGCTCCATTCAAAACAACTGACTGGAGAAATAAGCTCAGCAACTGTGCCTGCAGCAGACGTGATACCCTCTGTCATGGCATTGAAACGACTGCTCAACAAAACTGACAGGCATGTGAACAGATGTGCACAACATTTGAGATCAGCTTTCTGTGCGTATGGAAAATATCTGGAATCTTTATTTCAGCTCATGAAACATGGTGCCAACACTTCACATGTTGGTTTATATGTTTGATCAGTGTAGTATTTGTATTCTAATTCCAATGTCACTGATTCTGTCACATAACAGTGGAGTGCGCGTGCCCATTCTGATTTCATCAATGCTAAGCTAACCAGTTAGCTAGCAGCTAGCGTGCGATGTTAGTGCTGACTAGTTTCTAGTGAAGATGGCTCCTTTCACCGATGAGGTGGAGGTTTTTACTGGACCACACTGGCAAATTAAATGTTTAAATGCTTAAAATCTGTATCGTTTTTTTTTTTTTTTGGCAAGGAAAGTATCGGATATCGGCCAGAAATGTCATATCGGTGCATCACTAGCTTCAAGAGGAGAGGAGGATGAAGAGGGGAGGAGAATCTGTGGTGTGGTGTCAGACGGGGAGAGGTTGAGGGGGATGGAGAAGTTGTGGTGTCAGATGAGGAGAGGGGGGAGGAGAAGCCGTGGTGTGTAGTGGAGCAGCCAGACAGACAGCTTACTGCCATACAACCAGACACCTGACCCGTGAGCGAGAGAGAACGAGAAGCAATTCCAATAGTGCACACACACACACACTCTGCAGCTTGTGCCTGCAAGCAAGAGGAGTAGCAGAGAGATGACCTTGAGCTGTTGGGCCGGTGACAGTTCAGGGCTGTTGCCTTCATCAGTAAATCTAACTCACCGGGGGAAACTTTATAGCAGGCTCAACTTTATAGCAGGCTCAACTAGCACGACTGCTCAGTTCACTTGACACAGCCAATAGAGCAACATTAAGGTCTCTGCTACAACCAGGTTCAGGAGTTTACCTGGTTACCATCTAGAGAAAGAAAATGGGCCCACCACTCTGGGACCCACGGTGCCGCCTCTGGTGGGTGCACAGCACGCTGGGACCCACGGTGCCGCCTCTGGTGCACAGCACGCTGGGACCCACGGTGCCGCCTCTGGTGCACAGCACGCTGGGACCCACGGTGCCGCCTCTGGTGCACAGCACGCTGGGACCCACGGTGCCGCCTCTGGTGCACAGCACGCTGGGACCCACGGTGCCGCCTCTGGTGCACAGCACGCTGGGACCCACGGTGCCGCCTCTGGTGCACAGCACGCTGGGACCCACGGTGTCGCCTCTGGTGCACAGCACGCTGGGACCCACGGTGCCGCCTCTGGTGGGTGCACAGCACGCTGGGACCCACGGTGCCGCTTCTGGTGCACAGCACGCTGGGACCCACGGTGCCGCCTCTGGTGCACAGCACGCTGGGACCCACGGTGCCGCCTCTGGTGGGTGCACAGCACGCTGGGACCCACGGTGCCGCCTCTGGTGGGTGCACAGCACGCTGGGACCCACGGTGCCGCCTCTGGTGGGTGCACAGCACGCTGGGACCCACGGTGCCACCTCTGGTGGGTGCACAGCACGCTGGGACCCACGGTGTCGCCTCTGGTGGGTGCACAGCACGCTGGGACCCACGGTGCCGCCTCTGGTGGGTGCACAGCACGCTGGGACCCACGGTGCCGCCTCTGGTGGGTGCACAGCACGCTGGGACCCACGGTGCCGCCTCTGGTGGGTGCACAGCACGCTGGGACCCACGGTGCCGCCTCTGGTGCACAGCACGCTGGGACCCACGGTGCCGCCTCTGGTGCACAGCACGCTGGGACCCACGGTGCCGCCTCTGGTGGGTGCACAGCACGCTGGGACCCACGGTGCCGCCTCTGGT
This sequence comes from Oncorhynchus mykiss, assembly GCF_013265735.2. NCBI lineage: Eukaryota > Metazoa > Chordata > Actinopteri > Salmoniformes > Salmonidae > Oncorhynchus > Oncorhynchus mykiss. Next base: position 85,053,064 of record NC_048570.1, read on the forward strand.
GGGTGCACAGCACGCTGGGACCCACTGTGCCGCCTCTGGTGGGTGCACAGCACGCTGGGACCCACGGTGCCGCCTCTGGTGGGTGCACAGCACGCTGGGACCCACGGTGCCGCCTCTGGTGGGTGCACAGCACGCTGGGACCCACGGTGCCGCCTCTGGTGGGTGCACAGCACGCTGGGACCCACGGTGCCGCCTCTGGTGGGTGCACAGCACGCTGGGACCCACGGTGCCGCCTCTGGTGGGTGCACAGCACGCTGGGACCCACGGTGCCGCCTCTGGTGGGTGCAGAGCACGCTGGGACCCACGGTGCCGCCTCTGGTGGGTGCACAGCACGCTGGGACCCACGGTGCCGCCTCTGGTGCACAGCACACTGGGACCCACGGTGCCGCCTCTGGTGGGTGCACAGCACGCTGGGACCCACGGTGTCGCCTCTGGTGGGTGCACAGCACGCTGGGACCCACGGTGCCGCCTCTGGTGGGTGCACAGCACGCTGGGACCCACGGTGTCACCTCTGGTGGGTGCACAGCACGCTGGGACCCACGGTGCACCTCTGGTGGGTGCACAGCACGCTGGGACCCACGGTGCCACCTCTGGTGGGTGCACAGCACGCTGGGACCCACGGTGCCGCCTCTGGTGGGTGCACAGCACGCTGGGACCCACGGTGCCGCCTCTGGTGGGTGCACAGCACGCTGGGACCCACGGTGCCGCCTCTGGTGGGTGCACAGCACGCTGGGACCCACGGTGCCGCTTCTGGTGCACAGCACGCTGGGACCCACGGTGCCGCCTCTGGTGCACAGCACGCTGGGACCCACGGTGCCGCCTCTGGTGGGTGCACAGCACGCTGGGACCCACGGTGTCACCTCTGGTGGGTGCACAGCACGCTGGGACCCACGGTGTCACCTCTGGTGGGTGCACAGCACGCTGGGACCCACGGTGTCACCTCTGGTGGGTGCACAGCACGCTGGGACCCACGGTGCCGCCTCTGGTGCACAGCACGCTGGGACCCACGGTGTCACCTCTGGTGGGTGCACAGCACGCTGGGACCCACGGTGCCGCCTCTGGTGCACAGCACGCCGGGACCCACGGTGCCGCCTCTGGTGGGTGCACAGCACGCCGGGACCCACGGTGCCGCCTCTGGTGGGTGCACAGCACGCCGGGACCCACGGTGCCGCCTCTGGTGGGTGCACAGCACGCCGGGACCCACGGTGCCGCCTCTGGTGGGTGCACAGCACGCCGGGACCCACGGTGCCGCCTCTGGTGGGTGCACAGCACGCTGGGACCCACGGTGCCGCCTCTGGTGGGTGCACAGCACGCTGGGACCCACGGTGCCGCCTCTGGTGCACAGCACGCTGGGACCCACAGTGTCGCCTCTGGTGCACAGCACGCTGGGACCCACGGTGCCGCCTCTGGTGCACAGCACGCTGGGACCCACGGTGTCACCTCTGGTGCACAGCACGCTGGGACCCACGGTGCCGCCTCTGGTGCACCCGCAATTTGATGAATGGAAAGAGACCGTTTCAAAAAAACTAAAAACCTAAACCTTACAGTTAACTAGTCCATCGCTCTAACCAGCTGATTACATTGCACTCCACGAGGAGCCTGCCTGTTACGCGAATGCAGTAAGAAGCCAAGGTAAGTTGCTAGCTAGCATTAAAAACTTATCTCATAAAAAACAATCAATCAATCATAATCACTAGTTAACCTACACATGGTTGATGATATTACTAGTTTATCTAGCGTGTCCTGTGTTGCATATAATCAATGCGGTGCGCATTCGTGGAAAAGGACTGTCGTTGCTCCAATGTGTACCTAACCATAAACATCAATGCCTTTCTTAAAATCACTACACAAGTATTTATTTTTAAACCTGCATATTTAGTTAATATGATATTTGATAGAGCAGTCTGACTGAGCGTTGGTAGGCAGCAGCAGGCTTGTAAGCATTCATTCAAACAGCACTTTAGTGCGTTTTGCCAGCAGCTCATCGCTGTGCTTCAAGCATTGAGCTGTTTATGACTTCAAGCCTATCAACTCCCGAGATTAGGCTGGTGTAACCGATGTGAAATGGCTAGCTAGTTAGTGGGGTGCGTGCTAATAGCGTTTCAAAAGTCACTCGCTCTGTGACTTGGAGTGGTTGTTCCCCTTGTTCTGCATGGGTAACGCTGCGTCGAGGGTGGCTGTTGTCGATGTGTTCCTGGTTCGAGCCCAGGTAGGGGCGAGGAGAGGGACAGAAGCTATACTGTTACACTGGCAATACTAAAATGCCTATAAGAACATCCAATAGTCAAAGATATATGAAATACAAATCGTATAGAGAGAAATTGTCCTATCATTCCTATAACTACAACCTAAAACTTCTTACCTGGGAATATTGAAGACTCCTGTTAAGAGGAACCACCAGCTTTCATATGTTCTCATGTTCTGAGCAAGGAACTGAAACGTTAGCTTTCTTACATGGCACATATTGCACTTTTACTTTCTTCTCCAACACTTTGTTTTTGCATGATTTAAACCAAATTGAACAGGTTTCATTTTATTTGAGGCTAAATTGATTTTATTGATGTATTATATTAAGTTAAAATAAGTGTTCATTCAGTATTGTTTAAATCGTACGATTAATCGGTATCGGCTTTTTTTGGTCCTCCAATAATCGGTATCGGCATTGAAAAATCATAATCGGTTGACCTCTATAAAGACCACTATACTTGTAGTCTGCTGTAGGCTACGAGCGTCTCGGCCACTTATCTCCGCCTTGGCTAAATGTTGTGTTCTTGTCGAACCACAACGGAGTGCATACCGCCCGTTTTCAAATGAAGTTTGTCATTTTCATGCAGCTGACATGCGGTAAAGTTACATAATGATGTAATTGCCTATTATTTTCTTGGCTTCTTCGTTTTAATTATTGTAGGCTCATGTTTTACCGGTACGACGTATTACCCTCCACTATCTGTTTTACCGGCTTACTTTCACCCTTGCCCCCAACAGAACAGGCATCCAATAGAAGCATTTTAAAGTCAACTGCCAAAGTATGTTTGTGGAAACGGAAATTGTGAACTTGTGTGAATAAACCAGACAACTTTTCCCTAACATGGGTCTCGCAGAAAGAATTTGAGACAGTTCCCAAACAAAGCTGTTCAAGGGAAGCGGTTCCAAAACAGAGCATGAGTCATGCAGATAAAGTCAGGTTATGTCAGTGGTTTTTGTGCCGGCTACTGAGATTGAGTGGCACTGAGCAGTACTAGCAGAACCACACACACATTTGATATCTTAATTATTAGCAGACGCTCTTATCCAGAGCAAATTACAGTAAGTAGTGATACATCCTTTTTCATCCTGGTCCCCTGTGGGAATCGAACCCACAACCCTGGTGTTGTAAGCACCATGCTCTACTGACTGAGCTACCGGGAGATGACCCCCATATACCCCCTTCCTGTGGTCACCTGTCAGACATCCTCACTAGTCCAGTAACCTCCATCCCCAGCACACACACACAGTCCCACTCCACCCTGCAGTGACAGAGCAGGTCTCTCCCTGACAGACGTCTCCCCAGAGTAAACAGAGGGATGTGAATCCATCACCACCGGGCCACGTCGCTGACACGTCCTCTCACTAGCATGGCCTACAGCAGCAACCAGGCCAGCCAGCAGATGTGTGATTATACACACACACCAGCTGTGCCCATCTGTCCCAGCAAAGCGCTGTGGTAGCTGTTAGCCCTCTCCATCAGTCCCACAGCAGGATGCCAATAAATACGATCTGCCAGTGAATCATTTAATCCAACCCAATAAAGAGCCATGACATCATTAACCAGGTGGAGCCGTCTGGGCATCAGGACCACTGGGAATGGAGGGAAGGAGAGAGGGAAGGAGGGGGATGGGAGGAATGGAAAGGGATGGAAGCCCTATGATAGCATCTGTCGCAATCTGACCCATGCTAGCCTGAGTGCCAGTCGGTTTGTGCCGTCAGGCCAAATCGCTGTCATTCATTGTCATGCCAAACAGCAATGGAGTCAGGATCACAAACACATCTGTGATCAGGCTAGACCTGCGCACCTGGTGCCCAGATTGGAGTATGTCCTATATTCTCTGTTCTGTCATGATGTGTAATGCCCAGGGTTTTAGGTTTATGTAATTGACACTAGAGACCACTCCATGATGTTTAATGCCCAGGGTTTTAGGTTTATGTCATTGATACTAGAGACCACTCCATGATGTTTAATGCCCAGGGTTTTAGGTTTATGTCATTGATACTAGAGACCACTCCATGATGTTTAATGCCCAGGGTTTTAGGTTTATGTCATTGATACTAGAGACCACTCCATGATGTTTAATGCCCAGGGTTTTAGGTTTATGTCATTGATACTAGAGACCACTCCATGATGTTTAATGCCCAGGGTTTTAGGTTTATGTCATTGACACTAGAGACCACTCCATGATGTTTAATGCCCAGGGTTTTAGGTTTATGTCATTGACACTAGAGACCACTCCATGATGTTTAATGCCCAGGGTTTTAGGTTTGTGTCATTGATACTAGAGACCACTCCATGATGTTTAATGCCCAGGGTTTTAGGTTTATGTCATTGACACTAGAGACCACTCCATGATGTTTAATGCCCAGGGTTTTAGGTTTGTGTCATTGATACTAGAGACCACTCCATGATGTGTAATGCCCAGGGTTTTAGGTTTATGTCATTGACACTAGAGACCACTCCATGATGTTTAATGCCCAGGGTTTTAGGTTTATGTCATTGACACTAGAGACCACTCCATGATGTTTAATGCCCAGGGTTTTAGGTTTATGTCATTGATACTAGAGACCACTCCATGATGTTTAATGCCCAGGGTTTTAGGTTTATGTCATTGACACTAGAGACCACTCCATGATGTTTAATGCCCAGGGTTTTAGGTTTATGTCATTGATACTAGAGACCACTCCATGATGTTTAATGCCCAGGGTTTTAGGTTTATGTCATTGATACTAGAGACCACTCCATGATGTTTAATGCCCAGGGTTTTAGGTTTATGTCATTGATACTAGAGACCACTCCATGATGTTTAATGCCCAGGGTTTTAGGTTTATGTCATTGACACTAGAGACCACTCCATGATGTTTAATGCCCAGGGTTTTAGGTTTGTGTCATTGGTGTATGTAGCCTACTAGCTTAGCCTATTATAGCCAATACATCTGGCACAATACTGTGATACTGTGATATACATGGTCCTGGAGACATCAACAAACACATAGAGGCCATAATGAAGACCAGGTCCACCAATAACAATCTGCTGCCCCAAACTATTAGCTACAGTAACAGTATACTCTAAGCCTGTCTTTTCACACTAAGGCTGAGTCCAAAATAGTACCCTATCCTTTTAACATAGGGCCCTGGTCAAAAGCTGTGCACTTTATAGGGAATAGGGTGTGATTTGGGATGCAGCCTAAATATGAACACATAATAGTCTTGCTGGCAGGCATACTTAGCCCGTCTCCGAAACATTATTGAAAGAAAAAAAAGCCGTGGTGAGGGATTATTATGTGAGCAGTTCTCTTTTCCTAATTCCTCCCTGGATTTAAGGAAAGCAGCCAAGATAGCAGACATGGAGAGGGGCTGGCTATGGACTGGGACACAAGAGAAACAGCAGGGAGTGAATAAACTTAGACATCTCTGTCTAAATCATGGGCTGTGGCCATTGGGCCTGTGTGTGTGAGTGAGTGAGGTAGGATAGTTGCCCGGCTGGAGGCTTGGAGCAGGCCTTAATGAGTAACTATAGCAACACAGACATATAGCTCGAGCCTACAGTCAAATACATTGGACTACTGAGAAATGCAATGACCATCGTGACAATATGCCCGAGCCAAACCAGAGTGCAGATATCAAGAGCATTTATGATCATAACTGTTTATCCACAGTGCAAATCTCAGGAGTCAAGTTGACTGTAGGCCACTAGTCTGGACCCGGTCAGTACCAGGTAGCCATGTAAGAACAATCTCAACAGAAGAGCAGCATATTTATTTCTACATGGGCTAACCTATTTGTTACTCATTCAGAGTTAAGGTTAAACATTTTATTTGCGGTTCTAGGTACGTCCTTCCTAGCACAGTGCAGTGATGACCATGGACATGTACCAAATGTCACCCTATTTCTTATATAGTGCACTACTTAGACCATAGCCCTATACACCCTGGTCAAAAGTAGTGCACTATATAGGAAATAGGGGGTCATTTGGGAAGCATGTCATAACTAGTGCAGCCTCTCCTATCCAGTCCAGGCACCAGATGGCTTACAGAAGGCCTGTCCCCTACAGCCAGACAGAGGGTACTACCCAGGGTATTAACGGCTCCACTTATCCCAGCCTGTTCAAACGTGTGTTTGGGTCAAGGTAAAAAGGCACAGCAGAGAGGAGCACACCCCCTACAGACAGACAACACTGGGCCTGCCTGAGGCCACCTGGGTTGTGTTCATTATGGCACAACTTTTTATGTTTTGCTACAGAAAAAATGTCAATGAGCATTTGTGATTTGGTCGGGTCCAGGTAGTCCCTCACGGTTTCAGTCTGTTTTGATCAGTTTGGTGACTAATGGACATGGCCCTGGACAGAAGCTGACATTGACAAAATGTTTAAAAACCTAGCTGTCGGCCATTTACTTATCTATTCATCGTTGACAGGGAACCATGCCTTGCATGGAACGGGCAGATAGTTGTTCATGCACCAACGGAGTGTTGCTCATTAGTGCATATATTTTGTTGAAAGAGAAATGAGATACTATTACATGAGAGACTAGCCTACAATACAAGAGCAATGTACTAGCAGCAGGAACATCAATACAGTACAGACAAAGTGAGTGACACATGGCCTGACAACACACACAACACAACACTGCAGGAACATCAATACAGTACAGACAAAGTGAGTGACACATGGCCTGACAACACACACAACACAACACTGCAGGGACAGGAAGGATCTAGGCTTCAATATGTCCCTAAAACGTAGACAGCACTGCCCAGCCAGACAGACAGACAGACAGACACCAGGAGCATGACGAGGACTACGCTGGCACAGAGAGGAAGGATAGCCAGCGGATGCCAGCACTGCCCAGCCAGACAGACAGACTGCGTGGAGAGAAGTGGTGGTGGGCTACTGAGCAGAGAAGGAGAGAAGGAGGGCAGAAGGAAGAGGAGAGGAGTGTCCCAGTGCTGACCAGGCAGACAGACAGAAGAGGAGAGGAGTGTCCCAGTGCTGACCAGACAGACAGACAGAAGAGGAGAGGAGTGTCCCAGTGCTGACCAGGCAGACAGACAGAAGAGGAGAGGAGTGTCCCAGTGCTGACCAGACAGACAGACAGACAGACAGACAGAAGAGGAGAGGAGTGTCCCAGCGCTGACCAGGCAGACGGACAGAAGTAAAGACAGAAAAGAGAAAAGGCTGAGAAGGGCACTGTGGTTAGAATAGGACAGAGAGAGAGAGACATAAGGGACAAATGTACAGGGAAGGGAGAGGACAAGACGTCTGCCAGCACTGTCCAGGCTGTCAGACAGAGAGAGAAGAGGACTGAGACTGAGACAGGGTGGAAGGAAAGGGAGGGGGAGGAGGAGGAAGAAAGCTCCTGGCCGCCGCCTGCTAAACGATTCCTGGCAGGGCGGGCAAGGGAGGAGACAATTAAAGAGGGGAATAAAGCCAACGAGAATAAGGAAACCAAGACGAGTGAGTTGGCAGGCCGGTGGAGGGCCCTGCAGTGCACCGTGGCGGTGCAGGAGAGAGGAGGCTTTGACTGGATAGGGGCAAGGGCTGAAGCTGGGACTGAATGGAGGCCATGTTGGTTGGACGTGCACAAGGAGGCTGAGGCCGGGCTAGCAGGTTTGGAAGACAGGGGGCTGGTGAACTGGAGCTGAGGCTGGACTAGCAGGTTTGGAAGACAGGGGGCTGGTGAACTGGAGCTGAGGCTGGGCTAGCAGGTTTGGAAGACAGGGGGCTGGTGAACTGGAGCTGAGGCTGGACTAGCAGGTTTGGAAGACAGGGGGCTGGTGAACTGGAGCTGAGGCTGGGCTAGCAGGTTTGGAAGACAGGGGGCTGGTGAACTGGAGCTGAGGCTGGGCTAGCAGGTTTGGAAGACAGGGGGCTGGTGAACTGGAGCTGAGGCTGAGCTAGCAGGTTTGGAAGACAGGGGGCTGGTGAACTGGAGCTGAGGCTGAGCTAGCAGGTTTGGAAGACAGGGGGCTGGTGAACTGGAGCTGAGGCTGAGCTAGCAGGTTTGGAAGACAGGGGGCTGGTGAACTGGAGCTGAGGCTGGGCTAGCAGGTTTGGAAGACAGGGGGCTGGTGAACTGGAGCTGAGGCTGGGAAGACAGGGGGCTGGTGAACTGGAGCTGAGGCTGGGCTAGCAGGTTTGGAAGACAGGGGGCTGGTGAGCTGGGGCTGTGACTGGGCTAGCAGCAGACAGAGGAAATCAACAGAGATCCTGTGGCTACACAGATGCTGGGGATATTGATGAACTTGTAGTGTGGTTTTCCACTTTAATTTTGAGTGTGACTCCAAATCAGGACCTCCATGGGTTGATAAATTTGAATTCCATTGATAATTTTTGTGTGATTTTGTTGTCAGCACATTCAACTATGTAAAGAAAAAAGTATTTAATAAGAATATTTCATTCATTCATATCTAGGATGTGTTATTTTAGTGTTCCCTTAATTTTTTTGAGCAGTGTACATTAAGATAATTTCCGATTGAGCAGACATACAGTATGCAGAGTTTACCGTGAATGTAGTCTCCGTGGGAACATTGCCTTCCAATGTGGATCACGCTGTAACGCTGACCTTCTGCAATACAGACTGAATAGAGTTCTTAGTCACAGGAAGCAGCCAGCCCACGTAATAAAACAGGACACGTCCGAACAGAGCCTCTGATCTAATAAACCACTTCATACAGCGTGTTAAAGAGGCCAGTCTGCATTCAATCACCACCACCACCTCACTTTCCACTGTCCACAACAAATCAATGTCAGTGTATTTATAGCTGTCCCAATCAGGATTGATTTAGGGTGGATATCTCTCCCAAACTCTAGCAGAGCGGGTGGGTATGTGCTGTTGTATTACTCCTGCAGTACTTTACACAGACCCACACGGACTATGTTGTCTCTGTGAGAAGCAGGAAGTGCCGAAAGTTTCAGACAAGTTAGGACTAGTGGTACGTGGTTAAATGACCACTATCTACACAGGTTATATTCTAGTGTGTAATTAACGGCCCCCTATTAGAAACACTATCCCTATGTGCCCTGCTCAAATATAATACACTATATAGGGACTAGGGTGCCATTTGGGACGTAACCCTAATTGTGTCAAACATGGGACACATTTGGGACACAGACACAGACACAGACAGACAGGGATAGATACAGACAGACAGGGATAGACACAGACAGGGATAGATAGACAGACAGGGATAAATACAGACAGACAGGGACACAGACAGACAGGGATAAATACAGACAGACAGGGACACAGACAGACAGGGATAGACACAGACAGACAGGGACACAGACAGACAGGGACACAGACACAGACAGACAGGGATAGATACAGACAGACAGGGATAGACACAGACAGGGATAGATAGACAGACAGGGATAAATACAGACAGACAGGGACACAGACAGACAGGGATAAATACAGACAGACAGGGATAGACACAAACAGATAGGGATAGACACAGACAGACAGGGACACAGACAGACAGGGACACAGACACAGACAGACAGGGACACAGACAGACAGGGATAGACACAGACAGACAGGGATAGACACAGACAGACAGGGATAGACACAGACAGACAGGGATAGACACAGACAGACAGGGATAGACACAGACAGACAGGGACACAGACAGACAGGGACACAGACAGACAGGGACACAGACAGACAGGGACACAGACAGACAGGGACACAGACAGACAGGGACACAGACAGACAGGGATAGACACACACAGACAGGGATAGACACACACAGACAGGGATAGACACACACAGACAGGGATAGACACACACAGACAGGGATAGATACAGACAGACAGGGATAGACACAGACAGGGACACAGACAGGGATATACACACACAGACAGGGACACCGACAGGGATAGACACAGACAAGGATAGACACAGACAGACAGGGATAGACACACACAGACAGGGACACCGACAGGGATAGACACAGACAGGGATAGACACACACAGACAGGGACACCGACAGGGATAGACACAGACAAGGGTAGACACAGACAATGATAGAAACAGACACAGACAGGGATAGACACAGACAAGGGCACAGACAGACAGACAGGGATAGACACAGACAGGAGCACAGACACACAGGCACAGGGCATGGCGGGGGAGGGGGGAGACAGAGGAGCAGAGATGTTAAAACACTCACACATGCATCATACTGTGACACTTTCTGTATTTTGAAAGGTCTTGATCTAGAAAACTTGATTGCTGACATGAAAAACATGACTGTATAAACAGTAGACTAACAAATTAAATTCCAAAAGATTTTGAGTTTGAGGAATTTGCCTTTAAGCATGGCCAGCCCCTTCACTTCACCTCACAGTACAGGTGTCCCCATGAGGATCAGAGAGAGACTGGTCATCTGAGAAACAGACAGAGGAGAGGGGGCAGCAGACTGGAGAGGTAGAGAGAAAGACAGACAGACAGACAGACAGACACTGGTAAAAAAAGATGGGGTGAGGCAGGGAGAGGAGAGGAGAGGGGGCAGCAGACTGGAGAGCTAGAGAGAGAGACAGACAGACAGACAGACAGACAGACACTGGTAAAAAAAAGATTGGGTGGGGCAGGGAGAGGAGAGGGGGCAGCAGACTGGAGAGCTAGAGAGAGATAGCGGGTGAGAGAGAGGTGAAGTGTCTTTGCGATGACAACTTTCCCATTCCTCATGAGACGTGGGAGTCAAGGTCGTGTGCATTCATTCAGTCAAGACTGTGCCCAACACACACACACACACACACACACACACACACACACACACTGTACTTCATCTGTCTCAGTTAGAAGTGGGTGATTCATTAATTAGTTTGTAGAAAGGAAAAGTTGTGAAATCACACAAAAAAAATACACAAACATGATTCATCTCTTGATGGTGATATCAGACAGAGTGGCAGTATTGAGTAGCCATGGTAAACAGAATGACTTGTGTAAACATCCACCGACTCATAGCCAAAGACGAGCTGAAGGGCTAATCACCATCCACTGAAAGGAAGAAAATAATATGACAAGAACCTAAACAGGAAAGGCCTCTTACTCTAATGGTTTGTCCAGAATCACTTGATGAGGCTGTGGTGGAAGTGACACGTCAAACAGACAAGCTAATCAACTTCCTGTCAAACTGCCAGATACACAAAGAAAGAGGGCAGAGAGAGGAGGTGCAGAAGAGAGAGAAAGGATAGAGACAGAAGTGGACAGAGAAAGAGGGCAGAGAGAGGAGGTGCAGAAGAGAGAGAAAGGATAGAGACAGAAGTGGACAGAGAAAGAGGGCAGAGAGAGGAGGTGCAGAAGAGAGAGAAAGGATAGAGACAGAAGTGGACAGAGAAAGAGGGCAGAGAGAGGAGGTGCAGAAGAGAGAGAAAGGATAGAGACAGAAGTGGACAGAGAAAGAGGGCAGAGAGAGGAGGTGCAGAAGAGAGAGAAAGGATAGAGACAGAAGTGGACAGAGAAAGAGGGCAGAGAGAGGAGGTGCAGAAGAGAGAGAAAGGATAGAGGCAGAAGTGGACAGAGAAAGAGGGCAGAGAGAGGAGGTGCAGAAGAGAGAGAAAGGATAGAGACAGAAGTGGACAGAGAAAGAGGGGAGAGAGAGAAAGGATAGAGGCAGAAGTGGACAGAGAAAGAGATAACTTTTATAAGTGTAATGTTTACTGTTCATTTTTCAAGTCAATACATGACTTAGCAAGAGTTACATGACAAAACAGGATAAAGCAGAACCATTGTTGATACGACAAAAGACTAATCGCTTGGGCGATTAGTGGCTACAATTGGGCAATTGTGTAGCACTGTGTTGTACCAAGGTATATCTCAACCAGGACCAATTCCATTTCAATTAAGTCCATTCAGGAAATGAATTGAAAAGCACTATGGACCATGCTTTCCATGAGGGATTCTCAATTCATGAATTGAAAAGCACTATGGACCATGCTTTCCATGAGGGATTCTCAATTCATGAATTGAAAAGCACTATGGACTATGCTTTCCATGAGGGATTCTCAATTCATGAATTGAGTTTCAATTGCCTTCCAGCGTTACCAAACTTACTTTGGTAAATAAATAAATTTTTATACATGTTTTATTGAACCTTCATTTAACTAGGCAAGTCAGAAGTTAAGTGACAAAGAAACCTAATGATGACCTTAACGACTAGCCTAACCACAGAGACAGCGATCAATCAGTCAAGTCGATTCAGACAAACAGGAAATCAAGTAGCCTAATAGCTGAACTAGCACTGAGACGGTGGAAAGAGACATCAGAAGATCCAGTAGTGAGAAAACTTCTGCTCACCTCAGATAAACCAGTGGGTTGTTTGATAGGCTAACTGATGCTGCTTTCTGATAACATCTCCTCAGATCATACGCCTGAACAGCATCGCAGCAGCCAGTTAGCTCCGCACCGGCTAACGCCATCCCTGAACTAAACCCAGAGGGTGTGAGAGAAATCACTGATTGCAGAGATAATATCTCCTCTTGGCCCTGTGACAGCCAGAACAGATCGTACGGCTGCAGCTCTGTGCTACCTAAGCACTGCTTTTGATGCACATGACCTGTGCCACAGAGCTGGTTAGCACAAATCTAGTTAAGTTAGAGCTAGTTAGCTTAGTTAGTACATAGCTAGCACAGAGCTGGTTTGCCAAAAGTGCCTGTTTAACAGGTCAATTTAGCACAGAGCTAGTTAGCACAGGGATAATTAGCACAAAGCCAGTTAGCCCATCACAGCACCAGTTAGCATGGCTGTCCACCTGCAGTTACTATCAACGCTATCAGCCTAGAATCCTGGCTGGCAAGCCTTATTCACTTCAACCAGCCTCCAGGCTGTGTGGCTGGGCCATACCATCTCTCTTTGTCTGTGTGGTGCAGAGGGCCCCTGTGGGGGGGGTTCTGTTCTCTGAGAGCCCGAGTTAACCCCGGCCCTGTTCTCTGAGAGCCCGAGTTAACCCCGGCCCTGTTCTCTGAGAGCCCGAGTTAACCCCGGCCCTGTTCTCTGAGAGCCCGAGTTAACCCCGGCCCTGTTCTCTGAGAGCCTGAGTTAACCCCGGCCCTGTTCTCTGGGCCCTGGAGGCATGGGGAGAATGTGACACCTTGTCGACACAATAATTCCCCGTACTGGATCAGCCGAGCACACAGGGTAAGGCGGTAAGACAGGGGCTAATGACACGCTTTCGTCTCCACAACTTCGGCTGGTCTGAGGAGTCTGGGTTTCCTCTAGAACTGATATAGCAGGAAGGCCATGTCCATGTTCATTTATGGGCCTTGTGAAGGTACACGCGCCTTGTCTGCTGTTGTGCTGCATGTTTAATTGTGCTGCGTGATGTATCGCTGTGCTGCGTTGTGTTGTTCAAGGTGATCCTCTCCCAGAGGCTGATGCTGGGGACAAGGGGACCGGATCCACAGGTCTGAAATACAAGCAGTTCAGCCAGGCTGCTACCCACTCTTCCTGAGTCACATGACCTGTCCTCAGTCACGTCTGGCTTAAAGCTCCAACTCCCGGTCCTGAAAAACACGTGTAATTGAGGACTTTGATTTCCTGTGACAGCCACACCATTTCAGTTGAATCAGTAAACATGGTAGCAGCTTTAAAGTGGCTGACTACATGAATAACTCCAACCATTACCTTCTTTGTTGTTTGAAGACCTATTCATTACATGGGCTCAGAGACGTGAGAAAGAAATACAGAGAGAGAGTGACAGCTCTGTGTGTGTGTGTGCGTGAGCACGGCCAATCAGCTTTTACTTTCCACCCCCCCGCATCTACCTCTGACAGGAAGAGGAAGAGCGTCCCGAACCACCACATTTATCAGATTAAACCTGAACCGTGTGCAACACGGCGTGAACAAAGTGACATATTAATAAGGACAAATTGAATTGAGGTAAGGTAGGGGGAACGGCAGTAGTGGGGCCTGAAGAAAATACCTACTAGAGCCCCAGTACAGGGGCTCTCTTGTTCCTAGGGGTTCAGACACATACACTAGTGTACGGGAGCAGGCAGGCCCCCGAGGAAGGCAGGCAGGCCCCCGAGGAAGGCAGGCAGGCCCCCGAGGAAGGCAGGCAGGCCCCCGAGGAAGGCAGGCAGGCCCCCGAGGAAGGTAGGCAGGACCCCGAGGAAGGCAGGCAGGACCCCGAGGAAGGTAGGCAGGACCCCGAGGATGGCAGGCAGGCCCCCGAGGAAGGTAGGCAGGACCCCGAGGATGGCAGGCAGGCCCCCGAGGAAGGTAGGAAGGACCCAGAGGAAGGTAGGCAGGACCCCGAGGATGGCAGGCAGGCCCCCGAGGAAGGTAGGAAGGACCCAGAGGAAGGCAGGCAGGTCCCCGAGGAAGGTAGGAAGGACCCAGAGGAAGGTAGGCAGGACCCCGAGGATGGCAGGCAGGCCCCCGAGGAAGGTAGGAAGGACCCAGAGGAAGGTAGGCAGGACCCCGAGTATGGCAGGCAGGCCCCCGAGGAAGGTAGGAAGGACCCAGAGGAAGGTAGGCAGGACCCCGAGGATGGCAGGCAGGCCCCCGAGGAAGGTAGGAAGGACCCAGAGGAAGGCAGGCAGGACCATGAGGAAGGCAGGCAGGCCCCCGAGGAAGGTAGGAAGGACCCAGAGGAAGGCAGGCCACTCAGGAGAAATTCGGATTAAAACGGTGGGTTCATACCACGCAGCAGGTTTCTCTGTTGGCATGAAAGGAAAGCTGCTACTGCTGACACAAGGGATGGGAATTCACTTACTGGATACACACAGAGCTGTTCTCTTACATACAGGAGATCAGATCCCATTTTGAGTGATTGACTGACTGTGGTTGGACAAGGCCCACTCCCATTTTCCCATAAATCTTGTATCTCCCGATGCATGATTTAGGCCTGCGCAAATGTGAATGACAACTGTACAACAAGAGGCAGAGAGGAAGTCCAGAGGTCAACAACCACATGGTTACAACAGACTGTTATAAAGAAGGACTCTCAAGGCTTCATAATAATGGGTGACGGTTTACAATCACTGACGGTTTTCTTCAACAACACAGTGCTCAAATGCATCCTAATGTAAACCAAGTCTTAGTTTAAATGCGAGAGAGCGAGCGAGAGTAAGGGGACTGCTGAGAGAGCTCATGTACACAGGAGAGTGTAAAACAAGAAACACCCAGCACACGTCTCCAAACAAATGACAGTGTAATTCTCTCTCTCTCTCTCTCTCACAGGGTGGGGATGGGTACACACTGCACAGCCTAGATCCTTCAGCTGCAGCCCTCAGACAGACAGCCAGACCAACAGCCCTCAGACAGACAGCTAGACCAACAGCCCTCAGACAGACAGACAGACCAACAGCCCTCAGACAGACAGCCAGACAGCTAGACCAACAGCCCTCAGACAGACAGCTAGACCAACAGCCCTCAGAGAGACAGACAGACCAACAGCCCTCAGACAGACAGACAGACAGACAGCTAGACCAACAGCCCTCAGACAGAGACAGACCAACAGCCCTCAGACCGACCAACAGCCCTCAGACCGACAGCCAGACCAACAGCCCTCAAACAGACAGACAGACCAACAGCCCTCAGACAGACAGAGACAGACCAACAGCCCTCAGACAGACAGAGACAGACCAACAGCCCTCAGACAGAGACAGACCAACAGCCCTCAGACAGACAGCCAGACCAACAGCCCTCAGACAGACAGACAGACCAACAGCCCTCAGACAGACAGACCAACAGCCCTCAGACAGACAGACAGACCAACAGCCCTCAGACAGACAGACAGACCAACAGCCCTCAGACAGAGACAGACCAACAGCCCTCAGACAGAGACAGACCAACAGCCCTCAGACAGAGACAGACCAACAGCCCTCAGACAGAGACAGACAGACCAACAGCCCTCAGACAGACCAACAGCCCTCAGACAGACCAACAGCCCTCAGACAAACAGCCAGACCAACAGCCCTCAGACAGACAGACAGACCAACAGCCCTCAGACAGACAGATCAACAGCCCTCAGACAGACAGACAGACAGACCAACAGCCCTCAGACAGACAGACAGACAGACCAACAGCCCTCAGACAGACAGACAGACCAACAGCCCTCAGACAGACAGATAGACCAACAGCCCTCAGACAGACAGAGACTTGATTCACTAAAGCAGATCAAATCTAATACTAAGTCATTTTCTCCCAAAAGTAGTCATGTCACTGCCATGCTTATCATTAGCATCTCCTGAAGCTAGACAGAGGGTGCATTTTATGTCGAGAAAACCCACTGTAATTCATGCAAAATTCATCTCTTTTGGCCACTGTTTGTGTTTATTTCTGTAAACATTTATTTGCTTGTTTGGGGTCTAAGTTTAGCGAGGCAACGCTGAAAAGAGAGAACACACATACACCAGCAGCCACAGGATGTCTAGAAATACACAAGGTTCGCCACATTCCCTGCCATCTGAGAGAGAGAAAAACCAGAGGGATAGAGAGACGGAGATGGAGGAGAGAGAGAGAGGCTTTACAACTGTCACTGACAAGGAGTTGGCTAGCCTATACAACAGGAAGTGATCTGGGACACCAGGCTAAGCCTCCTACACAGTACGATGAAACCCTCTGTCTGAGAGGACTCTTACCATACTAGGACGCTTAATCCACTCCACAGCTCACACGTGCTTCTAGAGAAATCCAGAGAAGTGTTATGTTCACTAGGGAGAAAACGGTTTGAAGTGGAATGGCTTCTCAAATAAAAAATAGTTTCATTTTTGCTACAGTTTGCCCAACTGAACATGGCCCAAGAGGTTAGCAGTGATACATACTACCAGGAGCTCTTTAGATTGTGCCAAGCTGTGAAGGCCCTACCTACAGATATCCACTAGACTAGCAACCCTAATAACGCTCTGTCTGATAAAGGGCATGTCACTGAAGACATGAATAGGGACCTTACCGTAGGATAACTGGCTAACGTGGCCAAATCAACCTAAATCAGGCGTACAACAGGTGACTGACTCTGCTCACTGGGTGTGGCATTGTCTTATGGCATTTGGCCCGGTCGACCTTCTGAACTCATGACACACCAGAAAGTGAGGAAGTCAAGTGATAGGATGGAAGATCATGTTGGTTACAGCCGGAGCTGCCATTCCTCTTCTAGCAGTGATATGATTACACTTTAGTCAGGCTGTTCACGGCAGTCATTTTCTGTGTGAAAAACCCCTTGTAATAACTTGAGCCTGTGAAGACAACTAAATATAGATGCTATAGGCTAGGTCTCAAAGACCAGTGTGAGAGAGAGATCACAGATCTGTTGACATAAGAAAAGATACCACTATAAATACTATTTTCCCCTGTTGTACTTACTATATGCACATCGTCACAACACTGTACAACACATTTAAAATGTCTTTATTATTTTGGAACTTTCGTGAGTGTAATGTTTACTGTTAATTTTCATAGTTTATTATCTACTTCACTTGATTTGGCAATGTTAACATGTTTCCCATGCCAATAAAGCCCTTAAATTGAAATTGAATTGAGAAAGATGGAGAGTTAGGAAGAGGCAGAGAGAGACAAACAGACAAGGAGAAAGAGGACAGAAGGAGAGTGAGAAAAGGGGAGATTGTTGAAGACTTGCTGGGTATTTCAGTTGGTACTATCTGATAGAGTGAGCTAAAGAGAGCATGGGACAGTATGAGAGAGCATGGGACAGTATGAGAGAGAGAGAGAGAGAGAGAGAGAGAGCATGGGACAGTATGAGAGAGCGAGAGAGAGAGAGAGAGAGCATTGGACGGTATGAGAGAGAGAGAGAGAGAGCATTGGACAGTATGAGAGAGAGAGAGAGATAGAGAGAGAGCATTGGACAGTATGAGAGAGAGAGAGAGAGAGAGAGAGAGAGAGCATGGGACAGTATGAGAGAGAGAGAGAGAGAGAGAGAGAGAGAGAGAGCATGGGACAGTATTAGGGAGAGAGAGAGAGAGAGAGAGCATGGGACAGTATTAGGGAGAGAGAGAGAGAGCATGGGACAGTATGAGAGAGAGAGAGGATGGGACAGTATTAGGGAGAGAGAGAGAGAGAGCATGGGACAGTATTAGGGAGAGAGAGAGAGAGAGAGAGAGAGAGAGAGAGAGAGAGAGAGAGAGAGAGAGAGAGAGAGAGCATGGGACAGTATGAGAGAGAGAGAGAGAGAGAGCGAGAGAGCATGGGGC
The DNA here is from genome assembly GCF_013265735.2 of Oncorhynchus mykiss. Classification (NCBI taxonomy): domain Eukaryota; kingdom Metazoa; phylum Chordata; class Actinopteri; order Salmoniformes; family Salmonidae; genus Oncorhynchus; species Oncorhynchus mykiss. Next base: position 85,071,468 of record NC_048570.1, read on the forward strand.
AGTATGAGAGAGAGCATGGGACAGTATGAGAGAGAGCATGGGACAGTATGAGAGAGAGCATGGGGCAGTATGAGAGAGAGAGAGAGAGAGAGAGCGAGAGAGCATGGGGCAGTATGAGAGAGAGCATGGGCCAGTATGAGAGAGAGCATGGGACAGTATGAGAGAGAGCATGGGACAGTATGAGAGAGAGCATGGGACAGTATGAGAGAGAGCATGGGACAGTATGAGAGAGAGAGCATGGGACAGTATGAGAGAGAGCATGGGACAGTATGAGAGAGAGCATGGGACAGTATGAGAGAGAGAGCATGTCGAGGCATTGTACAGTAAAGTACAGATGTGGGCGTTTGACTTCCTGTGGATTCATCTGGCAGGAGGAGAAGTCCTGCCTTACCTTGAAATACTCTGAAATACTGGTTCTCCTCCGAAAGAAAAACAGACTAAAGAACCAACAAACATGTTGTGAAATCCAAGAGCCCCCCCTTCCCTCCCACTTGCTGCCTCTCTGGGATGAACCCTAACGTGAGATTGTGTAAATCATGCAGTCATATCATCAATGGAAGACTTGGAAGGTGTGGATCTTCAAGTTAGAATCTCCCTCTCTCCCCTTGGCAGGACACCCTTTGACCTTCCTAACATCATTTCAATGGCGCATTTGATTGGAGCATAACGCTTGTAACACCAGGGTTAACTCCTTGCATGTGCCACAAACCAAATAGTGTGGTCCAAAATCATTATTATAAGATGTGCAAAAATGACTGTATGCAGAAATGTTGACGGGAAATGACCTGTAATACTAATACAATTCTTTAACAAGTAATAAAAAATAAAAACTTTAAAAAAGGTAGGGGTCAATTATTTACACCCAAGTTTTCAATACCTCACCTTGCGAGTACTACGGCACGGGGTCTATTTCTAAAATGTTTGAGGAGATTGAGAACACATTGGGAGGGATCTTAGACTATTCCTCCATACATAATCCTTCCAGATCCTTGATCTCCTTCATCTGTGCTTATGGACTGTGCTCTTCTATTCACACCACTGGTTTTTAAATGGGGTCCGGAGATTTTGTGGCCAATTAACCTCAAGCACACATCAAAATCCCCAAAGAAATGGTTATTGTCTCGATGGAAGATCCACTTGCGGCAACCAGGTGTATAAAATCGAGCACACAGCCATGCAATCTCCATAGACAAACATTGGCAGTAGAATAGCCCGAACTGAAGAGCTTTCAACGTGTCACTGTCATCGGATGGCACCTTTCCAACAAGTCATTTTTTTTGCTATTGTGAAGTAGAAACGTTTATTAGCAACAACGGCTCAACCAAAGTGGTAGGCCACACAAGCTCACAAAACGGGACTGCCGAGTTGCAACAGGAGATACATGAAATGGGTTTCCAAGGCTGAGCAGCCCCACACAAGCCTAAGATCACCATGCGCAATGCCAAGCGTCAGCTGGAGTGGAGTCTATTTTAGAAGAACAAAATAACACTCTGAGTTGTCCTTATGTTAGGCCCTGATCTGGCCATCCCAAATGGCTGCGGGCTACACTAGTTCATTTAGCAGACAAGGTTTGCTTAGAATTCCATGGCATTATTTTATAGTATGAAGAATACAACTGAAGAAAGCTGAATAAAATATCATATTTTCTTCAAACGAGTTGAGGGAGTTGAGCACATGCAGCTATTCTGTGTTGAGCGGTTAACAAAGAAATAGGTATCTATATGTGTAATTTACAGTTATTAATGTAACTTTAGTTGTTCTACAAACGTTGGGCTATAGGTCTTGATTTTTAATACATTGTAAGGCTGCATGAAGCGACTCTAATGATGATTTGAAAAAAGTCATGAGCTCTGCTTTGTTTTTCCATGCCAGCCAGGTAGGCTGTACTCCTGTTGTAAAGAGAAGCAATGTGCTTCATATCAGGAACGTTGAGAATATAGTAGGCCTGGCCTTTAGAAAGCTGATGGGATCCTCCTCTGTTTAATGTTTTCTCACACAGTTGCATAGCCTATAGAAATGTTGTGAACATGAGCTCATGGGCTCTAATGAAGAGTATCATTAGATCTTCCATCACATTTACATTGATGATTAGTGATTAGAGGGACAATAGAGTGCTGAGAACCAGGCAGTTAGCAAGTTTGGTAGGTTACTAATGACCAGCAGCAGCATCTGAACTTGGAGAAGCCTAACTACTGTGACTAAATGGTCACGTGGAATTTGACTGCCTTCATGACTGGTGACCGCAGGTTGTGGCAGTACAACAACAACCCTAGGCTCCTTAGTTCCAGTGAAGGGAACTCTTAATTCTACAGAAATGACATTCTAGACAGTTCTGTTCTTCCAACTTTGTGGCAACTGTTTGGGAAAGGCCCTTTCCTGTTTCAGCATGACAATGCCCCTGTGCACAAAGCAAGGTTCTTACAGAAATGGTTTGTCGAGATCGGTGTGGAAGAACTTGACTGGCCTGCACAGAGCCCTGACCTCAACCCCATCAAACACCTTTGGGATGAATTGAAATGCCCACTGCGAGCCAGGCCAAATCGCCCAACATCAATGCCTGACCTCACTAATGCTCGTGGCTGAATGGAAGCAAATCCCCATAGCAATGTTCCAACATCTAGTGGAAATCCTTCCCAGACGAGTGGAGGCTGTTATAGCAAGCAGCAAACGGGAATGAGATGTTGGAGGAGCAGGCGTCCACATACTTGTAGTGTATGATAACAGCTAGTCTGACAGAAACCGCTGGGTTCTGTGGCTGTGATAGAGGGTAAATAGACTCAAAGCCCAGTGATGGCTGTTCTGCTGCTCTTTCTGAATCACTGGAGGGCTCTTCTAAAACACCATCTGGATAATGACTCTCAACACTGACTCACTCGTAGTGAAGGGAGACATGGATGCACAGCTACCATAGCAACTAACTCCACAGGCAGGCATTACTGAGGAAACCAGATATGGTTATGTGGTCAGGGAGTGAGACCTGGGCCTATACAGACACAATCACGTGACTCAGGACCATATTTCACTGTGAGCCCATGTGATTATTTGCATCCATCCATCCATCCCCTCCATCCCACCCCTCCATCCACCCCTCCATCCCCACCCCTCCATCCATCCCCTCCATCCACCCCCTCCATCCCACCCCTCCATCCCACCCACCCATCCCCTCCATCCCACCCACCCACCCCTCCATCCATCCCCTCCATCCCACCCACCCCTCTATCCATCCCTCCATCCCACCCCTCCATCCCATCCACCCCTCCATCCATCCCCTCCATCCCACCCACCCCTCTATCCATCCCCTCCATCCCACCCACCCCTCCATCCATCCCCTCCATCCCACCCCTCTATCCATCCCCTCCATCCCACCCACCCACCCCTCCATCGATCCACCCCTCTATCCATCCCCTCCATCCCACCCCTCTATCCATCCCCTCAATCCCACCCACCCCTCCATCCATCCCCTCCATCCCACCCACCCCTCTATCCATCCCCTCAATCCCACCCACCCCTCCATCCATCCCTCCATCCCACCCCTCCATCCCATCCACCCCTCCATCCATCCCTCCATCCCACCCCTCCATCCCATCCACCCCTCCATCCATCCCCTCCATCCCACCCACCCCTCCATCCATCCCCTCCATCCCACCCACCCCTCCATCCATCCACTCCATCCCACCCACCCCTCCATCCATCCCCTCCATCCCACCCCTCTATCCATCCCCTCAATCCCACCCACCCCTCCATCCATCCCCTCCATCCCACCCCTCTATCCATCCCCTCAATCCCACCCACCCCTCCATCCATCCCCTCCATCCCACCCCTCCATCCATCCCCTCCATCCCACCCACCCCTCCATCCATCCCCTCCATCCCACCCCTCTATCCATCCCCTCAATCCCACCCACCCCTCCATCCATCCCCTCCATCCCACCCCTCTATCCATCCCCTCAATCCCACCCACCCCTCCATCCATCCCCTCCATCCCACCCCTCCATCCATCCCCTCCATCCCACCCATCCCTCCATCCATCCCCTCCATCCCACCCCTCCATCCATCCCCTCCATCCCACCCACCCCTCCATCCATCCCCTCCATCCCACCCCTCCATCCATCTCCTCCATCCATCCCACCCCTCCATCCATCCCCTCCATCCCACCCATCCCTCCATCCATCCCCTCCATCCCACCCATCCCTCCATCCATCCCCTCCATCCCACCCCTCCGTCCATCCTCTTATTGAAGGAATACATCTTCAGAAGAAACTTTGAATGTGTATTTTAGTAGTAAAGACCTCCACTGTGATGTCAGCAAGGTTTCCTACCAACGGACTGAATCATTAAAATGTGGAAATGGTCTGAGATTTCAGACAATGTAATGTTAAACAGTCATTTAGATTCACCATGGAGATGTGATGAGGAGAGAGGAAGGGATGGACGGACAGCCAGACACAGACACACACACACTTAGGAGGAAGAGGACAGAGAGACAAAGACACACACACACTTAGGAGGAAGAGGACAGAGAGACGGAGACACACACACACACTCTCACTGATATTAATGATGCAGTTGCTTGGCTCCGCTCTCTGTAACTAGATAAACAATAAGCTGTAATTAAAACTCACATCAAATGGCTGTTTAAAAGTGTCCCCAGGCCAGTCGTAAAGGTGGCTGGGACTGAACTCTGTATATGAGACAGCAGACATGTCTGTCTCATTCCACCTGCCAAACCAGATTAATTAGCAGCTTTAAAAAAAAACAGATGCTGTGTTTGACCAATTTGTTCACAGACCTGATATTATATGCAGATTTATTTGGATGGGAGAAATGTGCATTTAGCTGCATGTCTCAACAGTGACCATGGGACCCGTGACTTGATTTATGGCTAAATGACTAACTGAAGTGAAGAATGCCAATTTAACCGTATGGTGGGTGGGTGCCCGGCCTTGTGCCTGCTGACAAAATACACAACATACTGTTTCCGGTAGTTTGCAAAGGAACCCAGTGGACAACTGCAAACAGAACATGTCTTGTTATGGTTTACAAACTGGTCAATAAACACACACACACGGCACACACACACACACGGCACACACACACACACGTGACTCTGGGTCATAATAACCTTGATAACAAAGGACCAGCGGGGCACCGGGGCGTAAGCGAACGCACACGTCAGATCAAGTGGGCCTAATGAATAAAGACATGAACTGATCGACAGTTGAATTAAGAGTCTGACAGTTCCCTCTCTAGTCTCTGTCTAATGCTTGTGAGGAGGACAGCAGCACGGAAGCTCCACAGTTACGGTGAGATGAACACACTAACAAAGGCTGCCAGTCAGAAAACGGACACCTTTTGCCAAGCTGCAACCCATAATCTCTGATAGCAGAAATTACGCCTGCAGAACCTTGTTAAATTACGCCTGCAGAACCTTGTTAAATTACGCCTGCAGAACCTTGTTAAATTACGCCTTGTTAAATTACGCCTGCAGAACCTTGTTAAATTACGCCTGCAGAACCTTGTTAAATTACGCCTGCAGAACCTTGTTAAATTACGCCTGCAGAACCTTGTTAAATTACACCTGCAGAACCTTGTTAAATTACACCTGCAGAACCTTGTTAAATTACCCCTGCAGAACCTTGTTAAATTACACCTGCAGAACCTTGTTAAATTACCCCTGCAGAACCTTGTTAAATTACGCCCGCAGAACCTTGTTAAATTACGCCCGCAGAACCTTGTTAAATTACGCCCGCAGAACCTTGTTAAATTACGCCTGCAGAACCTTGTTAAATTACCCCTGCAGAACCTTGTTAAATTACCCCTGCAGAACCTTGTTAAATTACGCCTGCAGAACCTTGTTAAATTACGCCTGCAGAACCTTGTTAAATTACGCCTGCAGAACCTTGTTAAATTACGCCTTGTTAAATTACGCCTGCAGAACCTTGTTAAATTACGCCTGCAGAACCTTGTTAAATTACGCCTGCAGAACCTTGTTAAATTACGCCTGCAGAACCTTGTTAAATTACACCTGCAGAACCTTGTTAAATTACCCCTGCAGAACCTTGTTAAATTACCCCTGCAGAACCTTGTTAAATTACACCTGCAGAACCTTGTTAAATTACCCCTGCAGAACCTTGTTAAATTACGCCCGCAGAACCTTGTTAAATTACGCCCGCAGAACCTTGTTAAATTACGCCTGCAGAACCTTGTTAAATTACGCCTGCAGAACCTTGTTAAATTACCCCTGCAGAACCTTGTTAAATTACCCCTGCAGAACCTTGTTAAATTACGCCTGCAGAACCTTGTTAAATTACGCCTGCAGAACCTTGTTAAATTACGCCTGCAGAACCTTGTTAAATTACGCCTGCAGAACCTTGTTAAATTACGCCTGCAGAACCTTGTTAAATTACGCCTGTAGAACCTTGTTAAATTACGCCTGCAGAACCTTGTTAAATTACGCCTGCAGAACCTTGTTAAATTACGCCTGCAGAACCTTGTTAAATTACCCCTGCAGAACCTTGTTAAATTACCCCTGCAGAACCTTGTTAAATTACCCCTGCAGAACCTTGTTAAATTACGCCTGCAGAACCTTGTTAAATTACGCCTGCAGAACCTTGTTAAATTACGCCTGCAGAACCTTGTTAAATTACGCCTGCAGAACCTTGTTAAATTACCCCTGCAGAACCTTGTTAAATTACCCCTGCAGAACCTTGTTAAATTACCCCTGCAGAACCTTGTTAAATTACCCCTGCAGAACCTTGTTAAATTACACCTGCAGAACCTTGTTAAATTACACCTGCAGAACCTTGTTAAATTACGCCCGCAGAACCTTGTTAAATTACACCTGCAGAACCTTGTTAAATTACGCCTGCAGAACCTTGTTAAATTACGCCTGCAGAACCTTGTTAAATTACGCCTGCAGGACCTTGTTAAATTACACCTGCAGAACCTTGTTAAATTACACCTGCAGAACCTTGTTAAATTACGCCTGCAGAACCTTGTTAAATTACGCCTGCAGAACCTTGTTAAATTACGCCTGCAGAACCTTGTTAAATTACGCCTGCAGGACCTTGTTAAATTACACCTGCAGAACCTTAAATGGGGTTGATTTTAGAACAACGCACGTTAGAAAGCAAAAGTCTGAAACAAGGAAATTTGATTGCAGTATAAGCGGGAAAAAAATATTGTTTGGCCAGAAAATAAAGTTGAAATTGATTGAGATACAGTATATATGAAGCACACGTTGTGCTATGTAAATGAATATCTAACAGTGTAAAGACATTTGTTTATTATAAAAAGCTAAAATGTTGAAACAAAAACCTGCCATTGAAAAATGAGGTTTCTACATTGTGCACCTATTGAGATGCAAAACATTAGAATTGTACAGGGTCTCTTTAAGAACATCGAGTTTGTGGGTGACGACATGCAAGAGATCAGTCATTCACTCATTGGTGTGATCCTTCCTCTGCTGAAGAAGCCACCCCTTTCCTTTCTTTCTGTGCCTCTAATGTGTAGTGGATAGAATGGTGAAGTAACCAGGCTGTTAGCTCGCTAGATAATGAGGTAGGTAACATGACGGAACAAGGTGTAAACATTCATGGTTTATGAATGCAAAATGCAGCCCACCAATCCCACCACAGGAAGAAACAAATATTGCACCAGTAGTATGGGTCACATCGTTTTACCGGTTTGTGTTTGAAACAGTCCATCTTCTCTGTTGTAAAGGTGCAGCCATGACAGTAACGAATATGTGCTCGGTTTTTACTCTACGGTAGGTCACTGGGGAACGACGGTACAGCAAACCCTAATCATTACAGCAATTAATATCGGACTCATTTTTCTCCTAGACGCACTGGCGCTCCCAAAATAACATGTCAGGTCACACAGAAAAATATTTACAGTGGGAGCATATGCAACCAAAATGGCACTTCAGAGCCCTGGTCTCAGCATAACTTAATGGAATTGTCCCTTTCTTTGATCTGTCAAGCAATCATATGGTCACATGAATAAGATGTGAATAGTAAATCTGCCAGGAGATAGTCTAAGGACTGCCTACTGAAGGTGCCAGATCTACTGACTATCAACTTATGCCCTTGACACTCTACTGTGGTGTGTGGGAAATCCACTGCATGATGTCCTTCACTTCACAGAGTACCTCAAACCAAGATAGGCGTCTTGTTGGCGATTCCCCTCACATTTTAGTACACTTCAGACGGACTACATTGAAGGTTGTTTCTACCGACTACATCCTCATTCTCAGATGGTTTTCTACCCAGCCTTCTCTTGTATAACACCAATTAAAAAGAACCCTTCAAAAGCAGTGATAGATGGACTAACTGCAGTACACAATACGACCAGCCGCCATCTTTGATCTTACCTCGTAGGACCAGACACACTGCACGCCGGCAAACCTCCGCACGCAGCGGCCCACCTCAACGTCTTCATGCGTGGTGTACATCTCCTGCAGGCACTGGCCGATGTGAGGAACCATCCGGCGCAGCACCTCGCGGCTCATGATCACGCCGGGGCCACCCATGCAGAAGTTCTCACCGGGCTCCAGCGCCAGCTTGCCCAGCTCGTCGCGGGCGCCCATGCCCGTCTGGCCCAGGAAGAGGGCCTCGCTGCTGTTGAGCGAGCGCAGGAAGCCCTCCAGGCGCTCGCTCTTGATGTACACATCATCGTCGGCCCGCATGAACCACTCATATTGGTCCAGGTAGTGATCGTGCATGTACTTGAGCATCATGAAGGACTTCTTCTGCGGTGGGTAGGAGTCGTCCACGTTGTGCAGCGCCACGATGGGGATGGGGATGGTGGTGTCCGAACCCTCGCTGGAGAAGAACTCCACATGGCCCGGGATGGTCTGAGCCCACGTTCTACAGAGAGAGACACAGGCAGAGGTCAGGTACTCTATAGGATGGAGAGTGGGTAAGAGTACTAACACACACACACACACACAAGTCTGGGCCCACGAAGGACATAGATAGATGGTCCCATGTGGTTCAGTTGGTAGAGCATGATGCTTGCAACGCCAGGGTTGTGGGTTCAATTCCCACCAGGGAAAACGTATATATATATATATATATATATATATATATATTCACTAGAGGTCGACCAATTAATTAGGGCCGATTTCAAGTTTTCATAACAATTGGAAATCTGTATTTTTGGGCGCCGATTTGCCGATTTTTTAAAATGTATTATTATTATTATTTTTTACACCTTTATTTAATATTTATTTAACTAGGCAAGTCAGTTAAGAACATATTCTTATTTTCAATGATGGCCTTGGAACGGTGGGTTAAATGCCTTGTTCAGGGGCAGAAAGACAGATTTTGTCTTGTCCGCTCGGGGGATCTAATCTTGCAACCTTACAGTTAACTTGTCCAACGCAATAACGACCTGCCTCTCTCTCGTTGCACTCCACAAGGAGACTGCCTGTTACGCAAATGCAGTAAGCCAAGGTAAGTTGCTAGCTAGCATTAAACTTATCTTATAAAAAACAATCAATCATAATCACTAGTTAACTACACATGGTTGATGATATTACTAGATATTATCTAGCGTGTCCTGTGCTGCATATAATCTGACTGAGCATACAAGTATCTAAGTATCTGACAGCACTTTTGTGCGTTTTGCCAGCAGCTCTTCGTTGTGCGTCAAGCATTGCGCTGTTTATGACTTCAAACCTATCAACTCCCGAGATGAGGCTGGTGTGACCGAAGTGAAATGGCTGGCTAGTTAGCGCGCGCTAATAGCGTTTCAAACTTCACTCGCTCTGAGCCTTGGGGTAGTTGTTTCCCTTGCTCTGCATGGGTAACGCTGCTTCGATGTGGTGGCTGTTGTCGTTGTGTTGCTGGTTCGAGCCCAGGGAGGAGCGAGGAGAGGGACAGAAGCTATACTGTTAGCCTGGCAATACTAAAGTGCCTATAAGAACATCCAATAGTCAAAGGTTAATTAAATACAAATGGTATAGAGGAAAATAGTCCTATAATTCCTATAATAACTACAACCTAAAACTTCTTACCTGGGAATATTGAAGACTCATGTTAAAGGAACCACCAGCTTTCACATGTTCTCATGTTCTGAGCAAGGAACTGAAACGTTAGCTTTCTTACATGGCACATATTGCACTTTTACTTTCTTCTCCAACACTTTGTTTTTGCCTTATTTAAACCAAATTGAACATGTTTTATTATTTATTGGAGGCTAAATTGATTTTATTGATGTATTATATTAAGTTCGAATATGTGTTAATTCAGTATTGTTGTAATTGTCATTATTACAAATAAATATATTTTATTTATTTATTTAAATCGGCCGATTAATCGGTATCAGTTTTTTTGGTCCTCCAATAATCGGTATCGGCGTTGAAAAATCATAATCGGTCGACCTCTAATATTCACTACTGTAAGAGTCTATTAAATGACTAAAATGTCAAATAGATGGAGGAACGTCATGTAATAACACAGCATAACGTGTTATAACCTGTATTTACAAGAGGTACACTGACTTGAGCCCACTGAGCCCACTGACTTGAGCCCTACCCAACTGAGCACCAGTAATGTTTCATTGGGATAAAGAACTGTATTTGAATGGGGAATCTAGTAATTAACTAACAACTGAGACACTGCACTGAAAATAAACTAAATGGGACTTTACTTTGGGTCCAAAATAAAGACATGGGAGTGGATGTAACTGTGATAGATATCTCCTTCTCAGGTCTCTAGACATTCATCATGATAGGTCCATTGAAAGGACATTCGAGGGAGACCAAATAAACTACTCTACTAATTAATCTGATTGAATGCAGATATACTTGTATGTCTTTGCAGATGTGCAAACACATTTCCCCTGAATTATATTGAATCTTCCACATGACTGGACACATGAAAAGATAGCACTGTTGAGTCTGCAGGCTGTCTTCTCGGTCCAACCCATAATTTCATAAAACCTTCAGCTTCACATTCACTGCATTTCAGTCGGGCCTAGATGAAAGACATTTCAAGGCTAATGACATTAACATTCCCTCTTTCCAAACAGACATCTCTACATTTAGAGCTATACTAATAGCATCAGTGCTAGTCTACAACGAAACACCTACAGAAACCCCTCACAATTGGAGATATCTTGGATGGAGCCATTGCCTACTCAATCTAATTCAAAACTAGCCTACCAAAGAGCCTACGCAGCTCATCTGATGGCAAAACCATCACCACAGAATGATACAGCTCAATTGTGAAGCGAATGTGTTCAGAGTTGGCAAAGGTCTGAAAACCTGAACAGAAGAGTTTGCCTATTGAAGTAAGATTTTTGTAGGGTAAATGTGGGTGTGAATGTTGAGAGCATGTTATAACATAGACCCTGTAACAAAGACTTCTAAATGTCACTTAGGACAAGTTATAGTGACTGTATATCATCTATAATAGTATATCCAACAAGGTTTTGTCTTGGCAACTTCTAGGACATGATCTGCCTAACGTTGAGGTGTTTAATAGCTCACAAGAAAAAGGTCTATCATAATACAGGCCACAGCCACACATGGCATTGATACACTGTTAAATGGCGACTAGCAACATTTGTATCGATTAGATTAATAACAATTTTGCATAAGACTTAAGAGTGTAGGCAACATTGTTGAAATTCGGTATCCCTATTTGGCAGAAAACTAGCAACAATATTTACATATGTAAAATGTAGGCTGACAATTTCAGAATGGGGAGAGGAATGAGCATAACTGATGCGTACAGAAACCCTGGGACAGAAAACTAATAGCTGAAAATGGTATCTTGTTAAAGAGAAAAAGCAACATTCCTTCTATTTCTACACAAAACTTACCTATGTGCCGCGATGGCGCGGTTATTCAGGTACTTCTGGGCAGTCATGACGCCGACGTAAAGGAAATTGTTGGACCTCGGAACTGGCTTCTCGGTCGCCGAAAATCCGTTATCTTGCGGGGGCCATAATATCCCACCGAATTCTCTCCTCAGACCCCCGTTCAACCCGCAACCGGCTGGGTTCGCCTTGCGTTTCTGACCGGATTTCTTCAACTCCGTAGCCTTCGGTAATATGAGTCTGGAAGCCAGGGTGAACCCGACAACCAGCCCCAACAGAACACTAAACCATGCTCTTCGGCTTCGACCTGCCATTCCCCAAAACTTGACCCAACTCCGATTTGCCTCGTAGCCTATTCTCGCTGTTGCCAACACAGCGTCTTTGTAAAGCAATATTGGTTCAATTGTTTCTCCCTCATAAAAAAAACGGGGTTAACTCGCTCTCATGGTAGGAAAGCCTCTTTCTTCTCCAACCCGCTTTTGGTCCCGATGTAAGCTGGCTGCTGCATACGTAGCAGTCTCCATAAACCCACCACCTGAACGTACACTCCTCTCTTCATGTGGCCCTACTAATCAGCAAGCATTCCGTCGCTATCAATAAATAACAAAAAACTGCGACCTTCAACAAAATGTATGGTTTCTTCTTCGCCCAGAGACGCGTAGCCAACCCATTCTTTCCACTACCTCGCCATTGTGAGAATGTCGAAAACGCTTAGTAGCAACGCGGCTTAACTGTGTGATTTGACCTAGTGGATACTCCGTAGGAGCGCTCTGACTGGCTGGGGTGTGTGATTACGCAGTGGTCTCAGCTTTTTTTCCTTCCAGTATTTGACGTGCAAGTCTGATCACAAGCTGAGAATGCCCTGGTGATGAGCCGGTGAAAGTGAAAGACCATGCATGCAGACATGCAATTAACTCAGCCGAGTTAATATGCGGCACTGATAGTGAAATGAAAAAGCAATTTCTGAGACATAACCGACTAGGCCAACCACAAAATGCTCTAGAACTCAATTAATGTAAATGGTGTGCAGAAAATTAACATAAGGTTTATAATGATTGTATAAAATTCTTATCAATTTAAGAGCAAGACTACAACAATAATGTATATGACAGCCATAGAAATCAGTGCGATCTTACCCAATACAGTTACAAACTATATACCTATACCGTTATGATTGTGGCTTCATTTACATTACACTGCCGCCATCTAGTGGGCAACATGGAGTTGGCAGGTGTATGATTACGCCATTACATTACATTACATTACATTACATTAACTATTGTGTGTCGTCACAGTCAGCCTCCCCAGCAAACATCACAGATACGTAGACAACTTATCTATAATATCTTTATTGTGATAAAAAGGTGCAGGTCAGTTTATTTCTCAGTAACTAAAATTGCTTGATGATCATTGATATTCCAATAAATAACACGATGACTAACGGTTACATCTGATTTATGTAATTGTATAAAAAGCAGTACGGTGCACAGCACTACTAAAGCCATCTGGCTAGCATCTACTCTCACAACATGAAGCCTTGGTAGGCAGCGCACATTTGAAAGTTTACACAGATGCCAACCCCAAAAGAAGACAAGAAAACACACATACACACAGTTACACTGAAAGTCATCAGCCAAACCCACTGGCACAGGTGCCATTTACAGGAATAGCATCATTAGAAACTGTCGTACTCAGAAGTCCTTCTCGGGTGTCCTGAAATAAGATGATTCAATAAGCCAAAATTTGAATGTGGAAACAAGACAATCGTTTTCAACACTGGTTAGTTTGAAGTTGTCCAAAGGCAGTAAAACAGAAAGGATCCATCGTTATCATGTGGCAACACATTGTATTTTTTGACAATGCTAATATTACTGAGGCAACATGATCTAAAACACAGACAGTTGTGAAACCAATCCCTAAACCCAAACACAGAGAGTAACAAATAACAGATTGATTTAGATCAATAACTAAGAGGGCTTTGAGATTGCTGGCAGCTTCCTTCAGTGGGTCAGTGTGTGTGACTCGGATGGGTCAAATATCAGAGTTCACAGGTCACCTCAGAGTAGGCACAAGTCACACCTAGCCACAGATACAGGGTCAGATATTTCTTCCATCCTCCTAATAGTTCATGTTAGGAACGATAGTAGGGTATTCTGATCCTAGAGCCGGGTTAAGGGGGAGATGTCTACCCTGAGCCTGTGGCTCTGACCTCCTTTAACCTCATCCGCCGCCAGCTGACGGCCCTCTCCTTCCTGGTCTCCACGCACAGGATCCACCTCCCTCTCCGCTCAGGGGATTAAATCCTGAAATACACACAGCAGGGCAGAATGTAGGTTACTGGAACAGAGAGGAGATGGAGGACGCCAGTGTCACCTACCTACTACTTAAAGGAGCAACGTCACAGTTTAGCCATTTTTTTTAAAGACATTGTTTGGATATCCCCCACCCCCAAAAAGCTTAGTACTGCTTCTTACCGGATCATAATCCAAAAAACATCAGTTGCAAGGATGGACATTTTGTATCGCTAATGTTTTTGAAATACAAAATATTAGCAATATTATCTGTTTTCCTGCATCATAATACAGACAGATGTACATAACTAGCAAGACCAACTAGTTGCAGTACAAAGGTGCGTTGCGCAGTGTTCAATTGTTTTTCTTTTGTGGATTTCATTCCTTCGTTACTACTGGTATGTACTTTATATTTGGCACCATTTGCAGGTGGAAATGTTAAATGTATAACATTTGAATAGGTTTCAGGAAGAATAGCAGTGCTTTTAATTTACAGTAAGATTAGTGCCTTGCATGACTATGAAAGTGGCTCATCATTGCATGGAGGCAGAAACGGATCTAGTAGGATTCAGAACCTGTTTAATTACTAACAGTGAGCATGATGTCTTACGTTTTATTATTGGGTCACAAGGGAAATACAATCATAAAAATTATAATTACACTTTTTGTGTTGCTTACACACCCTCCCAGCCATTACAAACATACCTCTGGAAGCCCCCAATTACAATACTGCTCTCATCATCAAATATGTCAACATACCACTGCTCCGTAGGGGCTTCTTGTCAGTCTTTGCTTTCAACACTGTAGTCGATGTGCTGGCCTCTTCAGTGTTCTGAAATGTTACATCATAATAATAATAATTATGAGCTAGTTTCATGTACAGACAAGAAACCTCAGATTTGTTCATGGGTTTCATGTAAGCACTACGACTTATGTAATATGTCTGAGACAGGAGTTTCTTCATGGTCAGGATGGACATGGTCAGGGAAAACTCTGGGTGCTAATCACGACTTATCACAGCCAAGAGATTTCTCTGACCCTGTGACCTGCCGTAAAAAACTCCTGACTCTGCCATAATATCTATCAAATGATGCATTTACTTTGCATGTTATGTATGGTGGTCCTGTATGAATCAGTTGGTAGAGCATGGCGCTTGCAATGCCAGGGTTGTGTTCGATTCCCAGGCCCACACATATGTAAAATGCATGCAAGTCGCTTTGGATAAAAGAGTCTGCTAAATGGCATATGGTATGTAGGCCTATGATAGAGAAGGCAGCTTACCTGGGCTGCCTTTGCTTTTCCTCTGTAACTCCTCCCCTCTTTCATGCTGTCATACATCTCAATTTTCTGTTGTCTCTTCTCCTCCTCCAGCTATCAAACAAAAGACAAGTACCAAAACGTCTTCAAGATCAGATTTGGCAGGGACAATGGGCAAACTTGGTTATGGTGCCTGGGGTTTCAGATCGGTGTTAAAGGCCCAGTGCAGTCAAAAACGTGACTTTCCTGTGCTTTACATATTTATTTTCACACTATGAGGTTAGCATAATACTGTGAAAACAATGATAATGCCCTTTTAGTGTGAGAGCTGTTTGAAAAGACCGCCTGAAATTTCCACCTGTTTTGGTGGGACGGCGTTTTGGCCTGTCTGGTGACATCACCAGGCGTTAAATTAGTTAATAGACCAATAAGAAAGAGTTCCAAACCTCTCTGCCAATAACAGATAGTTTTCCCCTCCCAACTCAGACACTCCTAGCAAAATTCTTACTTGAGAAATTGTTCTTTGCTAAGAAGCCACGGTCTATGCACGGTCCGTCCCACGGCCTATGCACGGTCCGTCCCACGGTCTATGCACGGTCCGTCCCACGGTCTATGCACGGTCCGTCCCACTGTCTATGCACGGTCCGTCCCACTGTCTATGCACGGTCCGTCCCACTGTCTATGCACGGTCCGTCCCACTGTCTATGCACGGTCCGTCCCACTGTCTATGCACGGTCCGTCCCACTGTCTATGCACGGTCCGTCCCACTGTCTATGCACGGTCCGTCCCACTGTCTATGCACGGTCCGTCCCACTGTCTATGCACGGTCCGTCCCACTGTCTATGCACGGTCCGTCCCACTGTCTATGCACGGTCCGTCCCACTGTCTATGCACGGTCCGTCCCACTGTCTATGCACGGTCCGTCCCACTGTCTATGCACGGTCCGTCCCACTGTCTATGCACGGTCCGTCCCACTGTCTATGCACGGTCCGTCCCACTGTCTATGCACGGTCCGTCCCACTGTCTATGCACGGTCCGTCCCACTGTCTATGCACGGTCCGTCCCACTGTCTATGCACGGTCCGTCCCACTGTCTATGCACGGTCCGTCCCACTGTCTATGCACGGTCCGTCCCACTGTCTATGCACGGTCCGTCCCACTGTCTATGCACGGTCCGTCCCACTGTCTATGCACGGTCCGTCCCACTGTCTATGCACGGTCCGTCCCACTGTCTATGCACGGTCCGTCCCACTGTCTATGCACGGTCCGTCCCACTGTCTATGCACGGTCCGTCCCACTGTCTATGCACGGTCCGTCCCACTGTCTATGCACGGTCCGTCCCACTGTCTATGCACGGTCCGTCCCACTGTCTATGCACGGTCCGTCCCACTGTCTATGCACGGTCCGTCCCACTGTCTATGCACGGTCCGTCCCACTGTCTATGCACGGTCCGTCCCACTGTCTATGCACGGTCCGTCCCACTGTCTATGCACGGTCCGTCCCACTGTCTATGCACGGTCCGTCCCACTGTCTATGCACGGTCCGTCCCACTGTCTATGCACGGTCCGTCCCACTGTCTATGCACGGTCCGTCCCACTGTCTATGCACGGTCCGTCCCACTGTCTATGCACGGTCCGTCCCACTGTCTATGCACGGTCCGTCCCACTGTCTATGCACGGTCCGTCCCACTGTCTATGCACGGTCCGTCCCACTGTCTATGCACGGTCCGTCCATGGTCTATGCACTGTCCGTCCATGGTCTATGTACGGTCCGTCCATGGTCTATGTACGGTCCGTCCATGGTCTATGTACGGTCCGTCCATGGTCTATGTACGGTCCGTCCATGGTCTATGTACGGTCCGTCCATGGTCTATGTACGGTCCGTCCATGGTCTATGTACGGTCCGTCCATGGTCTATGTACGGTCCGTCCATGGTCTATGTACGGTCCGTCCATGGTCTATGTACGGTCCGTCCATGGTCTATGTACGGTCCGTCCATGGTCTATGTACGGTCCGTCCATGGTCTATGTACGGTCCGTCCATGGTCTATGTACGGTCCGTCCATGGTCTATGTACGGTTCGTCCATGGTCTATGTGCGGTCCGTCTATGTGAAAGGTGTCACTTTATACCTGTTGTTGTTTCAGCCTGAAGAGGGCCGCCTTGGCATCCAGCTCCTCCTGCATTCTTCTCCTGGACGCCTCCAGTGCCTCTTGTCTCCTCACTACTGCATTGGGATCTGCCAGATATTTTTTTTTTTTTAAAGATTGGATGATATTACTGACTCCATTAATTCCATGGCATTCCGAGATTCCGTTCCTGATGTGTCAGTCGCCTGGATGGAATGAGAGCTGGCTCTAGCCTGTGAGTGCCAGTTGGTTTCTGCTTTAGCAAGCTTGTCATTGTCTTGAGAATATGTGGCATTGTTGGAGCTGCAACAAGAATGCTCATGTCCTAGGTGTGTGTGTGTCTGATGGTGTGTCTGCATAAGAGACTAAATGTACTTGTCAAACTCAGTGACTTACTTGGTTAAATAAAAAACTATTGGTTACGGCCACTCACCTTGCACTGCTCCAGACGCCGAGCTGCTCTGTCCCTGGCTGGCTCTCCTCTTGCTCAGGTGCTGGACCACCAGGTAGACCCCCACACACATGAACAACAGATACCATCCATATTCTGCCACCAATGGTCCAACTGTGGACAGGAAAGGAAATTATGTTGAGGTCTCAACTTAGTATTGAGTGTAAAAACAGTAGAAAACATCAGGTGCAATTGTCATTTTTTTGTGCATCAGTAGCTTTTCTCTTTTAGCCATGTCAGCTAACAATTTTTAGTTTAAGCTAACTACCAACCAATCTATCTATCGAAACA
Source organism: Oncorhynchus mykiss (assembly GCF_013265735.2). NCBI lineage: Eukaryota > Metazoa > Chordata > Actinopteri > Salmoniformes > Salmonidae > Oncorhynchus > Oncorhynchus mykiss. Next base: position 85,089,711 of record NC_048570.1, read on the forward strand.
AGTAGTAATCCTGGCCGAATACGGACCGGGCATGAAGGGAACGTGCCCAGGGGTCCTGACCTACAGGGGGCCCCTAATGATTTTGTTAGTCATGCACACTCATATTATATTAACATGGCCTAATTCATTACAAAATGTGTATAATTGCAGGGGAAAAATGTTGATCCACTTCACAGCAAAATGGGTAGAAATTGCAGGAAATAAGCTGTGAAACTGCACATTTTTTCTCTGTCCCATGGCAAAATGATTAGAATTGCATGAAATGTGTTGTAACATTGCAAAGTTCTCTCCATTCCAAAGCGTAGAATTGCAGAAAACTTGCTTTAATTCGGTCTACGGCCCCTCTACGGCAAAATGTGTAGAACTGCAGGAAATTAACTTAAAACACTACATTTTTTTCTCCAACATCAAAAGGGGGACCACAAATGTTTTCACGCGATGGCCCCCCGAATCAAATCTTGCTTAGGGTTCTCAAAAGGCTAGAGCCAGCCCTGAGTATTGAGGCTGTGACAACAAAAAGGCAGCAGACAGTATGTTTTAGCAGGGAGGTTTGGTAGGGTGACCGGATTTGGAACGATACAAAAAACAAAACAAAAAGTGCCTAACAGATTGTGAACCCAAATGTGTAAATTTGGTTCTAGAGGGGGGACAATAAATAAAACACATATTTGGTTAAGGTGTAGGGGCAGATTAATGTCATCTTGTTTTCAGGTGATTTGATTATCTACTTACTTTATTTAGACTGATCAGTGTAAAAATTCTCATTCTTAACAATGGGCTAAAATACAGGGTGATTAATGTGATGTCAGCAATAACACAACTGTTATTCCAAACAATTATTTTATTATTCCACTTCTTCCCAATGTTGCCAGCGTAATCACAGATTCAAAATCTGATATGACTACCTGGGTCTTTGAAAATGAATTGTACGAGGCTATGTATTTTTGCAGCCATTCATGGACAGTTTTGAATAGATCATACAAAAAAAGCATTGCTATGAAATGTTCCAGGAATCAAATAAATGTCACATTCTAGTATGGGGCACATGCTAGGCAGAGATGGTAGGGGGACTCAACTCATAAACACATATTTTGTCTACATAGAGTAAGATGATAGCCAGAACCCATATTGATATTTATTAGATGTTTCCATGAAGGTTGGGTGATTGAAGCAGGAGAAATGAAGCAGGAATTTATTCGAGACCTATTTTAAAGAGAATTCACCCAAATTACAAAATACTGAAAACGTTTGTGTCCTTACCTTGAAGGCAGTCTATGGACAAGGAGACTACAATCTAGGATTTGGTTACCCACTGCCATCAACATTAGAATTTCCTGTGCAAAGCTTTGGTGTAGTGATAACACTCCCGTACTTTCCACCTGAGAACAGGGATCAATCCCTGCTTTCAACCTCTCCACTGTCTCACATTTGCCTGTCTCCCCATCTTATTACTGTCTGAATAGTGTCAAACATTTTTTTTTTAAATGTTTAAAAAAATATTAGCATACTTTACATTTCAGCCACCCAAAATCCCAAAGTCGTAAAATGTTGTGTTCATTCAATTTTCTAAGCATCCTGATTCCTGAATACACCGAACCGGTGTTATTTGTTACCCTGGTCATGGGCCTAAACCATGTCAAAATACGTAGAATTGCAGGAAAGAGCTTTAAAACAGTAACATGTTCTCCCATCTAGGAGTGTGCCAGGGGAAATTAAATTCACATAGCTTGGAGTTATATTTGCTTTCTTCAAAAGTTGGCAGCCCTGTCAATGAATGAGGCGTCTCTGTATCTAGTTATTTTGCTAGCGAGCTACTGTAGCTAGCCATCTTAGCCTACACTAGCTAAACTAGCTACAACCACTGCTACAACATTAGCTAGCTGCATTATTAGCTTTAGTCTTTGAAGGATATCTAGCCAGACCAGCTAGGCTTGGTAAACAAGCCAGAAAACTGACAGATGTGCAGCTGATATTAGCTAGCCAATTTACCAGTTTGTTGCAGGAAACTTAAATCCTGGTTTCCAAGGGGTGTCTTTTGTATTTCTGGTCCACCTTCGTCCTCAATGGTAACATCGTCATCCATTTCTAAACGTATTGGTGACTCTATAGTCCTCTAATTATGCGTTTCAATGTCACCACAGCTCCAACTAGCTACTTTTCCATGCTCCGTGAGTTGACAAAAAGTGCAATATCCTGGTCTATGTGTTATAAACACCAACCCAGTAAAGATGACGTGGAAGCCTCTCGTGCTTCTGAGCAAGACACCAGTCACACACGAGGTGTCGGCAGAGTCCAATAAATGTCGATGTGCAGGTTTACAAGGTAATTGAAGTAGTTATGTACATATAGGTAGGGGTAAAGTGACTAGGCAACAGGATAGATAAGACAGTAGCAGCAGCGTGTGTGAAAGTGTGTGTCAATGTGTGTATGGCGTCAGTATGCATGTGTGCGCGTGTTGGGGTGTCAGTGTATGCATATGTGAGTGTGTGGGTAGAGTCCAGTGTGTGGGTAGAGTCCAGTGTGTGGGCATAAAGTCAGTGTAAAAAATGGTCAATGCAGGTAGTCTGAGTAACCATTTGATTACCCCCACAGCATGATGCTGCCACCACCGTGCTTCACCTTGGGGATGGGGACAGGTTTCCTTCCGACATGACGGTTGGCATTCAGGCCAAAGACTTTAATCTTGGTCTCATCAGACCAGAGAATCTTGTTTCTCATGGTCTGAGAGTCTTGAGGTGTCTTTTGGCAAACTCCAAGTGGGCTGCCATGTGCCTTTTAAAGAGGCGTGGCTTCCATCTGGCCACTACCATAAAGGCATGATTGGTGGAGTGCTGCAGAGATGGTTGTCCTTCTGGAAGGTTCTCCCATCACCACAGAAGAACTCTAGAGCACTGTCATAGTGACCATTGGGTCACCTCCCTGACCAAGGCCCTTCTCCCCCGATTGCTCAGTTTGACCGGGTGGCCAGCTCTAGGAAGTATTGGTGGTTACAAACTTCTTCAATTTAAGAATGATGGAGGCCACTGTATTCTTGGGGACCATAAATGCTGCAGAAACGTTTGGGTACCATTCCCAAGATCTGTACCCTGACACAATCCTGTCTCGGCACTCTACGAACAATTATTTCGACCTAATGGCTTGGTTTTTGCTCTGACATACACTGTCAACTGTGGGACATTATAAAGACAGGTGTGTGCCTTTCCAAATAATGTCCAATCAATTGAATTTACCACAGGTGGAATCCAATCAAATTGCAGAAACATCTCAAGGATGATCAACGGACACAGGATGCACCTAAGCTCAATTTCGAGTCTCATAGCAAAGGGCCTGAATACTTATGTAAATGTGATATTTCTGTTTTTATATAATACATTTGCAAAAATGTTTTAAAAAAAACTGTTTTCGCGTTGTTATTATGGGATATTGTGTGGAGATTGCTGAGGATTTGTTTTTATTTAATCCATTTTAAAATAAGGCTATAACGTAACAAAATGTGGACAAAGTCAAGGGGTCTGAATACTTTCCGAATGTACTGTAACTGCTACATATCAATACAGCATTATGTACTGAACAAAAATATAAAGGGCAGGGGCAGGAGCAGGGGCGCAGCCATGAGTGGGCTTGGGAGGGCATAGGCCCACCCACTTGGGAGCCAGGCCCACCCACTGGGGAGCCAGGCCCAGCCAATCAGATTGAGTTTTTCCCCACAAAAGGACATTATTACAGACAGAAATACTCCTCAGTTTCATCAGCTTTCCAGGTGGCTGGTTTCAGATGATCCCGCAGGTGAAGAAGCCCTATGTGGAGGTCCTGGGCTTGAGTGGTTTCACGTGGTCTGCGCTTGTGAGGCCGGTTGGATGTGCTTCCAAATTCTCTAAAATGACGTTGAAGGAGGCTTATGGTAGAAAAAGTTACATTTAAATATCTGGCAACCGCTCTGGTGGACATTTCTCCAGTCAGCATGCCAATTGCACACTCCCTCAAAACTTGAGACATCTGTGGCATTGTTCTGGTGACAACTTTACATTTTAGAGTGGCCTTTTATTGTCCCCAGCACAGGGTGCATCTGTGCAATGATCATGCTGTTTAATCAGCCTCTTGATATGCCACACCTGTCGGGTAGATGGATTATCTTGGCAAAGGAGAAATGCTCACTAACAGGGATATAAAAAATTTGTGCACAAAATTTGAGAGAAATAAGCTTTTTGTGCATAAGGAACATTTCTGGTAACTTCTATTTCAGCTCATGAAACATGGGACCAACACTTTATATGTTGCATTTATATATTTTTCAGTAAATAATTTCCCATGTTGCATTTTACTGGATTTTTCCCACCCGCAATATGAATATCGGGTGGCGACTGAGGCGACCAGGTGAATTTTCCATACCAAAACAAAACCATTTGCGAACCACTGCTGGATGTTTAGCATACAACTGTTTCCTTTTATCTTAGTTCAATTTGACAAGGTAAATAAAATGAAATAAAAAGGTGATTAAAAAAACGAGTTCCCTCAGATAAATAGATTAGTGTTACATACTGTTTTTTGTTTTAAGCCTTTCACAAACCTTATCCCTAAACTATCCCTTAACCCTATCCCTAACCATTCAGAATTAATGCCTAAAATGACATTTTAGTTTCACTTTGTGTAGAGTTTGATTTACAGCTAAGATAAGGCACCACATGGCAAAATTAAAACGTTGTGATGAATTCTGCTGACAAATTCTGTCTGCAGCAGTTTTGTCACCAAGTATCACACATTTTTGTGCGTTCCTGAAAATAAAGGATTTACTAGACAGCCCTTAGTTGTTTTTTCATTGTCTTGAAGGAATCATTTCTGTGATCGGTTTATTTGTAATCTACTGTTTGTTATGTTGCTGCAATGTTTCATTGTCAAATAAGATCTTTTTTCACAAAAACATAAGCGAAAGTGAAACCAGAAAGAACACACCTCACCCTGCAGTGAATCTAGTCTATCTCTACAGTAGCCTACAGATTTGTTCATTCTTTGATGGCCAGCAGCAATGGCAGAAGCATACTCGTTCTCTCTGCTTGTTGAGCTAGGAAACCATGATGTCCCCAAAGTACAAAACAAGTTGATCAAATATTTCCAGAGTAAAAAGTCCAACGGTGGTGATTGTCTAGTTGAAGTCTCAAATGGACAAAGAGCAGTTGTGCGGTTCCGGACAGAGGAGGGTACGTTTTATTAATGTTCACTTGTTTTTCCACAAATTATACAGGTTAATGTGCATATTGAAATCAAAGGCATAAGTGTCACGTTCTGACCTTAGTTCTTTTATTATGTCTTTGTTTTAGTATGGTCAGGGCGTGAGTTGGGTGGGTTGTCTATGTTCCTTTTTCTATGTTTGGGGATTTCTGTGTTTGGCCTGGTATGGTTCTCAATCAGAGGCAGCTGTTTATCGTTGTTCCCGATTGAGAACCATATTTAGGTAGCCTGGTTTCACTTTTGAGTGGTGGGTGATTATTTTCCGTGTTAGTGTTTGTTACCACACGGGACCGTTTCGTTTGTGTCACTTTGTTATTTTGTATTTTTGTAGTGTTCAGTTTGTCTTATTAAAATGGACACTTACCACGCTGCAAATTGGTCTGACCTCTCCTACTCCTCATCAGAGGAAGACGACGAACGTTACAATAAGGTTGTTTATAAGATATACTATTATGAAATAACAACCCTCATTTATTTTCATTGTCGTAATGGAAGGATCAAATGTAAACTAAATATGTGAAGCCACTTTCAGACATTTCACATCTAAAAACACATTATTTTTGTAAAATTGTACTTTTGTTCTTTCACATATAAAGATTGAAGCGTCAACTTCAACTCCCATGTTAAATCAAAAGGACATTTAAGTTACGCAATTAACACATTTGGAGCCGCATGGTTTTCTGAAATGTGTATTTTCTGTACATTTAAATGGGAAAATATATTTGGTTTTGAATATGTTTTCTGTAAACTATTGTAGGCTTTTCCTATGATAATTGGGTCGGTCCACCAGTTGAGTGCCTTTTGGGTGGTGTAACTTGGTCCTCAAATTTTTTTCTTTCACACTTTCACATTTATGTCATAAAGAGCACATGTTCAACTAAAAGAAAAAACATGTTTTCCCACCAAGAAAAAACTACTCCTTATGTGTCAAATAAAGTAACAGGGTTGACCGTAACAGGGTTGACCGTAACAGGGTTGACGGTAACTTGTGTTGACCGTAACAGGGTTGACGATTTAATCTTAAATCAGCCATGAATTCCCTTGTGACAGAAGGAATGGATGCTTGTTATATGCACAGGGAGGGGCAATTGAAATCAAGTTTGACCAACGTTAAAACATTTCTAGCCTGTCTATCAATGGGTAACAGTGTTGACGTGTTATGCTCGACCGGCAATTTTTTTCCACCACAAAACATCCAGCTCACCTGCTTCCTGTTTCTGGACATTTTGAGCCTGTAATCAAACCCACAAATGCTGATGCTCCAGATACTCAACTAGTCTAAAGAAGGGCTGTTTTATTGCTGCTTTAATCAGTACAACAGTTTTTAGTGGTGCTAACATAATTGCAAAAGGGTTTTCTAATGACCAACTACTTGGATTAGCCAACACAGCGTGGCATTGGAACACAGGAGTGATGGTTGCTGATAATGGGCCTCTGTACGCCTATGTAGATATTCCATTTTAAAAAATCAGCCGTTTCCAGCTACAATAGTAATTTAGTTATTTTAATGGACAAAAAAATGTGCTTTTCTTTCAAAACAATACATTTCTAAGTGACCCCAAACTTTTGAACGGTAGCGTATATATGATGGGATGTAAAGACCTTATGGACAGTGTATGGATAGAATGTGGTATATCTGAAGAATACGTAGGATAGAATAGTATTTGTACAGCTATTGGATAGGCCTTGACTAGAATACAGTATATTCATATGAAGTAGGTAGAACAGTATGCAGCATTATTAAAGTGACCAGTGTTCCATGTCTATGCACATAGGGCAACAGCCTCTAAGGGGGGGGGGGGGGGGTGCAACTCAGTATAGGAAGATGTTTTTAATGACTTGTACCCTCAGTGTATGTTTGCTTTTTATTACTTTATGCCCCCAATGTTCTTACTAAAGTACCCTTTGCCATTCCTGCAGTCAACTACCAAAAGCTATATATACACTGCTCAAAAAAATAAAGGGAACACTTAAACAACACAATGTAACTCCAAGTCAATCACACTTCTGTGAAATCAAACTGTCCACTTAGGAAGCAACACTGATTGACAATACATTTCACATGCTGTTGTGCAAATGGAATAGACAACAGGTGGAAATTATAGGCAATTAGCAAGACACCCCCAATAAAGGAGTGGTTCTGCAGGTGGTGACCACAGACCACTTCTCAGTTCCTATGCTTCCTGGCTGATGTTTTGGTCACTTTTGAATGCTGGCGGTGCTTTCACTCTAGTGGTAGCATGAGACGGAGTCTACAACCCACACAAGTGGCTCAGGTAGTCCGACGTCCACAGGTGGGGGTTGTGCTTACAGCCCAACACCGTGCAGGACGTTTGGCATTTGCCAGAGAACACCAAGATTGGCAAATTCGCCACTGGCGCCCTGTGCTCTTCACAGATGAATGCAGGTTCACACTGAGCACATGTGACAGACGTGACAGAGTCTGGAGACGCCGTGGAGAACGTTCGGCTGCCTGCAACATCCTCCAGCATGACCGGTTTGGCGGTGGGTCAGTCATGGTGTGGGGTGGCATTTCTTTGGGGGGCCGCACAGCCCTCCATGTGCTCGCCAGAGGTAGCCTGACTGCCATTAGGTACCGAGATGAGATTCTCAGACGCCTTGTGAGACCATATGCTGGTGCGATTGGCCCTGGGTTCCTCCTAATGCAAGACAATGCTAGACCTCATGTGGCTGGAGTGTGTCAGCAGTTCCTGCAAGAGGAGGGCATTGATGCTATGGACTGGCCCGCCCGTTCCCCAGACATGAATCCAATTGAGCACATCTGGGACATCATGTCTCGCTCCATCCACCAACGCCACGTTGCACCACAGACTGTCCAGGAGTTGGCGGATGCTTTAGTCCAGGTCTAGGTGGAGATCCCTCAGGAGACCATCCGCCACCTCATCAGGAGCATGCCCAGGCGTTGTAGGGAGGTCATACAGGCACGTGGAGGCCACACACACTACTGAGCCTCATTTTGACTTGTTTTAAGGACATTACATCAAAGTTGGATCGGCCTGTAGTGTGGTTTTCCACTTTAATTTTGAGTGTGACTCCAAATCAGGACCTCCATGGGTTGATAAATTTGATTTCCATTGATTTGATTTCCATTGATAATTTTTGTGTGATTTTGTTGTCAGCACATTCAACTATGTAAAGAAAGTATTTAATGAGAATATTTCATTCATTCAGATCTAGGATGTGTTATTTTAGTGTTCCTTTTATTTTTTTGAGTAGTGTATATATACAGTGGGGAGAACAAGTATTTGATACACTGCCGATTTTGTAGGTTTTCCTACTTACAAAGCATGTAGAGGTCTATAATTGTTTTTATCATAGGTACACTTCAACTGTGAGAGACGGAATCTAAAACAAAAATCCAGAAAATCACATGGTATGATTAAGTAGTTAATTTGCATTTTATTGCATGACATAATTTTATATATATATACAGTACCAGTCAAAAGTTTGGACACACCTACTCATTCCAGGGTTGTTCTTTGTTTTTACTATTTTCTACATGAATTAACACATATGGAATCATTAAGTGACCAAAAAAGTGTATATTCTAGATTCTTCAAAGTAGCCACCCTTTGCCTTGAAGACAGCTTTGCACACACTTGGCATTCTCTCCACCAGCTTCATGAGGTAGCCACCTGGAATGCTTTACATTAAACAGGTGTGCCTTGTTAAAAGTTCATTTGTGGAATTTCTTTCTTTCTTAATGTGTTTGATCCAATCAGTTGTGTTGTGACAAGGTAGATGGGGTATACAGAATATAGCACTATTTGGTAATCGACCAAGTCCATATTATGGCAAGAACAGCTCCAATAAGCAAAGATAAACGACAGTCCATCATTACTTTAAGACCTGAAGGTAAGTCAATCTGAAAATGTAAAGAACTTTGAAAGTTTCTTCAAGTGCAGTCGCAAAAGCCATCAAGAGCTATGATGAAACTGCTCCCATGAGGACCACCACAGGAAAGGAAGACCCAGAGTTACCTCTCCTGCAGAGGATAAGTTCATTAGAGTTACCAGCCTTAGATTGCAGCCCTTTTGCAGTTCAAGAAACAGTCACATCTCAACATCAACTGGTCAGAGGAGACTGTGTGAATCAGGCCTTCATGGTCGAATTGCTGCAAAGAAACCACTTCTAAAGGACACCAATAAGAAGAAAAGACTGCTTGGGCCAAGAAACACAAGCTATGGACATTAGACCGGTCTGATGAGTCCAAATGTGAGATTTTCTGGTTCCAACCAACGCTTCTTTGTGAGACGCAGAGTAGATGAACCGACGATCTCAGATGACCTGGCATCAACAATCACTCAACCTCAACCCAGTTGAGATGGTTTGGGATAAGTTGGACTGCAGAGTGAAGGAAAAGCAGCAATCAAGTGCTCAGTATATGTGGGAACTCCTTCAAGACTGTTGGAAAAGCATTACAGGTGACGCTGGTTGAGAGAATGCCAAGTGTGCAAAGCTGTCATCGAGGCAAATGGTGGCTACTTTGAAGAATCTAAAATCTAAAACATATTTTCATTTGTTTAACAGTTTTTTGGTTAGTACATGATTCCATGTGTTATTTCATAGTTTTGATGTCTTCACTATTATTCTACAATGTAGCAAATAGTAAAATAAGAAAAAGAAAAGTTAAACGGGTTTGTTATATCTCAGTCGTCTGTGATGTATATAGTGTGGGATGCAAACTCAAAATGGTATACATTTCAACTGTATATCTGACATGGTACAGGTGTTTAACCATTTGTGTGAGGTGTATACCTTTGTTTTCGAAGTAGATTTTTTGAAGACTACCAAGAAACACTCTGTGTGACCATGATTTAGCCCACTCCAGTATTACAATGACATGATGCACACTAGAATATGGCAGTGTTTCTGTCATTGGTAACATGTATCTTCTTCTATCTTTTTGACTGCAATAAATACCTGCTGTTTAAACATGTTGATGTTGTTTACACATGTTGATGTTGGAGGTGATGGTGCTGGAGATTATTATTTTTTTCAACCAAAAAAATGAAATGTAAAGTTTTTTTTAAAGTTTTCTTGTTTTTCAATCAACCAACAAAACACATTCCACATTCACAGATGTGACAGGCTTTTAAAAAATGCAGGATTTTAATCCATGACGGCGTAGTGTGTTACTAGTAACACACTACGCCGTTAGTAACACACTACACCGTCATGGATTAAAATCCTGCAGCGCACGCAAGGTCCCCCTGTTCAAGCCAGCGCATGTCCAGGCCCGTCTGAAGTTTGCCAATGACCATCTGGATGATCCAGAGGAGGAATGGGAGAAGGTCATGTGGTCTGATGAGACAAAAATAGAGCTTTTGGGTTTAAACTCCACTCACCATGTTTGGAAGAAGAAGAAGGATGAGTACAACCCCAAGAACACCATCCCAACCGTGAAGCACGGGTGTGGAAACATCATTCTTTGGGGATGTTTTTCTGCAAAGGGGACAGGACGACTGCACCGTATTGAGGGGAGGATGGATGGGGCCATGTATCGCGAGATGTTAGCCAACAACCTCCTTCCCTCAGTAAGAGCATTGAAGATGGGTTGTGGCTGGGTCTTCCAGCATGACAACGACCTGAAACACACAGCCAGGGCAACTAAAGAGTCGCTCCATAAGAAGCATCTCAAGGTCCTGGAGTGGCCTAGCCAGTCTCCAGACCTGAACCCAATAGAAAATCTTTGGAGGGAGCTGAAAGTCCGTATTGCCCAGTGACAGCCCCGAAACCTGAAGGATCTGGAGAAGGTCTGTAGGGAGGAGTGGGCCAAAATCCCTGCTGCAGTGTGTGCAAACCTGGTCAAGAACTACAGGAAACGTATGATCTCTGTAATTGCAAACAAAGGTTTCTGTACCAAATATTAAGTTCTGCTTTTCTGATGTATCAAATACTTATGTCATGCAATAAAATGCAAATTAATTACTTAAAAATCATACAATGTGATTTTCTGGATGTTTGTTTTAGATTCCATCTTTCACAGTTGAAGTTTATCTATGATTAAAAAAAAGTACAGACCTCTACATGCTTTGTAAGTAGGAAAACCTGCAAAATCAGCAGTGTATCAAATACTTCTTCTCCCCACTGTATATATTGGCATGATGTTTTTGCACATTTTCTATTCAAATGCAATAAGCTTTCTCCTGCATTTACTCTACAGTCTGCAATGATTTAAAGGTTTAGAGAATTTCATAACAAGTCCAAAATATTTTTTTGCAGCTGCATTGTATGGAGACGGCACCTACTTTGCTGTAAATGCAAAAATACTCTGCCAGTGACAAATACTCAAAACCGGATCCCCAAGGCCAGAAGTACATGTACCCACAGTATAATCAAAACTAGAAATGTAACGTCTGTGCCCAGTGGGATCTGCTTTATAATTCAAATGCAATTATATATATATTTTTTTACTTGTGACATGCTCTATATTGGAATATTCAGTCAAGTCAAACTCAAAATGTTTAGATAGCAACAATTTCAGCCTAGAAGGTTTTGTGATTTTTACTGATTCCATGTCCACTTTGTTTGAATGTCTAAAACATCACCAGAACATCTAACTTCACAAAAATATTGATTCACATTCCCAGACAGCACAGATTATGTAACATCCTGGGCTAAAAGGCTATTTAAATGGAGATTCTCCATTGAGCATGCTTTTTTAGTCCAGGACTATGTTTAATAATCTCTATCCAGGAAACCAGCCCATAGTGTTTTCACTTGAACAGTAAGTCATCAGGTTGTGTGAAAGTTCACTTCAAGAAAGTAATAACCTTTGGCGGTTCTCAGAGAACACAATTATTACAAAGTGGGTCATAAACCATGGTTTTTGCCTTGTTGCATGCACATATTTGGATTATAAAGCCTTTCGGTTAATGAATAGTGAATATGGCTGTTCTGATAAATCTTGTGATAATGCTTCTTTCTGTTGGTCTACATTAAATGTAAAAATAAAGCTAAACTAAATATATTGCATTAACATGCTGTTTTCCCCCATTTTTAAATGTGTTGAGGGACCTGGAAAAGGCGGGGATCATTTACTGTGGACTGATTTGAACTACTGTTATTGTACATTCAACTTAAAGAAATGTTTGCACCTGAAATAATTTTGGTGTGGCACAGCAATACTAATGCAATCAAGACATCTTAGATTTGGTATTATTTTGATTTAAGGCGAAAATGTAAAAACTAGACAAGGGCAGTGAATCATTTCACAACTTGTAAAAGTTGAATATATTTGGTTCAGGAAAATTACAACCAATAATGGCAAATATATTGCGCCTTTGAACTTTGGTGTGAATCACTTCAACATTTCAGACCCTGAGAGGAATGAGCATAGAAATAGATACTGTAGAAAGAGACTGATTCTGTGTCTCTCCAGTCTGGTTGAAAAGCTTCATAGTTTCTGTATCCACTGCAGTTTTTTAATGAGGACGTCTCTCACACAGTCATGCCATCATTACTGTTGTTGGGTGAGGAGTAAATGTCTTTCCTCTAAATCACGCGTCAAGCTCATTCCACAGAGGGCTGAGTGTCTGTGGGTTTTCTCTCTCTGTGTCCCATACCTGTGGGACAGAGAGAGAGAGAGAGAGATCCCAGAGAGAAGAAAGGCAGGTAGCTTAGTAAAACTAATACAGTTTAGTATGTTCATTATCGTTGTAAAAGATTACATCCACACGCACAATTACCTCTGCACATGTATTGTCAGTAACCAGCAAGACAAGACAGACAACAGAAATGTTGACAACACTCATCAGCAATGATGTCACGGTAAGTCTATTACACCTGGTTTATTTGAATGTACATATACTGTAGATCCTGTGTGCATGAGTCATCTTTTAGGATGAACTGAACTGTTATGGGGATGTTATTCCCAGCATCACAAACAAGAGAGACAGACAGCATGGCAATGTGCATGGCAATGTTCATCTTCACATCACAACATATTCCACTATCAGTGTCCCACACACATTCATTCATTCACTCCACACAGTTTTTTAAAAAAGTATCAAAATCCCTTAAATGTGGGTCCCACCCTTCCTTACCCTTCAAGATGAAATAATTTCTTTCACTTTCACTTTGATGCTGACCTAGCAGATCGCTGGATACCCCCTCAGAACCCATGTCCATTATTTAACTACTCCTTTAAAAGACAATAAGCACACAATTGCAGAGCTAAGGCACCAGTCTGTTTATAACACATAAAAGGATGACCACACCATCAGAGGATTAGAGAGGGAAGAAATGGTCCCAATTATAGCAAAGATGAGGATAAGTTGCCCTGCTTAACTTCCTGTGGGCGAGGTGAAGCTGAGAAAAATCTATTAGTAACCTACCTGCGGGTAAATAACACGCTAAATGGGATTATCATTGTATATGAACAGAGGATATCTAATTGGAATTCAGAAACATGTTATGCCTAGGTGACTTTCAAATAAGTTGCCATAACTGAGAAACCAAAAGATCACTGCACTCACTTATTGATATGTGTGTGGCTCAGTTGGTAGAGCATGGCACTAGCAACACCTGGGTTGTGGGTTTGATTCCCATGGGGGGCAAGTAGGAAGCAATATGAAAATATAGGTACTCATTACTGTAAATTGCTCTGGATAAGAGCATCTGCTAAATTACTCAAATTCAACCAAATGAAGAGATGTAGTTTGACCGTGCAATCTCAATTATCATCTCGCCTCTTCCTCTCTGATAATACCAGTTGGATAACACCTAAACTGACCTGTGGGTGGCAGCAATAAGCCGGAAAGCATCTAGTCCGCCAGAAAGTTACAAGAAGATCCGGGATCCTTGGGACATCCCTGCCCCATTAAAGATTACATTTTAAATGTTTAGGGTAAGGGTCGGGGTTAAGTTTAGCGTAGGGACGTCCCAAGGATTCCAGATCTCACTGACTGAAGAAGAAGGGGCAATAGAGATGTGCAGCTATCTCGGTCTGGTGAAACCCTTATCAAGTGAATAAGGTTCTGGAAAGCTTCTAGACAAATACATAGTCACCCCCGTGAGATCCTGACAGTTGTCTTTGAATGATTATCAGTCATCATCAGACACTTATTGAACCTATTAAGATCTCAGCGCTAGAGCGCGCTCGATTAAATTTGACCAGTTATTAGTTTACACCGAGTTGCATTGTGGGAGTAGACTTACTTCCGGGCGGCAGCGTGTTGAAAAAGCATTGTAAGGACTGGATTTTTTTTAAAATCAAGAAACCCGCTTATTACATTTTTTTGCTTTCCCAGTTAGCCGTCGATATGGTAAAATTATCGGCAGAGCTAATTGAGCAGGCTGCTCAATACACAAACCCCGTGCGCGACAGAGAGCTGGATCTGCGAGGTAAATAAACCTGCGCATTTCATGCTAGCTAGCTAGAAAAGCTAACTCTGGTTGGCTAGGCCTTCGCACTGTAATAACTGATGGATAGTGATTGCTAACTGCTAGCTACACCACCAAAACTATCTGGCTAACCTTATGCTGGTATGCTCTGCTCTCATTTAGGTTACAAAATTCCTGTACTTGAAAACCTTGGGGCTACACTTGACCAGTTTGATACCATCGATTTCTCTGACAATGAAATCAGAAAACTGGACGGCTTCCCTTTGCTCAAGAGGCTCAAAACGTTGCTCATGAACAACAACAGAATATGGTAACTTTCGCAGTAATTGTGTTGTCTAGGATTGCTAGAATTCGTTTTAAGGTTAGCTTCCTAGCTAGCTATCACTGTGTTTTGTGTGCTCCCCACAGTCGTGTTGGTGAAAACCTTGAACAGGCATTGCCGAGTATGAGGGAGCTGATCCTCACAAGCAACAACATCCAGGAATTGGTGAGTTATCACACATCTCATCAGTGAATCGGTCAAGGCCTTATCTGATCAGATCTTTTAAAATAATTACTGATTGGGAGCATTTTACTTACGCATGTTGTTGATTGGAAAAATATGACCTGTGCTGTTATTTAGCAATATTTGTGACATGAGTGTGCTCCTGCGTTAAATTACAGCGGTTGAACCATCGATTTGTTTTTAATGTGTTGGCATGTTTTTAAATGTGCTTTTACCTCCAGGGTGATTTGGATCCGCTAGCCTCAGTGAAGACATTGACCCTTCTCAGGTATCTCATGATCAATACTTGCCTCTACTACAACACCTAGTTAAGTCAGATTCATGCATTAATTTCACTGTAAATTGCAGGACAAGATGAGTTGCTATATTTGTGCACCTAAATCCTGTGTTTTGTGAGTCAATATCGTAATCTCTGATTTTATGACATCTCAGTCTCCTAAGGAATCCAGTGACCAACAAGAAACACTACAGGCTCTATGTCATCAACAAAATTCCCCAGATTCACGTGCTTGACTTCCAGAAGGTCAAGTTAAAGGTAAGTGCATGCCATCGTTCAGAAACTAAATATAGAAAAGCGTTGTCATTACCAGGTCCAAAGGGTGGTCATTTATAACACAGGTCAGGTTGTATGAAACAACGTTGTTTTTTGTAATGATGTAGGCCTTTAGTCAGGGCAAACAATCACATACCGTTGGACTTGGCCTACGAAGGCCCTAGTTTTTCATCTTTGCAGTGCAATGATAAAGAAGCCTGCAGAATAGAAGGAATTGTATAGGAGAGCTCTGTCTTCCATACAGAAAGTGCTGTATTTGTATGTTTTTCCCAAACCTCTGTCCATCCTTCTCGTGAAGGTGTCGTTGTCTGATTGGAAAAGCTCTCACTTTAACTGTGATGTATTACCATAGGAGCGTCAGGAGGCGGAGAAAATGTTCAAGGGCAAACGAGGTGCTCAGCTTGCAAAGGATATTGCCAAGCGGACCAAAACGTAAGATGAAAGTCCCTGTCGGACGGCAGCTCCTTAGAATCACTGGACACTGGCTGGTGGGGGTGTCGGACAATCACCGGAACACTCTAGAATTGGACTATCTGCACCACCGATCACTCTTGTAGATGGGGTGTTGCGTAGCAACTGGAGTATCTAAATATGTGTTGACCCAACTACTGTGAACACCCCCCATGCAACAGTGTTTCTTAGGAGCGCCGTCTCAATGGCATTTCCTGTCGTATCAGTTTATTTGACTCAATAAGAAAAGATACTACACCTGAGATACTACACTGGTTGAGAGGCTAGAGAAGCACCCATCCCCTCCATGTTCTCTCTAACTCTGCTGGTGTGCGTTCTCAGGTTCACCCCCGGAGCTGCCGTGCAGCAGCCTGAGAAGAAGAAGATGGGACCGTCTCCCGCTGACGTGGAAGCGATCAAGGCACTTCATAATTTATTTATACATTTTATTTAGCACCAGAAAATGTACACTCGCTGTGTAGTTTGTTCATTCCACAGATTGTGTGTTCAAACTCATTGCAACACATGGATTAGACCTACGTCATTGTTTTCAGACAGTGACACACTATGGCGTGGACAGCTCAGTTTCTATACCACTATTCCATTGACCTGATGTAATGTTCACAATTTTAATGGTCAATTTATGGTCTGCTAAACAAATGAATGTAATGGGACTGGCAATCTACTCTAATGGTTCTTTCAAAAAGAGTCTGTTCATCACAACCGAAATGCCCATCTAATGTAATGGTTCTGTATGTATGAACTAATACATTTGTTCTGTGCCCTACCCAGAATGCAATAGCTAACGCCTCGTCTCTGGCCGAGGTGGAGAGGTTGAAGGGGATGCTGCAGGCTGGCCAGATCCCCGGACGGGAGGTCAGACAAGGTGTGTACAGGCGACTAGATCTTCTCCATATGGCATGTCCAAGGCATGTACTGTGTGTCTGTCATGTCCTGCGTTGTCTGAGTATTTAAATGAGCCACCGATGGACAAAGTAAACAGCATTATGGGGCAGAGGGGTTTGCATATATGGTTCTTTGACTGTTTCAGGACTTTATTTCTCTTGTTGCAGTCCCCCCGGAAATGGTGGAGGTGGAAGAGGAAGAGGAGGAGAACGGGGTTGTACATATGCAACGAGAGATACAGACAGAGGAAGGAAATGGAGTGGAGGAGATGGAAGAGGATGTGGTGGAGGAGGTACAGGGAAAGGTGGAGGAGGTAGATGTCAAGGAGGTGGAGGTAGAAAAGGAAAAAGTGGAGGAGAAAGAAGAGGGGGAGGAGGGTGAAAAACAAGAGTCTGAGGAAGATGAGTCTGAGGACGATGATATGGATGAAGACTCACCGGTTAACGGATCATGATGGTTTTATGCGGATCTCATGTCTCAAGTCTTGCTTGATTTGTAAGTTTATATTTGTTGAGCATGCATGTAATGCCATTTTGAGTTATTTTGAGAAATGAAAATACAATAAACATTTTTTTACAAAACGATGCAACCAATGATTACTGCTCCAGAATAAACTGATGTCTATACAGTCTTATCCAATACAGTCATACATTTGTTAATACATTTCCAGATTTTTATTTCACTTTAAAATGGTGTGGTATATTTTATTGATCAGTGGATTTTTTAAAATATGAGACTTGTTATTGCACACAGAGTGAGTCCATGCAACTTATGCACATTTTTACTCCTGAACTTATTTAGGCTTGCAATAACAAAGGGATTGAATACTTGACTCCAAAAATTTCAGCTTTAAATGTTACATTTGTAATAACATAGTTCCACTTCGACATCAACAGTAAGATGGCGCCGACAGAGATGGTCGCCTCGCTTCAGGTCCTTAGGAAACTGCAGTCATTTTTTTGTTATATTTCTTACATTGTTAGACCAGAAAATCCGCCATCACTGCCAGAGTGGCTGCTGCCAACATACAGACAAATCTGCCATCACTGCCAGAGTGGCTGCTGTCAACATACAGACAAATCTGACGTTTTAATACATTTAATAAAGGTATCACTAGTCACTTTAAGAATGTCGACATATCCTACATTAATCATCTCATATGTATATACTGTATTCTATACCGTCTACTGCCTATGCTGCACGGCCATCGCTCATCCATATATTTATATGTACATATTCTATTCATCCCGTTCCATTTTTTAAACCTTTATTTAACTAGACAAGTCAGTTAAGAACAAATTTTTATTTTCAATGACGGCCTAGGAACAGTGCGTTAACTGCCTTGTTCAGGGGCAGAACGATGTATAAGGTAGTCGTGAATATGTTAGATTACTTGTTAGATATTACTGCATTGTCGGAACTAGAAGCACAAGCATTTTGCTACACTCGCATTAACATCTGCTAGCCATGTGTATGTGACCAATAAGATTTGACTTGACATGGGGTATTGTGTGTAGGCCAGTGATAAGTCTAAATTCAATATATTTTAAATGTGGGCTGTAACACAACATGTTTTAGAAGGATTCAAGGGGTGTGAATGTTCTGAAGGCAGTGTAGCTAGTGCCTACCAGTGGCTACTGAATGGAGGATGGCTCATAATAATGGCTGGAATGGTGTCAATGGAATGGTATCAAACACTTGGAAAAACATGAGCTGTCCTCCCCTCAAAAGTGTAGTATTTGGTCCCATATTCTTAGCATGTAATGACTACATCCCGCTTGTGACTACAATCTCGTTGGATGCATTTTTGTGTGTTTTGGATTATGTTTTACCCAATAGGAACTGAATGGTAAATGATGACTGGAGTAGATAAGATGTTCCTGAACACTTCAAAATTAATCCTGATAACGTAATGATTAAGAAAAATCATGAATAATGATGAGTGATAAGATTACAGAGGCTGCAATAAAACCTTTCACCATTACCAATAATATAATTTATTTTGGGGGTATGATGTTTGTGCCTCTGTAACTTTCACACATCATTATTCACAATTAATTTATGATTATCCATAATCATGGTAAAATCCACATTCATGTAAAAGTTTTCCCGAAACATCTTCTATTCCTACTTACAGTAAAAGTGACTCCAAAATGACACAATACATTATTCATCATTCAGTTCCTATTGGGAAAAATATAACCCAACACAAACTGCAAATGCATTCAACAAGTGTGTAGAGTCAAAAGATTGATGTAGTCACTGAGTGAAAGGAATATGGGACCAAATACTAAACTTTTGACTACTTTAATACACTTTAAGTTAATTTGTCCAAATATTTATGACTTCCTCAAATGGGAGGACTAGATGTGTAAAGTTAGCCCAGTTGCCGTCTCTGTTCAGCCATACATTCTACTCCTTGCTACTCCTGTGATTTGCCAAATGTGCAGTGGAGTGTTAGCTAAAAATACTGGTACCCAGACGAACATAAAGTGTCTTCATTGCTAAACGGTAAAACAGATATGTATAAAAATTAAAGGTGATGTTCTTTACTGATCTCAAATCCAAAGTGCTGGAGTGTAGAGACAATAAAAATAAAAATTGCTTCACTGTCCAAATACTGTGCATGTGGAGGTGAGTGTGTGTCAAATGTATTGAAGTAATCAAAGTTCTCATCTGTTTTTACGCTTAAAGGGAAATTTAAAAAATCTTCAGCACCCCCCCAACGTCAACATGTGTCAAAACGGCACGTTTATTTGTTTTGTAGTAAAAAATATTGAGAAAGATAAGTGTTTCCAATGACATCATCAGCCAATTAGTAGGCAATGCATACTCACAATTGGTCAAAATGACACGATGCACATCGATGATGTCATTGGAAACACTTATCTTTCTCAATATTTTTTAACAACAAAACATAGAAATGCACCATTTTCATTTATGTTGATGTTGGGGTGGTGCTAGAGATGATGCATATGAAGTTGAAAAATGCTGAAGTTTCTCCTTACCTCAGATTTTCACTGGGTATGACTAACATAAACAATTAAAAATGGTAATCTACCCACAGAAATGTTTAATTGATGTGTTCTATCTGAAAGCCTATGGGCGGGTTTCCAGGACACAGATTACACTTATTCCTGAATTATGAAGCATGTCCATTTAAATAGCTTTTTAGTACAGGACTATGCCTGATCTGTTTCCGGGGAAACCTGCCCTATTTGTATCTATACTTCAAAGGAGCTGGTCCTTGCAAACAAAAGGGTGTGATTCATTTATGTTTGTAGGTGGCATATTTCTTTTCTTTTGTCATTTGTGTCAGTATGGCCTCAGAGCCATACAAAGGACATGACGTTTTCTTGTGTACCTCCAAAACACAAGATATGTACGAATGGTCTGGTTACTTAAAGGGGCAATCAGCAGTGCATGTTTGGATTGTTTTGAGGACAACTTTAGCATTTTAGCAAGTTAGCAACTTTAGCTAACCACAAGTGTTTTGCAAATACTTAGCATGTTAGCTAACCCTTCTCCAACCCCAACCTTAACCATAGTATCCTAACCTGCTATGCTAGTTCATCTAAACTGCTTCATTAGTTCACCTAACCTGCTACGTTACTACACATAACCTGCAAGCTGCTATAGTTAGCCACAAATGCTAACACAACAAGCAGCCTGGCCTCAGAGCAAGACATATGATACTATGAGTCCTCCAATTCATATGATATTGTATGATGACTATTCCATTCGTAACAGAACGTATCCAGGCCAAACTCTAGTGGATTACGGCGAATTTAGGCATATTTGAAATTGTGAAATTATGGCATGTAGTGGAATTTTATTTCCATGGCCATTTCCTACCATCTACTAGGGGCAACGCGAGAGCCTATATGCCTAGTAGGTTCACAATGAGCTAGGACTTTTGGGATGTGGTTGATGACGGGTTTAAACAGCGATGTACAGGTCAGAGGATTGCAGGTTCAATCCCAGTGGTAAGGCAATTGTTTTGTAATATTGTTTTGTTTTAACCCATCCCAAACCCTTACCTTAACCCTTACCCTTACCCATCCCAAAGCCTTACCCTTACCTTAACCACTGAAGCTAAATTTTTACATTAAACTGTGTACTTCAGCATTTTGAATTTGAGATCAAATTATGAATACAGTACAGAATGTCACCTTTTTTTAATGTTATTTTCATACATATCTGTTTTATCAAGAATATATAAAAGCTATTTATGTATTCTGGACTTTCCATCTTGCTTGCAAACATTGGTTGAGTCAACATTGTACTAATGTTACTTTACTCTACCACATCAACATGATCATGCTGCATCAACCATTAAAACCACTTTTCTGTCAATTTGACCCAGGTGTTTTGACACATCACTCATTTATTAAGAAGCTCAAACATTGGTATGGCTATTAATAACATTTACTTTATCGACAGGAGTGGAAGAAATCAGCCTGCTCGTTCATTGATAAGGTCACCAAACATTGCATTTATGATGAGCAGAAAGAGGGCATTTCTAACATGCCACGATGGCATAGATTTGCAGGATAACTTATTTGGGGTGCAAAAATGAATGAGGCACTGACTCGCCCATGTGCGTAAGGCACATGCAGTTACAAGGTTGGTTTGAATAAGCGGCAGGTGTTGGATCAAGGTCCACCTTTTTTGTATATTTGAAAGGGGTAGGAGGTAAAAAGAAAAGTACATTTTTACCACTAAAAACCCAGTCTGAAACCTCGTTACGTAACCTGTAAAAAACTAGTAGCAGGTTTAGCTGAACGGAGCTGTATTTTTACAGGTACATTCCTTAACACCTCCATTGCAAACAGCTCCCATGGTTTAACAAGGATAGGAGAGGAGAGTGACAGTTTGCTATAATTCTCATCAGCTTGCTCTGTAACAATCTATTCTTACAAGAGTAGAACATCTTGATTCTCCACTCTGCAATATGACTCAGAAACACTGATGGCTGGCCAAGATTATTGTGACATTACTTTAAATGACAAGATATATTAAATATATGAAGTACTTTTTTGTTGGTTGTTTCTGGCTGTTCTGAAGGGCTCACAAAACATGCATCCTGTTTGCAAGAGGTTTGCACTTAAGTAATACTGAAAAAAATATGTCAAAGAAATGTACTTTTTGTCCTGTATACAAAGCGTTATGTTATGTTTAGGGAAAATCCAACACAACACATCACTGAGTAACACTCTTCATATTTTCAAGCATGGTGGTGGCTGCATCATGTCATTGTCATTGGCAAGGACTAGGGAGTTTTTTGTTGTTGAAAACAATGGAATACAGCTAAGCACATGCAAAATCCTAGAGGTTCAGTCTGCTTTCCAACAGACACTGGGGGGACTAATTCACCATTCAGCATAACAAAAACCTAGAGGTTCAGTCTGCTTTCCAACAGACACTGGGGGGACTAATTCACCATTCAGCATAACAAAATCCTAGAGGTTCAGTCTGCTTTCTAACAGACACTGGGGGGACTAATTCACCATTCAGCATAACAAAATCCTAGAGGTTCAGTCTGCTTTCCAACAGACACTGGGGGGACTAATTCACCATTCAGCATAACAAAATCCTAGAGGTTCAGTCTGCTTTCCAACAGACACTGGGGGGACTAATTCACCATTCAGCATAACAAAATCCTAGAGGTTCAGTCTGCTTTCCAACAGACACTGGGGGGACTAATTCACCATTCAGCATAACAAAATCCTAGAGGTTCAGTCTGCTTTCTAACAGACACTGGGGGGACTAATTCACCATTCAGCATAACAAAATCCTAGAGGTTCAGTCTGCTTTCCAACAGACACTGGGGGGACTAATTCACCATTCAGCATAACAAAATCCTAGAGGTTCAGTCTGCTTTCCAACAGACACTGGGGGGACTAATTCACCATTCAGCATAACAAAATCCTAGAGGTTCAGTCTGCTTTCCAACAGACACTGGGGGGACTAATTCACCATTCAGCATAACAAAAACCTAGAGGTTCAGTCTGCTTTCCAACAGACACTGGGGGGACTAATTCACCATTCAGCATAACAAAATCCTAGAGGTTCAGTCTGCTTTCCAACAGACACTGGGGGGACTAATTCACCATTCAGCATAACAAAATCCTAGAGGTTCAGTCTGCTTTCCAACAGACACTGGGGGGACTAATTCACCATTCAGCATAACAAAAACCTAAAACACAAGGCCAAATGTACCACTAAACATTACAAGTTCCTGAGTGGCCTAGTAACAGTTTTGATTTATATCGGCTTGAAAATCTATGGCAAGACTTGAACATGTCTAGCAATGATGAACAACTGTCACACCCTGATCTGTTTCACCTGTCTTTGTGAATGTCTCCACCTCCCTCCAGGTGTCGCCCATCTTTCCCATTATCTCGACAACAGCCGAGTCACTTCCGAGCTGAACATCCCCACTCAGCCCCTCTCCATTCCCAAGGATGTTAGAGCGCTGGGCGGGCACTCTATAGGATGGGTCACTCATAATTACACTCCCCTCCGCCTATCCTTCCAGTTCTCTGCTGCCAATGACTGTAATGAACTACAACAATCTCTGAAACTGGAAACACTTATCTCCCTCACTAGCTTTAAGCACCAGCGGTCAGAGCAGCTCACAGATTACTGCACCTGTACATAGCCCATCTATGATTTTGCCCAAACAACTACCTCTCCCCCTACTGTATTTATTTATTTTGCTCTTTTCACCCCATTATTTCTATCTCTACTTTGCACATTCTTCCACTGCAAATCTACCATTCCAGTGTTTTACTTGTTATATTGTATTTACTTCACCACCACTGCCTTTTTTTGCCTTTACCTCCCTTATCTCACCTCATTTGCTCACATTGTATATAGACTTATTTTTCTACTGTATTATTGACTGTATGTTTGTTTTACTCCATGTGTAACTCTGTGTTGTTGTATGTGTCGAACTGCTTTGCTTTAACTTGGCCAGGTCGCAATTGTAAATGAGAACTTATTCTCAACTTGCCTACCTGGTTAAATAAATACATTTTTTAAACCTACGGGTGTCAGGGGATCACAGCGAGACTATTCAATTTCTGCTCATCAAGTCTCCTCAGATTCCCGTGGTTTTGGGATTCTCCTGGCTCCAGTGACACAATCCCCTCATCAACTGGTTTACGTCATTTACCACAACATAAATGGCGAGCTTGCCAGGACTGGCTACAGGGACCAGTGGACGATGACGCTTTTGTAGCTGAGAACGGTCCTTCCGGGCAGTCTCACAAACGGATGGCCACCCACTTATTACTTGCGACAACGCTTTTGGTCCCTACCATGGTTCCGGATATCACCGCGTTTGTCGACGCTTGCATGGTCTGTGTTCAGAACAAGACTCCTTGGTGAAACCCCGAGGACAAACCATCCAGGAATATTTTTTTTTGAGTTCACTGTGTTTTCAATTGGTTTTCTTTGGGAACCTAGATTTCTGTGGCACTTGGTTGCAGTTCCTATTGCTTCCACTAGATGTCAATAGTCTTTAGAAATTGGTTGATATTTTTCTTTAGAGAAATGAAGAAGTAGGGCTATTCAGAACGAGGGTCCAGCCTAGTGCACCAATGTTTTGGTGCACGTGACCTGGAACGTGGTTCACTTTGTTTTCGTCATGTGTTGAATGCAGTTTATCCCATCTTAAATTTGATTGATTATTTACGTTTTAAAATACCTAAAGTTGGATTAGGAAAGTTTGAAATGTTTGGAACAAGTTTATAGGTAACTTATTAGATATTTTGTAGTCGTGTTGGGCGAGTTGGCACCAGTGTTTTTCTGAATCCAAATTTTGGAGATATAACGCCGGAATTAATCGAACAAAAGGACCATTTGTGATGTTTATGGGACATATTGGAGTGCCAACATAAGAAGCTCTTCAAAGGTAAGGCTTGAATTATACCGTTATTTCTGAGTTTTGTGTCGCGCCTGGCGGGTTGTTATCTGATTTTCATGTGTTGGTATGCTGGGCTCTGTCCTCAGATAATCGCACGGTTTGCTTTTGCCGTAAAGCCTTTTTGAAATCTGACACGGTGGCTAGATTAACAAGAGGTTAAGCTTTAATTTGGTGCATTGCACTTGTGAATGTATGAAAGTTAAACATTTCAAAAAAAAAATAATAATTTTGCGCTCTGCAATTTCACCGAATATTGTCAAATCGATCCCGCTAACGGGATTTGATTCATAATACGTTTTTAATGGGGCAGTTAGGGATTTGTGCTTCAGCCCAGCGGCAACCCCGATATTAACTGGGGGATGGGACTGTATACTGTAATTGTAACAAATGTTAAATGTAGAGTAATGGATACAAGGACTGACAGTCAATGAGATCAACATGACAGCTTTTACCATATTCTGAAGCTATACATTGTTTGTTTACGAAGACATTGTTTACCCGATCATAACCCAAAATAAAAAAGTTTTTAAATCAAAAATCAAATCAAACTTTGTCACATGTACCAAATACAACAAGTGTAGACCTTACCATGTAAGTAAGCATTTCATGACAAATAAAGTTTGGTTTGATTTTTGATTCATAAACAACTAAGTAATAAAAAAAAAAAACATTTTTACAAAAAATCACACGTAACCTACATATGAATCATACACACAAACAATCTAGGTCAAATAAGAGTTAGTGAGGACAAGGACACAGCAGGCAAGGTCAGGGTTTCTCAACCTCTATGTGCCAGGGACCTGCACGCTATTCTGCTGGGCACAAACTGGTTGTATCAACATTGTTTCCACATCAGTTCAACAAACATTTTATGAGATAATGTTGAATCTACATAGAAATCTGATTGGATTTGCAAAAAGTCATCAACATAAGGACTTTCATTTATTTCCCCCCAATTTTCCCGTAAAATGACACACCCAAATCTAATTGCCTGTAGCTCAGGCCCTGAAGCAAGGATATGCATATTCTTGGTACCATTTGTAAGGAAACACTTTGCAGTTTGTGGAAATGTGAAATGAATGTAGGAGAATATAACACAATAGATCTGGTAAAAGATAATACAAGAAAAAACCAACCGTTCTTTAGCATTCGTTTGTACCATCTTTGAAATGCAAGAGAAAGGCCATAATGCAATTTTCCAGCCCAGGTGCAATTTAGATTTTGACCACTAGATGACATCAGTGTATGTGCAAAGTTTCAGACTGAGCCAATGAACCATTGTATTTCTGTTCAAAATGTTGTATCAAGACTGCCCAAATGTGCCTAATTAGTTTATTAATAACTTTTCATGTTCAGAATTGTGCTCCTTCTCCTCAAACAATAGAATGGTATTCTTTCAAATCAAATCAAATCAAATTTTATTTGTCACATACACATGGTTAGCAGATGTTAATGCGAGTGTAGCGAAATGCTTGTGCTTCTAGTTCCGACAATGCAGTAATAACAAGTAATCTAACTAACAATTCCAAAACTACTGTCTTGTACACAGTGTAAGGGGATAAAGAATATGTACATAAGGATATATGAATGAGTGATGGTACAGAGCAGCATAGGCAAGATACAGTAGATGGTATCGGGTACAGTATGTACAAATGAGATGAGTATGTAAACAAAGTGGCATAGTATAGTATAAAGTGGCTAGTGATACATGTATTACATAAGGATACCGTCGATGATATAGAGTACAGTATATACGTATGCATATGAGATGAATAATGTAGGGTAAGTAACATTTATATAAGGTAGCATTGTTTAAAGTGGCTAGTGATATATTTACATCATTTCCCATCAATTCCCATTATTAAAGTGGCTGGAGTTGAGTCAGTGTCAGTGTGTTGGCAGCAGCCACTCAGTGTTAGTGGTGGCTGTTTAACAGTCTGATGGCCTTGAGATAGAAGCTGTTTTTCAGTCTCTCGGTCCCAGCTTTGATGCACCTGTACTGACCTCGCCTTCTGGATGATAGCGGGGTGAACAGGCAGTGGCTCGGGTGGTTGATGTCCTTGATGATCTTTATGGCCTTCCTGTGACATCGGGTGGTGTAGGTGTCCTGGAGGGCAGGTAGTTTGCCCCCGGTGATGCGTTGTGCAGACCTCACTACCCTCTGGAGAGCCTTACGGTTGAGGGCGGTGCAGTTGCCATACCAGGCGGTGATACAGCCCGCCAGGATGCTCTCGATTGTGCATCTGTAGAAGTTTGTGAGTGCTTTTGGTGACAAGCCGAATTTCTTCAGCCTCCTGAGGTTGAAGAGGCGCTGCTGCGCCTTCTTCACGATGCTGTCTGTGTGAGTGGACCAATTCAGTTTGTCTGTGATGTGTATGCCGAGGAACTTAAAACTTGCTACCCTCTCCACTACTGTTCCATCGATGTGGATAGGGGGGTGTTCCCTCTGCTGTTTCCTGAAGTCCACAATCATCTCCTTAGTTTTGTTGACGTTGAGTGTGAGGTTGTTTTCCTGACACCACACTCCGAGGGCCCTCACCTCCTCCCTGTAGGCCGTCTCATCGTTGTTGGTAATCAAGCCTACCACTGTTGTGTCGTCCGCAAACTTGATGATTGAGTTGGAGGCGTGCGTGGCCACGCTGTCGTGGGTGAACAGGGAGTACAGGAGAGGGCTCAGAACGCAACCTTGTGGGGCCCCAGTGTTGAGGATCAGCGGGGAGGAGATGTTGTTGCCTACCCTCACCACCTGGGGGCGGCCCGTCAGGAAGTCCAGTACCCAGTTGCACAGGGCGGGGTCGAGACCCAGGGTCTCGAGCTTGATGACGAGCTTGGAGGGTACTATGGTGTTGAATGCCGAGCTGTAGTCGATGAACAGCATTCTCACATAGGTATTCCTCTTGTCCAGATGGGTTAGGGCAGTGTGCAGTGTGGTTGAGATTGCATCGTCTGTAGACCTATTTGGGCGGTAAGCAAATTGGAGTGGGTCTAGGGTGTCAGGTAGGGTGGAGGTGATATGGTCCTTGACTAGTCTCTCAAAGCACTTCATGATGACGGATGTGAGTGCTACGGGGCGGTAGTCATTTAGCTCAGTTACCTTAGCTTTCTTGGGAACAGGAACAATGGTGGCCCTCTTGAAGCATGTGGGAACAGCAGACTGGTATAGGGATTGATTGAATATGTCCGTAAACACACCGGCCAGCTGGTCTGCGCATGCTCTGAGGGCGCGGCTGGGGATGCCATCTGGGCCTGCAGCCTTGCGAGGGTTAACACGTTTAAATGTCTTACTCACCTCGGCTGCAGTGAAGGAGAGACCGCATGTTTTCGTTGCAGGCCGTGTCAGTGGCACTGTATTGTCCTCAAAGCGGGCAAAAAAGTTATTTAGTCTGCCTGGGAGCAAGACATCCTGGTCCGTGACTGGGCTGGGTTTCTTCCTGTAGTCCGTGATTGACTGTAGACCCTGCCACATGCCTCTTGTGTCTGAGCCGTTGAATTGAGATTCTACTTTGTCTCTGTACTGGCGCTTAGCTTGTTTGATAGCCTTGCGGAGGGAATAGCTGCACTGTTTGTATTCGGTCATGTTACCAGACACCTTGCCCTGATTAAAAGCAGTGGTTCGCGCTTTCAGTTTCACACGAATGCTGCCATCAATCCACGGTTTCTGGTTAGGGAATGTTTTAATCGTTGCTATGGGAACGACATCTTCAACGCACGTTCTAATGAACTCGCACACCGAATCAGCGTATTCGTCAATGTTGTTATCTGACGCAATACGAAACATCTCCCAGTCCACGTGATGGAAGCAGTCTTGGAGTGTGGAGTCAGCTTGGTCGGACCAGCGTTGGACAGACCTCAGCGTGGGAGCCTCTTGTTTTAGTTTCTGTCTGTAGGCAGGGATCAACAAAATGGAGTCGTGGTCAGCTTTTCCGAAAGGGGGGCGGGGCAGGGCCTTATATGCGTCGCGGAAGTTAGAGTAACAATGGTCCAAGGTCTTTCCTCCCCTGGTTGCGCAATCGATATGCTGATAAAATTTGGGGAGTCTTGTTTTCAGATTAGCCTTGTTAAAATCCCCAGCTACAATGAATGCAGCCTCCGGATAAATTGTTTCCAGTTTGCAGAGAGTTAAATAAAGTTTGTTCAGAGCCATTGATGTGTCTGCTTGGGGGGGGATATATACGGCTGTGATTATAATCGAAGAGAATTCTCTTGGTAGATAATGCGGTCTACATTTGATTGTGAGGAATTCTAAATCAGGTGAACAGAAGGATTTGAGTTCCTGTATGTTTCTTTCATCGCACCATGTCACGTTAGTCATAAGGCATACGCCCCCGCCCCTCTTTTTCCCAGAAAGATGTTTTTTCCTGTCTGCGCGATGCGTGGAGAAACCTGTTGGCTGCACCGCTTCGGATAGCGTCTCTCCAGTAAGCCACGTTTCCGTGAAGCAAAGAACGTTACAGTCTCTGATGTCCCTCTGGAATGCTACCCTTGCTCGGATTTCATCAACCTTGTTGTCAAGAGACTGGACATTGGCAAGAAGAATGCTAGGGAGTGGTGCGCGCTGTGCCCGTCTCCGGAGTCTGACCAGAAGACCGCCTCGTTTCCCTCTCTTTCGGAGTCGTTTTTTGGGTCGCTGCATAGGATCCACTCCGTTGTCCTGTTTGTAAGGCAGAACACAGGATCCGCGTCGCGAAAAACATATTCTTGGTCGTACTGATGGTGAGTTGATGCTGATCTTATATTCAGTAGTTCTTCTCGACTGTATGTAATGAAACCTAAGATGACCTGGGGTACTAATGTAAGAAATAACACGTAAAAAAACAAAAAACTGCATAGTTTCCTAGGAACGCGAAGCGAGGCGGCCATCTCTGTCGGCGCCGGAAGTCACTGTAATAGCTACAGTAAATTGGACAGTGCAGTTAGATTAAAAATAATTGAAGGTTTCTGCCAATATCAGATATGTCTATGTCCTGGGAAATGTTCTTGTTACTTACAACCTCATGGTAATCACATTTGCCTACATTAGCTTAACCATCCCATGGACGGGACACCAATCTCGAATACGTTTTTAAAAGTTTTGTTGATTTCACATTTCATTTTGTTGATCTCCCTTTGAATTCATGTTCGACTCAATCAAAAGTAAATCTTCTGTTTCAATTAAGTTGAAAGTTTCACGTTTTAATGTCATGTGCACAAGTACAGTGAAATGCCTTTCTTGCGAACTCCAAACCCAACAATGCAGTAATCAATATCAATGTAGCACTAAAACTAACATAAGGTAGAACAAAAACACACAAGAAATAAAAACAAGAAGAACACAAGAAAGTAAGAAAGTTAAAATGTGCAGGGATACTGGGGTGATAGAGGTAGATATTTATAGTGGTAAGCGGACTAGGCATCAGGAAGTATGATAAACAGAGTAGCAGTCGTGTAAATGAAGATTGTATGTGTGTGTGTGTGTGTGTAGTCAGTATAAATGTGTGCATGTTATGTGTGTGTTGGAGTATCAGTGTGTATGAGGGTGTAGAGTCCGGTGAGTGTGTATAGACTGTTTGGCTGGTGGTACCTGCTGTTGTTCCACCTCTCTATATACACTGACATGTCACTCTGGGCGAGAGCCTCAGCCAAGTTGTTGCATTTGGTGACCGAAAGTGACTTAAATGTTACCTAGCTAGGCTCAGTGCATCTGTTGGGAGAGAGATAGTAGAGAGGTCAAGCCAGTTTGGACTGCATGGGAGATCCTAAAGCCAAAGGCTTTGGTTAATCCACAAGAGTTTTTCTACGCAGGCCAAACAAACCAACCAGCTAGGCTAGGCTACTACGCTGTGCCTTTGAGGGGAAAGGGTAGCCTGGTCCCAGATCTGTTTGAGGGGAAAGGGTAGTCTGGTCCCAGATCTGTTTGAGGGGAAAGGGTAGCCTGGTCCCAGATCTGTTTGAGGGGAAAGGGTAGCCTGGTCCCAGATCTGTTTGAGGGGAAAGGGTAGCCTGTTCCCAGATCTGTTTGAGGGGAAAGGGTAGCCTGGTCCCAGATCTGTTTGAGGGGAAAGGGTAGCCTGTTCCCAGATCTGTTTGTGCTGTTTGCCAACTATGGTCAGAGGTAGTCATAGAGAATGAATAGGCTAAATGTGGTTTAGGGGGTATGACTTTGAAATTCCACAGTAAATGAAAGTAATTTTACTAATGAATATGCCTTAGATATACTTTAATGAGATTTGGACTAATGGCTTACCTTATCCACACCTTACCTCATTATTCCAATATAGCTTTTATTTAGGATCCACTGCTGGATTCCTGCCAGCCTGCCACTGTGAAATGAACGCTATTGTACCATTTATAAAATGGATAACAAGCAACCTATGAATATAGCCTAGCGGTTAAGAGTGTTGGGCTAGTAACCGAAAAGACCGCTGGTTTGAATCCCCGAGTCAACTAGGTAAGAAAAATGTTGGTTAAAAGTTGGGTGAAAAAAATAAGAAGTTGCCTTACGTTGACAACTTTTTGCAAATCCAATCAGTTTCCTACATTGTTTCAACGTCATCAGATAAAGAGAATTGGTTGAAATTACATGTGAACAACGTTAATGCAAACAGTTTTTATAGGCTTCCAGGTGCATTATAGGCTTCCCTTATTATGGACTGACCCACTGGAAAATATACAGGGTCGGATTCACTAGGCACGAAACGGAAAAAAACTGTTTGAAACTGGGATGTACTGTATGAGCTCGTTTTGCTACAGTGTGCTCGTTTTGCTACAGTGTGCCCTAATGAATATGACCCAGGTTTGCTTTATCTTTTCTTTAGCTCAGTGTAACCTGATGCATTAGCCTGGCAGCGCCACAATCCCATTAGGGAGCTTGATATACCAGTCTTCCATCTACAAATCTAGCTTGGCCGAGAGCTTCTTAGCTTCACCCGGGGAGACATCCAGTCCAGGAAAAACAACATTGAGCCTGTTTAAGGAATAAGGACAGACATGGAGCTCAATCTGGCCATGGCCCAGTAAGTGCATCTCAGTTCAAGGTGTAAAGGCCTACGTTACAGCTTTGACGTGGACATGTTGTGCAATTTACAGTCAAATCGATGTCAGAAGGTTTTGTATAGCATATGAGTTCCCTAGCTTGGGTATCTAGCCTACCTGACTGTTTCAGCATTCAGTCACACTATCTGTGTTATTCTCTCTGCCAACTCATCTGGAATCAGTGTCACAACAGCTGAAATCAGTATCTCAACAGCTGAAATCAGTATCTCAACAGCTGAAATCAGTATCTCAACAGCTGAAATCAGTATCTCAACAGCTGAAATCAGTATCTCAACAATCTCAACAGTTGGTATTGGTAATAATCATCCAGCTTTTCTTTGGGTTTGTTGATGAATTGATGAACATTATGTTTTGGTCATCAACAAGAACAGACTGATTGGATGGTGGCTCTTAGGGTAAGATGAGAGACATTCTTATTGCTCCTACAGGAAATGTGTAACATTTCCCTTTTATTATACCAGAAAGTTGCAATTGGCTCAGAACAGGGCAGCACCGCTGGCCCTTGGATGTACACAAAAAGCTAGCATTAATAATATGCATGTCAATCTCTCCTGGCTCAAAGTGGAGGAGAGATTGACTTCATCACCTCTTGTATTTGTGAGAGGTATTGACATGTTGAATGCACCAAGCTGTCTGTCTAAACTACTGGCACACAGCTCGGACACCCATGCATACCCCACAAGACATGCCACCAGAGGTCTCTTCACAGTCCCCAATTCCAGAACAGACTGTGGGAGGCGCACAGTACTACATAGAGCCATGACTACATGGAACTCTATTCCACATCATGTAACTCATGCAAGCAGTAAAATGATGGAACAGCGGGGACTGTGAAACAACACAAACATAGGCACAGACACATGCATACAAACACGCGATAACACACGATAACATGCCCATGATACACACATGTACACATGGATTTTGTGTTGTAGATATGTGGTAGTAGAGTAGGGGCCTGAGGGGACACACTTAATACTGTTGTGAAATCTGTTGTGAATGTATTGTAATGTTTAAAAAACTGTATAACTGCCTTCATTTTGCCGGACCCCAGGAAGAGTAGCTGTTGCCTTGACAGCAGCTAATGGGGATCCTTAATAAATACAAACACAGATTCCAGAAAACAACTTCAAATGTGTGTGTGACCTCCGGATATGAATGACTATCAACATTGTTGTTCTATGGCTGGCCTAGGTTGTATTCGTTAGGGCATACTGTAGTTTATGGCTGGCCTAGGTTGTATTCGTTAGGGCATACTGTAGTTTATGGCTGGCCTAGGTTGTATTCGTCAGGGCATACTGTAGTTTATGGCTGGCCTAGGTTGTATTCGTCAGGGCATACTGTAGTTTATGGCTGGCCTAGGTTGTATTCGTTAGGGCATACTGTAGTTTATGGCTGGCCTAGGTTGTATTCGTCAGGGCATACTGTAGTTTATGGCTGGCCTAGGTTGTATTCGTCAGGGCATACTGTAGTTTATGGCTGGCCTAGGTTGTATTCGTCAGGGCATACTGTAGTTTATGGCTGGCCTAGGTTGTATTTGTCAGGGCATACTGTAGTTTATGGCTGGCCTAGGTTGTATTTGTCAGGGCATACTGTAGTTGACGTAGCAAAGTGTTTTACAACACAAAATGAAAACAAGCCTTTTTTATTGGACAAGTTCAGGCAGTCCCTCCCTGTTTCAATGTGTTTTGTTCCATTTGGTGCCCAATGAAAATGACCCAGGCTGGTTGTGAAAGTCCTGGCACTCACTCACCTAATTGGCTTCTCTGTTATATTAAGATGTTCTGTTCTGAGAAGATTTGCGGGCATCAAGCTGGGAACCCCTTTAAGGACAATTGCTTTCGATGTGAAATGCTTACGTGGCAGTAATGAATGTCCTCTGGCATAATCCATGGACCATTGGTTATGGACGATTCCTTCATAGTGATTGGTTGATCAGCAGCTCCATGGTTCCACAGTGAAAGACAGTTAATTAACCATAGGATGAGAATCACATACTGAGGGACTTTACCAGACAAATTAGCTTGGTCTGAGGGGCTTCGTGTTTTCTATTGATTCCATTTATGTGCTGTCATGACAGTCTTGACAGCATATAAATAGAATGACTAGAAAAAATGAGATGGGATGGTACAGCCTCATTAAATAATATGTTCAGTCTATCATGGGTGCTAGATTGAGTTTTATTTGTTTTAATGAATTCCATTTCAGATTAATTAAAGCATTTGGGGAGTTGTATGATAATTTGAATTGAGGATAGAGTGTCTAGGTAGGCATTACCTTGAATAATGTTCAGGACAAGCTGACATGAGGGTATATACAGGCTATAGGCTAGGGTATCATATGTTTTTATCAATTCACAACCCTTGGGGCCTGGGGAAACCTGTCTGACATAATTCCTGTTCTAAAGCTGCTCCAAGTTACCTGACTTGAACATTAGTGAAGCCTCTGTGGTGTCCAACCTCTTATCAGTTCAAGTGCTTTCATGATCGAGTCCTTCCTAATTACTGACACCAACTCGGGAGCCCCTCCTGTTTGTTAATGACCTTTTTTAGTAGACCAACTGCAGAGACTCAGCACCAAGGAGTTTCAGAACAGAGGACAGCGCTCCCCCGACCACCAAACATGGGACAGACACACCAGACCGAGCAGAATGACCCGGAGATCGATGTCAAGGCGCTCCAGGACATGTACAAAAAGTTTGTGACAGAATGCCCGAGCGGTGTTTTATTTATCCACGAGTTCAAGCGTTTTTTTGGCATCGACCCAACTGGGGAAGTCTCTGAGTATGCGGAGAGCATGTTTCGAGCTTTTGACAAGAATGGGGTGAGATAGCCTATTGTATGCTGTCTGTTTCTGAGTTTTGCAGTTTTCTATATCCATGCAAATGAACACGGACACCCGTTTTTCTAAGTTTAGGGA
Organism: Oncorhynchus mykiss; assembly: GCF_013265735.2. NCBI lineage: Eukaryota > Metazoa > Chordata > Actinopteri > Salmoniformes > Salmonidae > Oncorhynchus > Oncorhynchus mykiss. Next base: position 85,124,604 of record NC_048570.1, read on the forward strand.
AAAAAATGATTATTTTCAATTTGTCTATGTCTTTTCAGGATAACACCATTGATTTTCTGGAGTTTGTGGCAGCCTTGAATCTGGTCTTCCGGGGGGACTTGGAGCACAAATTACGCTGGTCATTTAAAGTATACGACAAGGACGGCAACGGCTATGTAGATAGGACAGAACTGCGAGCTATTATTGATGTAAGCACCCAGTGAAGGTCGCCCGAGGATTCCACAAAGTCACTTCGGTGTCTAGTGATTAAATTATCCAAGGGTCTTATGGGAGTGTCTTCTTCAGTGGTGGTAAATAAGCAGAAGCAGACAATCAGTTTATCAGTTAAAACTTTCTGGTCAGATGGCTAACTTTTAACAATTCTGATGAGACAATTATGTGTGTTTGTATGTGTGTGTGTAGGCTACTTTTGGTATAAGGTGTGGTTTAAATTACAAATCTAAAACAACTTTGATGTGTAAAAACATTAAGCGTGAATGCAAACCTGCAAACAGGTTCCATTGATGTAAGTTAGGCCTAACAATAGTAAAGGTTTTTAGGCCCTCTTACTTTGTGAATGATCTTGGCCCAAATAATTTATAACCATGTATGTATTGGTTACACACTGTTACTCCTTAATTCCCCCCCAGAGTATATATCGATTAAAGAAGACGTCCAAGAGAGAGCAGGAGGATATGCAGCTGTCGGTGAATGAAGTGTGTGAAAGAATACTGAAGACTGTGGATGTGGACAGGGACGGTAGGTGCATACTCAGTCTGAATGTTTACATTATGTGCAGTATTGGGGGCCAATTCAGCAGAGCTCAATGTTGTGGAACAAACAGATAGATATGTTTTGAAATCCCTCTTGTTTTCTTCTATATGTAGTCATGTCAGCTCTGTTCATGACATGTTTATCTGCAACGTTCCACAAGGTTTCCCTACTGAACGTGGCCCTGGTCTGCTTGTCTAGGTGTGCTGTAGGCCTGCACAGAAACTTTCAGTTTGTCTGTCTGCCTTGTTTTCTGAACAACCTTTCTGTTGTGATGGCCCATACAGGTCACATCACCCTGGAGGAGTTCATCAAGGGGGCCCAGGGAGACCCATGGATCATGAACATGCTCCAACTGGACATGAACCCTTATGGCTGGGTGCTGGAACAGAGAAGGAAGAGCGCACACTTTTAAAACGTCTGGAAAGACATCTTCATTTAACAGTTTTCTTCATTTTTTCCCCCCTTTTTTTCTTAAACTAAATTAGGTTCCAAATCAAAGCACATAATAGGAAAAAATACATTGCAGATTCATTCGGATTGTTTAAGCTAGTTTTAATTATAAGGACAGGAATGGTTGTGTCGTTTACCTTTCATAAATTCCATGAGATCTTCATTCTGAGTGAACCTGCAGTGCAGTTTTTCTTCATCTGTAGATGATCTCATTTGGGCCATATGACTTAATATGACTTAAAACAATGTCAGTTCCACTTGAACTACTTTTCAGAATGAAACAAACAGACAATCATAATATCAATACAAAATATAAAATTCCCAGTTCATGCTACAAAACCAACTTAAGAGGTTTTAAAAATAGGGTATATTTCACTCAAGATTCCATGACATACAGTAAGGCATTGTTGGGAGAATAGATGGATGCAGTTCAATGCATGAGTAATATAATTCACCTATTACAGTGCATTCAGAAAGTCTTCAGACCCCTTGACTTGTTCCACATTTTGTTACGTTACAGCCTTATTCTAAAATGGATTCAATTGTTTTTCCCCCCTCATCAATAAACACACAATACCCCATTAATGACAAAGCAAAAACAGGTTTTTAGAAATGTTAGCAAATGTATTAAAAATAAAACAGAAATATAACATTTACATAAGTATTCAGACCTATACTCAGTACTTTGCTGAAGCACCTTTGACAGCGATTACAGCCTTGAGTCGTTGGTATGATGCTACAAGCTTGGCACACCTGTATTTGGCAAGTTTCTCCCATTCTTCTCTGCAGATCCTCTCAAGCTCTGTCAGGTTGGAATAAGGAGCACCGCTGCACAGCTATTTTCAGGTCTCACCAGAAATGTTAGATTGGGTTCAAGTCCGGGCTCTGACTGGGCCACTCAAGGAAATTCAGAGACTTGTCCCGAAGTCACTCCCGCATTGTCTTGGCTTGTGGGCTACACTAGTTCATTTAGCAGACAAGATTTGCTTAGAATTCGGTGGCATTATTTTATACAATTTGAAAGTATGAAGAATATAGTTGAACATAGCTGAATAAAATATAAGTAATATTTTCTCCAAACGATATGGGGGAGTGAGCACATGCAGCAATTCTGTGTTGAGCAGTTAACAAAGAAACAGGTACTGCTATGTGCTTAATTTAGAGTTATTTATGAAACTTTAGTTGTGATGCAAATGTTGGGCTATATATATATATATTAATTTTTAATACATTCTAAGGCTGTATGGTGCTACTCTCATCATGATTTTTTAAAAGTTGCATGAAAGGCATGAGCTCTGCTTTGTTTTTTTGCGCAGGCTGTACAAACTCTCATTCACAGTCTGACAAGCACTTGATCATTCCTCAGATATCCTGGCTGCATCCCTGTGTGGCCGTAATGCTCCCTAATAAAAATCCATGCCTTTTGTGGCCAGTAGACATTGTGCCTTTGGGCTGAATATGATCATTATAATTCCTATGGAGAGTCATGTGAGCACCTCTCACTCACATGGCTGTCCATCACGTGATCGGGTCTTTCTCACAGGCAACAAGTGAAGACAGACTCGGGGACGCAATGGCGCAGGTCCTTATCCAATTGTGAGGAGCATATTGGAAGAACTCTTTACTTTTCGTCAGCCAACAAGATGAGTAGGCCTACCGAACAGCAAAAGTACTAGCCTATGTCAATCTACTATCCCCTATAGTACAAAAGTTTACCTATTCTATTCTGTGCGAAAAATAAATATTCCAAACAGTGTCATGACTATCTCTCTCTTGGTGAGGATCACAGGACAACAGATAGCCGAAACCCCCTCTCTCCCAGAGGAGAGGGGGAGTTGGGCCGGTTTTATGACTTAACGACAGGTTGTAAACTTTCTCTCTCTTGCACTGCAGTATGGAGAAGTAAAAAATTCCTTTGTTTCACTCCCAGAGAGAAACTCTCCCCGCCAAAACTTCAACATCAAAAGATTGGACATTGGAACATTCGTTTTTAAATCCAAATGTTTGCAATGGTTGGTAAGGATACAAACAATAATCATGTCATAATTTATTATTTTGTGATGTCATTAAGGATGGCATAACAAGATAACTGTAACTCTTAGAGTGTACACATCCGAGTTGTCAGGTTTGCATCTAAATGTTGTATAAAATCAATGATTAACATACCTTTCTGAAAATATACGGTGCAAATACTTGGCTAATCCCCCCCTTCATTTTACAGCCTGTTTATTACTATGTATTTACTAGGTAAGTTGATTAAAAACATATATACGGAGTAACAATTGGGTCCCCGATGTCGCCACTCATCTCTGATTTGCCACTGGGCACGCAATATCAAGTGCGCCTATAGGCTATTTAGTGTGGTCTCAATCAAATGATCCATAGCCTATAGGCTACAAATTGCATGCTTGTAGAAGCACAGAGCAAAGTTATATTTCTAAGATAATCAAATCAAATGTTATTGGTCGCATACACATATTTAGCAGATGTTATTCTGGGTGTAGCGAAATGCTTGTGTTCCTAGCTTCAACAGTGAAGTAATATCTAGCAATTCACAACAATACACACAAATCTAAAAGTAAATGTGTATATATGCGTGATGGGATGTATAGACATTATGGATAGCTGGTGGGATGGTGGAAATAAAACTAGGATGCATTACACACTGCTAATGGATATTCCAACCCTGAGCCCCGGCCTGCTCTGCGCTAGCTAATCAAAAGTGTTTGTGTGCTGCCTAAACAATGGCTGTGCTGCATAGGAGGCCTACGGTGGCAGTTCAGGAGGAGAGTAAGCCTACCTGTTTAACATATGACATGAGGGTATATGCTGCTATAGCCATAGATTTGTCGGTCAATTCCTCCACCCACCACGCACTCTTTAAATAGCCTATCTCAGTGTCATTGAAGGGCTGTTAAGTTAAAACAAAGAGTCGAATTGAGGGTGTATGAGAGGTTATCCCATAGGCCTGCCTTTAATTAAAGAAAATTGTAAACAAATAAAAAAAAAAACACAGGCCTACCGTTTGTTATTTTAAGATTTTGAAGAAAATAAAATGGATCTGATTATGTAAAGTGGTCAATAACAGCGCTTTGGTCTGTGAGACTTTATGTTAGGAACAAGCTGTAAAATACCTGGGAAAGGTGGGACTCTGATGCATATGGAGATATCATTGTTTAGTTTCTTTGACATTCAGAGGCTGAGCTACAACCCTTGATAGCCGAGGCTCATTTTTGGGGACTTTTCTTGGGAAGTAATCTAATTCTGTCACAGTCAATTTATTAAATGATTCAGTGTCCGTACAATAGAAGATGTTTAAACCCAGACAGCTTTTAGGGAAACACTTGTGACCTTCTCTCGTTGGGTTAAGCCACGGAAGAAGAGTAGCCAGCAGGTAAAGCTTACATGCTCGTGTGGCCTAATTTTTGAAAGTAACATCCCAGATAGAACTATGAGACAGATATTTCACCGGATGTATAAATGTGAAGCATCCGTTTGGCATTTCCACTCACTACCAAATAAGGTACTGAGAGGAAGCCCAGTGGCATTCTCATCAACGAAACATTTGATTTCAATAGAGTTTTCTGTTCCCAAAACTAGAATCTGTTACAAACAGAATGGACTAAATTTTGTAGAAAGTGCCAAAGTAAAAAAAACATGTTGTTTAGGAGTGCAAAGGCAAATTGCGTTATTGCACATGTCCATTTTAAAGTAGGTGTTCACTAATGGAATATGCAAATGCATGCTAGAACACGCCAATAGGATCTCTCTAACTTGTGCTTGGCTCTGCCCACCTCGTTGCTTGTTCTGCTCTCTATGACTCATTTGTTCCCATTGGTTTAAAGGAGACGCAGGGAGTCAGGAAGCAGGTGCAGTCGGTGAGTTTCATAGGAACGAAGATGGAGTAAATACAAAAACAGGAGACGTGTCAAAACATGAAAACAGGAAACAATACTACCTAATGGGTGATACAAAGGAGTGCTAGATAAAGGGGAAGTAATCAGGGAGTGATGAAATCCAGATGTGCCTCATGATGGGGCGCAGGTGTGCAAAATAAGGGTTGCCAGGTGTCCGTAATGAGGGTTGCCAGGTGTGCGTAATGATGGGTTGCCAGGACCGGTGGTTAGTAGACCGGTGACGTCGAGCGTAGACGTGACAATTAGAAACGACAGGGTGTGCTCCATCTTGGGTTAGTTATAAAAAATCTTTGGTACCATTCTCAGATTCCTAATGACGTCTCAGATTAAATTATTTGCAAATGGAGAGTTTTGTTGCAAACAAGACACACTGATTTGACATTGGAGAAATATGATATGATGAACACATAGGCCTATCTCTCTGTCCATTCTCAGTCTGTGATTAGAATTACATGACATTTTTATAAAAAGCAATGTTTTTCTCTGACCTGCAAATACGATGATAGATTCATGCAATGATTTTACTATAAAGGAGATATTTCCACCCCTACTCTTATCCATTGTGGTCTGCAAACCCATAACCTGGCCCCCAGCCCTGTACACTATCAAAATTACTGCAATGCCATGCAATGCATACAGGATGAAGAAACTGCAATCTGCACGCTCTGGACTCGGGTCTGTCCAAGAAGTGATGGTAAACATGTTCTCCACTACCCACTTTATGTTTAATTATTATTTTGGATATAGGGGAGGGTCACCTTTTTTAAATACTTTTTTTTTGCATTTTGGCACTATTAAGGTAAAAATATATTATGTTGAAGGGAGGGCCATCCATTTTCATTTCAAAGGTCCAATTTTCTCCATGTAACCGTTACTATGAATAAATTTCACTCCCTTACCGCTCCCTAAAAGATGAAATCGATGTTTCCCTTAGTCCTGCTTGGAACCAACGTCTTTCAAGATATGTTCGCCCTCTGGTTGGTATTGTAATCGTAACAACGCAGTCCTTTTTGAACAGACTACGGGTGATTTATGACAAGCATCCTGTACAGCGGAGGTAAAGAATGTCATTTTTTACCAAGCTAATCTACGGTGGTAATTTACTAGACTATTTGTATGAATGAAAAATAATGATGGTGTGACCTACTGTTATTATTTGATTTATTTCCTATTTATGTTATCGAAAAGTGTCTGGTACGGCCATTTCTTATCAAGAGAGAGGGTAAAATATCTATGGACTGTCCATATATGAAATGTGTAACCTGCTCAAGTCAATCGGGGGGGATGGAGTTATTTGTGCCTGAAGGGTGCAGGCTGGAATCAAACCCACGTTGACACATTGGGCTACAGATACGTTGGGCTACAGATACTTTGGGCTACAGATACATTGGGCTACAGGTACATTGGGCTACAGGTACATTGGGCTACAGATACGTTAGGCTACAGATACGTTAGGCTACAGATACATTGGGCTACAGATACATTGGGCTACAGATACATTGGGCTACAGATACGTTAGGCTACAGATACGTTAGGCTACAGATACATTGGGCTACAGATACATTGGGCTACAGATACATTGGGCTACAGATACGTTGGGCTACAGATACGTGTTGCAGTAATAGGACATAGGCCTAACGTTTGAGCGAGCGAGAAAAATACTTTTAGCGCAAGCCCTGATCCGAATGACTCGACTGCCCCAGCACAGAGAGAAAGAGAATTGCTCTTTTCCAGGGACTCACAAGGCTCATTTGAATGTCCTGATGCAGCAGGAAAATTCTCTGCCACAAAGAGGGATGAAGTTAAGACATCTGTACTTTGAGCTAATACTGTCAATCAGACTTCCAGTATATATTTAAAAGTAATCCGGTTAATTACAGTTGTGCAATAAGAATACAGTTATCAAAGAGAAAATATAGGGAGGCTTCAATGTAAAAAGATACTCACTTATCTAAGTCTATAAGCCTAGAAAATACCACAATGACATAGAAAATGTATGTCAGGAGATTGGTTAACAATATCTCCCATAAGTAAGAATATTTCCAACTTTTATCCTTCCCAGGGCAGATCCAAATCTCAATAATTACCCTAATGTAATTACCATCACTCTGCTTGGCCAAAACAATGATACAAAATAATAAAATCATCAAACACTCTCAGAACTAAATCAACACAACTCAATCTAAATGATAGGAGCGCACATCTGTGTTGCTCCTGCTTTGAATCGACCGCTGTCTGGCAACAGAGTAACATAGTTATCAGTCAGTCCTTGCAGCCATAGCTCCATCTATGAATTTGGGTTACATTTCTCCAGCCCCATTCCTCAACCGTTTATCAAAAAGTGGCACAGTGATCACTTTGTTTCTATTGGAATTTGCCACTTTAATGAATAGGTAAATATATTTCAAGTTATCCATCTACACAAATAAATCAATACAATAGCTAAGCCCATTAAAACACCCAGGAAGAAGGGCCCAAGGAAAATGGGAGTGGATCTGGAGTAACTCAAAGGCGCAACTGCACAAACAATACTGTTTAGAATATTAGACAATAGGCTCCCTCCTTCCCCACTCTCATTCTTCCAGTGCACTCCAGCCTTCACTTTGAAAGAGAAATCTCTCGAATGAATAGCACATGCACTATGGCTGCCAATAAAACCACTCCCTTGATTGCAACAAAGTAAGAATCAATGATTTAAAATGGTAAGAAACACCAGAATTAACAAAGTGCTCAGCATATAAACAGAACCAGTCAAACCCTGTCCTTTACAAAAAATGGAATCTATGCAGAAGTCATCAATTGCGAAAGGCTCATCAGATGTTGGAGCTGGAAGGAATAGAGACAGAGGTTTGATACAGAGATGCAGCATAATATGAATAACAATGTAACAATTTGGCAATTATGTAACAATCTTCCAGAACCAACTTCCTGTAGGGTCATCCTCACCCCCTACGATTTTGTTGTTGATGGAGCGGATGCCACACACGAAAGTGAGAATACTTTTGTTAGAATTTTGACATAATAACAATTGTAGAATTTAGCCAAACTGCTTTTAGATTGAGGCTGGACACAAGATGCTCGGGAATGGGTCTTGTATTTTATTTAACATTACACAATCCACCAGCACAACTCAACATTCCAGATAGCGCCAAGGAAGCCCAAAACGTGTCTTCTGCAGAGGACAGGACAAAGCCATAATAATACTTGATCAGCCATAGTGTAAAAACTATTGGTCGCTAAATCCGGAGAAATTACAGACAATGTAAAAAACTGTTGGTCATTAAATCCGTCTCGAAGGACCATGTAAAAAACTGTTGGTCGTTAAATCCAGCTAGAAGGACCATGTAAAAAACTGTTGGTCGTTAAATCCGTCTCGAAGGACCATGTAAAAAACTGTTGGTCATTAAATCTGTCTCGAAGGACCATGTAAAAAACTGTTGGTCATTAAATCTGTCTCGAAGGACCATGTAAAAAACTGTTGGTCATTAAATCTGTCTCGAAGGACCATGTAAAAATGATCGGTCGCTAAATCCAGTAAGGATGAGAAATACCAGAGTTTTGGTGCAGGAACGGGATAATAGTGCTATTTAATGTTATCAATCAGTCATAGGCTATACACATTTTATTTACTGTTTCATGGATAACCCACTTAAGAGGTTAACATTTTTCCAAATTGAATATAAATCATTTAGAACGATTTAAACACTTGACATCATCTAGCGTGCATCATGTGATTTTATACTGTAACAAGTAGGTAAAGTCTACTTTTACTGGTTAAAGTGATGTTGCACACCAGATGATGTCAAAGTGTATCCTGGTGAACTTCTCATTGGTTTTTTAAAATACTTTTATTTACTATTGCTCAATATTTAAATTCTAATTTTGCACAAAACCGTGGCAGACTGGAGGGATCACTATCAGACACATCAAGTGACCATTCCATAAAGGGATTAGAGTCCAGGTGTTCTTTTAATATAACATTGGTTTCAGTCAGTTACAATCCAGTAAGAGAGAATTGGGAAGTGGATTGAAATCAGCTATTTATTGAGTGTAATGTAAACTCACCAGGTGTTGTTGAAGGGCCATCAGTTGTTGAAGTGGTCGCTGGAAGATATAGACAGAGAGGTTGGAAACTTAGCACAAGCACTTCCTGTAATGTCCTGTAGCCCCCAAAATATGAGATTTGGACTCTTTTATAAACGCTCAAAGCCCCACCCGCCTTTGATCCTGCTGATTGGATTGTATAGAGCAGTACAGCTGTTTAAACTCCTATCACCTGCTCCCCTTTCTCTCCCTGAATGTTGACCAATTCCACTGACTACTTAATTAAACTCTTTGCAGTCCATAAGTCATTCATTTTCAATGGAGGCAGATCACCTTGATTTGTCCCACTCTTGTGTGTTTTCCATTGTACCCTGCGGCAACCACCAGTTAGTTGATTTTAAATGTATTTTGTGACATTTTAAGAGTATCAACTCGACAGCAACAATAATTCAGGAGGGCCGAGGTAAACTATTGTTTGCTAATTCTAGAATTCATGAAATAATGTTTTAGCATGGAGCACAAGCCACCAGCACAACTCAACATTCCAGATAGTGCCAAGGAAGCCCAAAATGTGTCTTCTGCAGAGGACAGGACAAAGCCATAATAATACTTGATCAGTCATAGTGTAAAAACTATTGGTCGCTAAATCCGGAGAAATGACAGACAATGTAAAAAACTGTTGGTCATTAAATCCGTTCTCGAAGGACCATGTAAAAAACTGTTGGTCATTAAATCCAGCTAGAAGGACCATGTAAAAAACTATTGGTCATTAAATCCAGCTAGAAGGACCATGTAAAAAACTGTTGGTCATTAAATCCAGCTAGAAGGACCATGTAAAAAACTGTTGGTCATTAAATCCAGCTAGAAGGACCATGTAAAAAACTATTGGTCATTAAATCCAGCTAGAAGGACCATGTAAAAAACTGTTGGTCATTAAATCCAGCTAGAAGGACCATGTAAAAAACTGTTGGTCATTAAATCCAGCTAGAAGGACCATGTAAAAAACTATTGGTCATTAAATCCAGCTAGAAGGACCATGTAAAAAACTATTGGTCATTAAATCCAGCTAGAAGGACCATGTAAAAAACTGTTGGTCATTAAATCCAGCTAGAAGGACCATGTAAAAAACTGTTGGTCATTAAATCCAGCTAGAAGGACCATGTAAAAAACTGTTGGTCATTAAATCCAGCTAGAAGGACCATGTAAAAAACTGTTGGTCATTAAATCCGTTCTTGAAGGACCATGTAAAAAACTGTTGGTCATTAAATCCAGCTAGAAGGACCATGTAAAAAACTGTTGGTCATTAAATCCAGCTAGAAGGACCATGTAAAAAACTGTTGGTCATTAAATCCGTTCTTGAAGGACCATGTAAAAAACTGTTGGTCATTAAATCCAGCTAGAAGGACCATGTAAAAAACTGTTGGTCATTAAATCCGTTCTCGAAGGACCATGTAAAAAACTGTTGGTCATTAAATCCGTCTCGAAGGACCATGTAAAAAACTGTTGGTCATTAAATCCGTCTCGAAGGACCATGTAAAAAACTGTTGGTCATTAAATCCGGAGAAATGACGGACCATGTAAAAAACTGTTGGTCGCTAAATACAATAAGGAAAAATACCAGAGTTTTGGTGCAGGAACGGGATAATAGTGCTATTTAATGTTATCAAGTGATGTTGCACACCAGATGATGTCAATGTGTATCCTGGTGAACTTGTCTTTAAAAAAAAAAAATTAAACATAGTCATCAAGTAAAAGTAGCTGTAGATATAATACTTTACAAATGTATTTCCAAATACATTCACGTAAACTACTTTAAAAAAACGTTGAATAATTATTTTGAAATGTATTTAAAGTAATTGAAATACATGAAATAGTATTTGAACCCAGGTTTGTTGAAAGTACCATTTGTCTGGAAGGCCCAGCGACCGGCGACATTGACATTGCTGGTGTAACTGAAAGTTGTGTCGTTGCTTTGAAATGACCCCGGAATCGAGAAGTAGTGGATGGAGTTGACTGTGTCATAGCCAGCCTAGAAATACACATATCATAGATCGTTATTATCATTTATTAAAAGCATCAGAGATGAAATACTGTCCATACATAATTCACATCAGGAATGCAATTTATGCTCATGATAATGAATAGAAACCCATATATTATTCTTCATGAAAATGTATAATATGCATTCATTCTTCTGACCTGAATATTTTGAGTTGTTGGTGCAATCTCCCCATAGTTCATCAGGATGAAGGAGGATTGGCCACCAGCAATCAGAACCACTTGGAAGGTGATTTCCTTATATTAAGGAAATTAGATACACATTTTAATACATACTGTAGCCTCCTGTGTCATGTACCAATCTTGCACATTATACATCTTATATCATAGATTCACAGGCTTTTACTAATCGGCTTAAAAATAACTAAGCATCACTTTAGCTGACAATAGAAACAGAGTCACAACAAAAAGTCTTACTGTTCCAAAAGTGTTGTAGTAGGGAACCTTATCCCAGGTAGCAACGAAGACCCAATTAACAGAGAAGCCCAGATTTGGGAAGTACTGATTAATATCTTGTGTGGCCTGTTGAAGAACACTGCCACTGCTGTACTGCCGGTAAGAGATGGTACCATTCCGCCTGTTGTCCAAATCGGTCCAAAACGGGGCGATCAGATCTCTTGAGGAAAATGCAGGGAATCGGTATGGTATGTAACTGGCAAATGCTGCATTGAAGGTCAGATGTCCATTGTGGTTCACCTGAAATGAAATGTCTGAATTGGAATGGAAATAAAGCCTGTATGACAGTTTAGACACAACTGGTTACGCTTCATCATTTGTTTATTTGTAAGGACAGATGTTTGGAGAAGATGGTTTTGCATCGCTTACAACACTGACAAGTGAAAGTAAAGGAAAATCAGACAAAATGCGTGAATAAATAAAGTACATGTAACATATTGTATGGGACACTTTTAAATGTACTTTTAGAGGCCATTCAATACAATACTCATAACTAAAACAAAAGCAGTTTAGGTCAAAATAGATTAGACTAATAAAGGAAATAGAGGAAGTAACAGTGCAGGCAGATGGTAATGGAAATTGTACTATAGAGGCACAAAATAGGCTAGAGAAAAAAACAAAAATAAATGGAGGTACTTATTCAAGAATGATCAAGTGTAATGTATTGCAAAAATAAAGTGAATTGGATGTAAAATTGTGAAAAATGCACAACATTTCTTCAACATAGAAATTCTACCAAAAATAATAGACATAGAAATTCTACCAAAAATAATTTACAGAAACTTGTTACAAATGATGGAGTTATCCATGATTCAAATTATAATTTGAAAAAGGAAGCAAAATATGTTAAGCATGTTTTCTTTTCAGTCTCCTCTATTTGCACTGAATGGTGTTAACTGTTATGATTTCTTTCCTAATAATAATAATAATTTAAAATGAACACATTTACAGAAAGACCTGTGTGAAGGCCAACTTACTGAAGAGGAACTTCTTGAGGGAATAAAATCTCTTCAGTCTGGAAAACATCAGGGCTTGACGGTATACCAGTAGAGGTACATCAGAACTTTTTTTTAATGTACTCAAATATCCATTATTAGCATATTTTAATTACTCCTATGCAAATGGTAGACGTTCAAGTTCTCAACAAGAAGGTGTGATTTCATTACTACTAAAACAGGACCCAAGTGGTAAGTATAAAGATCCAGTCCATTTTAAAAACAGGAGGCCTCTAATGCTTCAATGTTGTGATGTGAAAATCCTGGCGAAATGCATAGCACATAGAATACAAAAGGTTTTACCAGATATTGTTCATCCTGATCAGACAGGATTTTTACATGGACCATATATTGGAGATAATATATGACAATTATTTGAAACAATTGAACATTATGAAACATAGAAGATACCAGGCTTGGTCTTCATAGCAGATTTTGAAAAGGCATTTGATAAAGTACGACTAGAATTTATATATAAATGCCTGGATTACTTTAATTTTGGTGAATCTTGTCATGTACTGTCATGTTGTCTTGTCTCTGTCCTTTCCCTTCACCCTGTCTCCCTCTGCTGGTCGTGTTAGGTTACCTTTTCTCCCCCTCTTTCCCCCAGCTGTGCCTTGTCTCCTCCTAACCACCTCGTCACCCCGTTCCCCACCTGTTCCCTTTTTCCCTCTGATTAGGTCCCTATATCTCTCTCTGTTTCTGCTCCTGTCCTTGTCGGATTCTTGTTTGTTTGTGTCATTCATGCCTGAACCAGACTGCCGTCATGTTTGCTGTAACCTTGTCCTGTCCTGTCGGAATCTGCCGGTCCATCTGAGCCTACCTATGTTTGGTAATTAAAGAAGCTCTGTTTAAGTTGATTCGCTTTTGGGTCCTCATTCACGCACCGTAACAGAAGAATCCGACCAAGAATGGACCCAGCGACTTCGGATCCTCTCCACTCAGCCGTCGAGATCCAGGGAGCGATGCTAGGCAGACACAAGCAGGAATTGTCTGCTGCTCGACATGCCGTTGAGACCCTGGCCACCCAAGTCTCCAACCTCACAGAACAGGTTCACCATCTCCGCCTCGATCCACCGGCCACTTCCAGGGCTTTCGAATCTCCGGAGCCCAGAATCAATAACCCGCCGTGTTACTCTGGGGAGCCCACTGAATGCCGCTCGTTCCTCACCCAGTGTGATATTGTGTTTTCTCTCCAGCCCAACACTTACTCCAGGAGCACTGCTCGTGTCGCCTACGTCATATCTCTCCTTATTGGACGGGCTCGTGAGTGGGGCACGGCAATCTGGGAGGCAAGGGCTGAGTGTACTAACCAGTATCAAGACTTTAAGGAGGAGATGATACGGGTTTTTGATCGATCTGTTTTTGGGGAGGAGGCTTCCAGGGCCCTGTCTTCCCTATGTCAAGGCAATCGATCCATAACAGACTACTCTATTGAGTTTCGCACTCTTGCTGTCTCCAGTGGCTGGAACGAGCCGGCCTTGCTCGCTCGTCTTCTGGAGGGTTTCCGCGCAGAGGTAAAGGATGAGATTCTCTCCCGGGAGGTTCCTTCCAGCGTGGATTCCTTGATTGAACTCGCTATTCGCATTGAGCGACGGGTTGATCTTCGTCACCGAGCTCGTGGAAAGGAGCTCGCGCTCTCCGTCGCCTCCCTCTCCGCATCACTACCATCTTCCTCTGCCGGCTCGGGTGCTGAGCCCATGCAGCTGGGAGGTATCCGCATCTCGACTAAGGAGAGGGAACGGAGAATCACCAACCGCCTCTGTCTCTATTGCGGTTCCGCTGGTCATTTTGTCACTTCATGTCCAGTAAAAGGCCAGAGCTCGTCAGTAAGCGGAGGGCTACTGGTGAGCGCTACTACTCCTGTCTCTCCTTCAAGATCCTGCACTACCTTGTCGGTCCATCTACGCTGGACCGGTTCGTCAGCTTCCTGCAGTGCCTTAATAGACTCTGGGGCGGAGGGCTGTTTTATGGACGAGACCTGGGCTCGGGAACATGACATTCCTCTCAGACAGTTAAAGGAGCCCACGGCCTTGTTCGCCCTGGATGGTAGTCCTCTCCCCAGGATTCAGCGTGAGACGCTACCTTTAACCCTCACTGTTTCTGGTAATCATAGTGAAACCATTTCTTTTTTAATTTTTCGTTCACCTTTTACACCTGTTGTTTTGGGCCATCCCTGGCTAGTTTGTCATAATCCTTCCATTAATTGGTCTAGTAATTCTATCCTCTCCTGGAACGTCTCTTGTCATGTGAAATGTTTAATGTCTGCTATCCCTCCTGTTTCCTCTGTCTCTTCTTCACAGGAGGAGCCTGGTGATTTGACAGGGGTGCCGGAGGAATATCACGATCTGCGCACGGTGTTCAGTCGGTCCAGGGCCACCTCTCTTCCTCCACACCGGTCGTATGATTGTAGTATTGATCTCCTTCCGGGAACCACCCCCCCCCGGGGTAGACTATACTCTCTGTCGGCTCCCGAACGTAAGGCTCTCGAAGATTATTTGTCTGTAGCTCTTGACGCCGGTACCATAGTCCCCTCCTCCTCTCCCGCCGGAGCGGGGTTTTTTTTTTGTCAAGAAGAAGGACGGGTCTCTGCGCCCCTGCATAGATTATCGAGGGCTGAATGACATAACAGTGAAGAATCGTTATCCGCTTCCTCTTATGTCTTCAGCCTTCGAGATCCTGCAGGGAGCCAGGTTTTTCACTAAGTTGGACCTTCGTAACGCTTACCATCTCGTGCGCATCAGGGAGGGGGACGAGTGGAAGACGGCGTTTAACACTCCGTTAGGGCACTTTGAATACCGGGTTCTTCCTTTCGGCCTCGCTAACGCTCCAGCTGTCTTTCAGGCATTAGTCAATGATGTCCTGAGAGACATGCTGAACATCTTTGTTTTCGTTTACCTTGACGATATCCTGATTTTTTCACCGTCACTCCAGATTCATGTTCAGCACGTTCGACGTGTCCTCCAGCGCCTTTTAGAGAATTGTCTTTTTGTGAAGGCTGAGAAGTGCACTTTTCATGCCTCCTCCGTCACATTTCTCGGTTCTGTTATTTCCGCTGAAGGCATTAAGATGGATCCCGCTAAGGTCCAAGCTGTCATTGATTGGCCCGTCCCTAAGTCACGCGTCGAGCTGCAGCGCTTTCTCGGCTTCGCGAACTTCTATCGTCGTTTCATCCGTAATTTCGGTCAGGTGGCAGCTCCTCTCACAGCCCTTACTTCTGTCAAGACGTGCTTTAAGTGGTCCGTTTCCGCCCAGGGAGCTTTTGATCTCCTCAAGAATCGTTTTACATCCGCTCCTATCCTTGTTACACCTGACGTCTCTAGACAGTTCGTTGTCGAGGTTGACGCGTCAGAGGTGGGAGTGGGAGCCATCCTTTCTCAGCGCTCCCTCTCTGACGACAAGGTCCACCCATGCGCGTATTTTTCTCATCGCCTGTCGCCGTCGGAACGTAACTATGATGTGGGTAACCGCGAACTGCTCGCCATCCGGTTAGCCCTAGGCGAATGGCGACAGTGGTTGGAGGGGGCGACCGTTCCTTTTGTCGTTTGGACTGACCATAGGAACCTTGAGTACATCCGTTCTGCCAAACGACTTAATGCGCGTCAGGCGCGTTGGGCGCTGTTTTTCGCTCGTTTCGAGTTCGTGATTTCTTATCGCCCGGGCTCTAAGAACACCAAGCCTGATGCTTTGTCTCGTCTCTTCAGTTCTTCAGTAGCCTCCACTGACCCCGAGGGGATTCTCCCTGAGGGGCGTGTTGTCGGGTTGACTGTCTGGGGAATTGAGAGGCAGGTAAAGCAAGCACTCACTCAAACTCCGTCGCCGCGCGCTTGTCCTAGGAACCTTCTTTTCGTTCCCGTTCCTACTCGTCTGGCCGTTCTTCAGTGGGCTCACTCTGCCAAGTTAGCCGGCCACCCTGGCGTTCGGGGTACGCTTGCTTCCATTCGCCAGCGTTTCTGGTGGCCCACCCGGGAGCATGACACGCGTCGTTTCGTGGCTGCTTGTTCGGTCTGCGCGCAGACTAAGTCCGGTAACTCTCCTCCTGCCGGCCGTCTCAGGCCGCTTCCTATTCCCTCTCGACCGTGGTCTCACATCGCCTTAGATTTTGTCACCGGACTGCCTTCGTCAGCGGGAAAGACTGTTATTCTTACGGTTGTCGATAGGTTCTCTAAGGCGGCTCATTTCATTCCCCTTGCTAAGCTTCCTTCTGCTAAAGAGACGGCACAAATCATCATCGAGAATGTTTTCAGAATTCATGGCCTTCCGTCAGACGTCGTTTCGGACAGAGGTCCGCAATTCACGTCTCAATTTTGGAGGGAGTTTTGCCGTTTGATTGGGGCTTCCGTCAGTCTCTCTTCCGGCTTTCACCCCCAGTCTAACGGTCAAGCAGAACGGGCCAATCAGACTATTGGTCGCATCTTACGCAGTCTTTCTTTTCGCAACCCTGCGTCTTGGTCAGAACAGCTCCCCTGGGCAGAATACGCCCACAACTCGCTTCCTTCGTCTGCGACCGGGCTATCTCCTTTTCAGAGTAGCCTCGGGTACCAGCCTCCGTTGTTCTCATCTCAGTTCGCCGAGTCCAGCGTCCCCTCCGCTCAGGCTTTTGTCCAACGTTGCGAGCGCACCTGGAAGAGGGTCAGGTCTGCACTTTGCCGTTATAGGGCGCAGACTGTGAGAGCTGCTAATAAGCGTAGAACGAAGAGCCCTAGATATTGTCGCGGTCAGAGAGTTTGGCTCTCCACTCAGAACCTTCCCCTTAAGACGGCTTCTCGCAAGTTGACCCCGCGGTTCATTGGTCCATTCCGTATCTCTCAGGTCATTAATCCTGTCGCAGTGCGACTTCTTCTTCCGCGATATCTTCGTCGCGTCCACCCGGTCTTCCATGTCTCCTGTGTTAAGCCCGTTCTTCGCGCCCCCGCTCGTCTTCCCCCCCCCCCCCCCCCATCCTTGTCGAGGGCGCACCTATCTACAGGGTCCGTAAGATCTTGGACATGCGTCCTCGGGGCCGTGGTCATCAGTACCTAGTTGACTGGGAGGGGTACGGTCCTGAGGAGAGGAGTTGGGTTCCCTCTCGGGACGTGCTGGACCGTGCGCTGATTGATGATTTCCTCCGTTGCCGCCAGGTTTCCTCCTCGAGTGCGCCAGGAGGCGCTCGGTGAGTGGGGGGGTACTGTCATGTACTGTCATGTTGTCTTGTCTCTGTCCTTTCCCTTCACCCTGTCTCCCTCTGCTGGTCGTGTTAGGTTACCTTTTCTCCCCCTCTTTCCCCCAGCTGTGCCTTGTCTCCTCCTAACCACCTCGTCACCCCGTTCCCCACCTGTTCCCTTTTTCCCTCTGATTAGGTCCCTATATCTCTCTCTGTTTCTGCTCCTGTCCTTGTCGGATTCTTGTTTGTTTGTGTCATTCATGCCTGAACCAGACTGCCGTCATGTTTGCTGTAACCTTGTCCTGTCCTGTCGGAATCTGCCGGTCCATCTGAGCCTACCTATGTTTGGTAATTAAAGAAGCTCTGTTTAAGTTGATTCGCTTTTGGGTCCTCATTCACGCACCGTAACAAATCTCTTATACAATAGGTTAAAGTTATGTACAGCAACCCCAGGTGTAAAATAGTAAATAATGGTTACTTCTCAGAAAGTATTGAGCTTTTAAGAGGAGTAAAACAAGGCTGTCCGTTGTCTCCATATCTATTTATTATGGCCTTTGAAATGCTAGCTATTAAAATGAGATCCAACAAGAACATCAAGGGGTTAGAAATCCAGGGGATAAAAACTAAAATGTCAATGTATGCTGATGACTAGTTTTTTCTTAAGTCCGCGATCTGGATCCCTGCACAGTCTCAATCTGGATCCCTGCACAGTCTCAATCTGGATCCCTGCACAGTCTCAATCTGGATCCCTGCACAGTCTCAATCTGGATCCCTGCACAGTCTCATTTAATTTGATTTGGAATGCTAAGCCAGACAAATTAAACGTGCCTATTTATATAATGAATATGAGTTTGGGGGGCTAAAATGATTAAATATTAGCATTTGAAACCTTTCACTAAAAGCTTCACTAATACATAAATTATACTTAAACCCAAAATGGTTCTCCAGTAGATTATTAAGAAAGGCTCAGCCTTTGTTCAAAAATGGCCTTTTTGCATGTATACAGATTGAAACTTCTAATTTCTGACAAATTGAAAATGAAATGTTGTTTAAAGCATTGCCCTTTCTTAAACAAGCCATACAAAGCTGGTTACAATTTCAGTTTTATCCTCAAGACAAGATATAACAAATATTACAACAAATATTATGGTGAAACTCAAATATACTGATTAATAAATAAACATTCTTTATAGATTTTCTTTTAAATGGTATTATATTTATTAATGATATTATGAATAGAAACAGTGGAGTTATGTCACATATTTAGCTATTGAAAATATATGGGAATATCTGCTCAATCCAAACTTACAACCAAATGGATGCAGTACTACCACACAAATGGATGAGGCAAGTGGAAAAAGGAGAAGGAAGGGAACTTGTTTGCCTGCCATATATTAAAGATACAAATTGGCTGAAAGGAACTGCATTAATAGAGGACAAAAATGTTGACAGCTGCGCCATACAGGTTGCAAAATAAATGGGAAGAGATTTTCGATGTACCAATTCCATGACACATGGTTTATGAACTGGTACAAAAAACTATACTTGATTCAACACTTAGAGTTTTAAATGTAAGTTTTTATATAAAATTCTTGCCACCAACAGAATGATATATATTGGGGGCATACAACAATCTCAGCTCTGTAAATTTAGCCTGCGAAGAGAGAGAATTAATAGATAATTTACTCTGGTATTGCCCCCATGTAGCTTGTTTCTGGTCACAGGTTCAGGAATGGTTAAAAAAAAAATCACAACATGCTCTTAAAATGAATCTTACAAATAGCAGTGTTGGGCGATTTGGAAAGACATAGTTAGTCAATAAATAATATAATAATACTCGTAGGAAAGGTTTTCATCTTTAGCTCACAATTTGTGGTTACTATACTATTAGAAAGGTAAAAAAAAGGATCTAAAACATCACAGGACAATTGATAAATATATGGCACATGGAAACCAAACAAGGGTGGTCTATGGTGATAGGTGGTATGGGCTGAGAGTGGCTGAGGGGTGGGATTAAAGAGCTGAGGTCTATAGTGATAGGTGGGATGGGCTGAGAGTGGCTGAGGGTTGGGATTAAAGAGCTGAGGTCTGGGATTAAAGAGCTGAGGTCTATGGCGATAGGTGGGATGGGCTGAGACTGGCTGAGGGGTGGGATTAAAGAGCTGAGGTCTATGGTGATAGGTGGGATGGGCTGAGAGTGGCTGATGGGCAGAATTAAAGAGCTGAGGTCTATGGTGATAGGTGGGATGGGCTGAGAGTGGCTGAGGGGTGGGATTAAAGAGCTGAGGTCTATGGTGATAGGTGGGATGGGCTGAGAGTGGCTGAGGGGTGGGATTAAAGAGCTGAGGTCTATGGTGATAGGTGGGACGGGCTGAGAGTGGCAGAGGGGTGGGATTAAAGAGCTGAGGTCTGGGATTAAAGAGCTGAGGTTTATGGTGATAGGTGGAATGGGCTGAGAGTGGCAGAGGGGTGGGATTAAAGAGCTGAGGTCTATGGTAATAGGTGGGATGGGCTGAGAGTGGCTGAGGGGTGGGATTAAAGAGCTGAGGTCTATGATGATAGGTGGGACGGGCTGAGAGTGGCTGAGGGGTGGGATTAAAGAGCTGAGGTCTATGGTGATAGGTGGGACGGGCTGAGAGTGGCTGAGGGGTGGGATTAAAGAGTTTATGTTTGGTAATGTATTATTGTTATGTGACTGCTTTATATAAAAGTACCATGTATGTAAAATGTGTATGTAAAATGTATGTATATGTAGCAGAAAAGTAGTTTTAAAAAAAACAAAAAGATATTTGTACTCCGGGTGGTGGAGTAAAAAAAACACAAAAAAACATGGAACATATTAATAAATACAGTGTGTACTACTATCACTCCATAATGTATGTAATGTATGCACTATCCCAGAGAGGTTAAAAACATTTATTTTTACGCACGTGTATCTGTTGATATGGTTTTCCAAAATAAACAAATGGCTGCTCCAGGGTTATAGGAGGGGAACTTCCATCATCGGATCGGGAGCTCACTGTGTCTCCAGCCCCAAATGGATAGAGTGGGCCTGAGATGAACAAAATGGTCCATTAATAACATCATTACAATTAGGTCATACAGCGATTATCTAACAACAGTTGGAATGCAAGTGCACAATATTTAAATTCTCATTTTGCCCAAAACCATGGCAGACTGGAGGGATCACTATCAGACACATCAGCAAGTGGCCATTCCATAATGGGCTTAGAGTCCAGGTGTTCTTTTAATATAACATTGGTTTCAGTCAGTTACAATCCAGTAAGAGAGAATTGAGAAGTGGATTGAAATCAGCTATTTATTGGGTGTAATGTAACCAGGGGATGTTGAAGGGCCATCAGTTGTTGAAGTGTTCACTGGAGGATATAGACAGAGAGGTTGGAAATTTAGCACTTCCTGTAAAACCCCGTAGCCCCCAAAATACGGGATTTGGTCTCTTTTATAAATGCTTAAAGCCCCACTGATTTTAGATTGCGGCGGGACACGAGATGCTCGAGAATGGATCTTGAATTTTTGAATATGAACACGTGGCAGCTGGGATGTAAATCATATTGTCTGACTTCTCATTTTGCCCAAGCAATTCAGCCAAAGTGAGTTTAGGTCATGGCGGGACACAAGATGCTTGGGAATTGGTTTTTAATTTTGGAATATTGACAGGTGGCAGTTGGAATGCAAGTGCACCATATTTAAATTCAAATTTTTCCCAAAACCATGTCAGACTGGAGGGATCACTAGCAGACACATCAGCAAGTGGCCATTCCATAATGGGCTTAGAGTCCAAGTGTTCTTTCAACATAAGATTGTCAACCTGTTGTTTTATGTAAACGATGCCGAGTCTCCAAGGTACTGTGTAATGGACAGGGCTGTCTCACTGTCTGGAGGCTACGATTGGATAGAGCACAATCAGTGCATCTGTTTAATCTAGTGTTAGTGGGCAAGTGGACATTATTGTAATCCAAACCCAACCCTCATGTAAATCGTGATGCACAGTGATTGGCCACCCATCCAGTAGCAAACCCGCGTCACAACTATAACTTTATTGATCAAATCCCAGCTCTTTCATGACAACCCCACTAATATGTAATATTTGGTATATAACATAACATCTCATTAAGATGAGAGACGGTTTCAGACAGTTACAATCCAGTAAGAGAGAATTGAGAAGTGGATTGAAATCAGCTATTTATTGGGTGTAATGTAAACTCACCAGGGGTTGTTGAAGGGCCATCAGTTGTTGAAGTGGTCGCTGGAGGATAAAGACGGAGAGGTTGGAAATTTAGCACAAGCACTTGCTCCCAAAATACAAGATTTGGTCTCTTCTAAACGCTTAAAGCCCCACTGATTTTAGATTGCGGCGGGACACGAGATGCTCGGATATGGGTCTTGAATTTTTGAATATGGACAAGTGGCAGCTGGGATGCAAGTGCATTTACTGCTTGTGAAGTTGCTAGCTAGCAAGTTAGCATAAACTAGCACTAACTGGGCTAGTCATTGTCTAAATCAACTGTTGCCAAACTCAGTCCCCGGGACCCAAAGGGGTGCACGTTTAGTTTTGTTCTCTAACACTACACAGCTGATTCAAATGATCAAAGCTTAATGATTAGAGGATTATTTGAATCAGTTGTGTAGTGCAGGGGCAAAAAACAAAATATGCACCCCTTCGGGTCCTGGGGACCGAGTTTGGGAAACCCTGGTCTAAATGACAGGCAGAAGCACATTCATAACAATAATATGATAACATCTTGTGGTCCAATGTGAATTACGGAGGGGGGGGGGGGGTCAGTTACCGCAGGGGGCTATTTACCCCCTAGTACCCTACCCTGCTGCAGCCACCGGTTGGTTTAAATGTATTTTTTGAAAATGTAAGAGTAATGTGTTGCGTTGTCTCATGCTTCAACCACCAGTTGATTTAAAAAGTATTTTGTGACATTTCAAGAGTATCAACTCGACAGCAAAATTCATTACCGAGCCAAGAGGGCCGAGGTAAACTAGGGTTGACTTCCATAGATTCACTTTGCTCTGATTTGATTCATTTTTTGCTAATTCTAGTATTCAGAAAATAATATTTTAGCAAGAGCACAAGCCACCAGCCCTCAACATTCTCAACATTCCAGAGAGTGCCAAAACAAAAAGCCCAAAACGTGTCTGCTGCAGAGGGACAGGACAAAGCCATAAGAAAACCTATTCAGTCATAGTGTAAAAATGATTAGTCGCTAAATCCAAAAACATTGACATGATTGTAATCCAAACCCAACCCTCATGTAAATCATGATGCACAGTGAATGGGGGACCAGTCAGTGGCAAGCCCGCGTCACACCTACACATTTACTGATCAAATCCCAGCTCTTTCGTGACAACCCCACCTATATATAATATTTGTTATATAACATAACATCTCATTAAGATAAGAGACGGTTTCAGTCAGTTACAATCCAGTAAGAGAGAATTGAGAAGTGGATTGAAATCAGCTATTTATTGGGTGTAATGTAAACTCACCAGGGGTTGTTGAAGGGCCATCAGTTGTTGAAGTGTTCACTGGAATATATAGACAGAGAGGTTAGAAATGTAGCACTTCCTGTAAAACCCCATAGCTTCCAAAATACTAGATTTGGTCTCTTATAAACGCTTAAAGCCCCACTGATTTTAGATTGCGGCGGGACACGAGATGCTCGGGAATGGATCTTGAATTTTTGAATATGGACAAGTGGCAGCAGGAATATAAGTGAGTATTGTCTCAATTCTCATTTTTCCCAAAACCATGGCAGACTGGAGTGATCACTATCAGACACATCAGCAAGTGGCCATTCCATAAAGGGATTAGAGTCCAAGTGTTCTTTCAACATAAGATTGTCAACATGTTGTCTTACAGTATATATACTGTATATAAAACAATATCTAAAGAAAGCCACACACTCTCTCACACACACTCCTATAGTATATGCAATACCACTTAAATGTAACTAAATGTTATCTTAAATGTAATCACTGTAATCCCCAAAAGTAACTATTTATCATGAAGGGGCATAAACAATAACTACTAATGCTGCACACTCCAAGAAATGTACAAATCTCACCTTTCTGGTAAAGAAATATATAAATTGCTGCGGTGTAGTCACTTTTGAGGACACAAGCTCAAATACACAGTACAAATATGATAAAAATATGAAAATATGAAATATTTGATAAAAACTGTAGTTCTGGGTCGCCTCCCTGACCAAGTTTCTTCTTGCACGGTTGCTCAATTTGGTCAGCGCTAGGCAGAGTCTGAGTAGTTCCATATTTTGTGCTCAAGGAAACTCTAGAAATTGTTTTATTGTCATGACTTCCGCAGAAGTGGGCTCCTCTCCTTGTTCGGGCGGCGTTCGGCGGTCGACGTCACCGGCTTTCTAGCCATTGCCGCTCCATTTTTCATTTATCCATTTGTTTTGTCTTGTTCCCTGCACACCTGGTTTTCATTCCCAATCACACTACATGCATTTATTCCTCTGTTCCCCCTCATGTCTTTGTGTGAAATTGTTTGTTTGTTACATGTAGCCCGTATTAGGCTGGTTATTTTGTACCATTCGTGTACTTTGGGCGAATATTGCTATTTTCATTGGGTATGAATAAAATGCGCCTATTATCACCCATCTCTGCTCTCCTGCACCTGACTTACCTTCAACCAGTAGCGCACACCCTGACATTTATACCTTTCCCCAGATGACCTCCGAGATGAGGTGATCTACGGACAGTCCCTTGGCCTTCATGGTATAGTTTCTGCTCTGACATGCATTGTCAACTGTGGGACCTTATATAGACAGGTGTGTTTTATTTTTTAAATCTTGTCCGAACAATTGAATTGGCCACAGGTGGACTCCAATAGAGTTGTAGTGACATTTCAAGGATGATCAAAGGAAATTGGATGCACCTGAACTCAATTTGGAGTGTCATAGCAAAGGGGTGTGAATACTTATGTAAATTTGAAATTTCTGTATTTCATTTTCAAAAAATTAGCAAACAATTCGAAAAGCATGTTTTCATTTTATCATTATGGGGTATTGTGTGTAGATAGGTGAGAAAAAATGTATATTTAATCCATTTTGAATTCAGGCTGTAACACAAAGAATGTGTAACAAATCAAGGGGTATGAATACTTTCTGAAGCCAGTATAAGCAATTCCAATGCAAGTCAATGGAGAGTGAGGCATGCTCCAGTATTCTCCCTATTCCCCTCCCTCTCTCACAAGTACACGTGTACACACAAGTGGAGGCTGCTGAGGGGAGGACGGCTCGGAATAATGGCTGGAACGGAGTCAATGGAATGACATGAAACACATGGAAACGATGTGTTTGATACCATTCCACTAATTCTGCTCCAGTCATTACCAAGAGCCTGTCCTCCCTAATTAAGGAGCCACCAACCTCCTTTGGTAGACACATACCACAGACATCCATGCACACCCGCGCAAAATCTTTAATTCTAATTCACAGATCTTCTCGAGTGACATTGTCACAATAGAAGTTAAATATAAGTTATTTTAGGATGCTTGTAGGCCAAGTTTTCACACTTGTAGTTTTCACACCAAGCATTCTTTCGGTAGAATAAGGAAGTCAAATCCATTCCTCTGTGTTAGTTCAGGAACTACCACCTATGCCTCTAAGACTAAGTGATGTAATCTCTGCTTGTTTCATGTTATGTAAGTATCTCATGACGGTTTCAGTTACAATTCAGTCCGAGTTGAAAAGTGGATTGAAATCAGTTATTGGATGTCATGTAAACTCACCAAAATCAGCAGTGGTCACCTTACCTTTTGAGACAATGGAGGGGGGTCAAGGTGAGCAAGCTTAAATTCACATGTAAAATACTAACACAATCATCAAGATACAACGTGGATAAAGTACTTACTCATCATCAACAAAAACATCACAAAAAGCATCATTTGATTCCTCATTGTCACAAGCTCCTTGTCCATTCAAATCTAGAAGCAAAATGTTTCATATTTATCGTCATAACCATGAATATCATTATCCCTTTCTTCAAAACTGTCTTCATTCACATTTTACATGTTCTATTCTACAAACAGATGTGTTAGAACAGCTCACCTGTTTCCGCGCATTCACCCTTTCTTCTGTGTAGTTCTGTTGGGTTGGGACTATTGGTTCCTAGGTATAGTTTATACGTAGGTATGTTAAGAAGGTGGAATGTGGCCAACCCCTATAGTCAATGGCATACATGAATCACCCCAAGGACACTTCCTGCAGGTTTTGGCACCAGGCTTATGTATTTTATATGTAAATCAAATGAATAAGGTGGAATAACAACAAATGGAATGCAATACATACATTTCAATTATGAGATTACAAAACAATTAGACCTAGACCTAGGTAGCTAACTGGTTTCTTAGCTATATTCACCTTCAATATCTTAATCAGGACTTGATTTACTGTAATAGTGTCACGCCCTGACCTATGATATCTCTGTTTTCTTTATATTTTGGTTAGGTCAGGGTTTGACTAGGGTGGACATGCTAGTTTTTGTATTGTCTAGGAGTTTTGTATTGTCTAGTGGTTTTGTATTGTCTAGGGTTTTTGTATGTCTAGAGTTTTGTAGGTCTAGCGTTTTTGTATGTCTAGGGTTTTGTAGGTCTAGGTATTTGTATGTTTATGGTGGCCTGATATGGTTCCCAATCAGAGGCAGCTGTTTATCGTTGTCTCTGATTGGGGATCATATTTAGGTAGCCATTTCCCTTTGGTCTTTGTGGGTTCTTGTCTATGTGTAGTTGCCTGTCAGCACTCATTTGTATAGCTTCACGTGTCGTTTTGTTTAGTTTGTTCAGTGTTCATTCTTTTAAATAGAGAATGTACGCATACCACGCTGCGCCTTGGTCCGATTCATACGACGAACGTGACAAATAGAAAATAAAAGATTATTAGCTAGAGACAACCTAGTCCTATTTCATTTGCAAATCTCATGACATGGCTTGAGACTTGGCTATGAGGTATACTGTAGTAAAGTATCTATGGGTATTTTTTATTTAGCTGAGCCTGCTAACTAGCTAAATTTAGCATTGATATAGCTAACATTAGCTAGCTAGCAGCTGTGAAGTAATTGAAATGGTTTGAAATTGCGATTGAGGTAGCCATATAATCTATCTAAACACTTAGCTAATTTATATTACCATAAATAAAGGTTAACTTACCCGTAGCACCACACGTGGGCATTTTGATTTGTGAACTCTGTCACATGCACAGAAACACAGCTAACCAAACAACAGTGCTAGGTGCTAGGTGCACTAAAATGTTAGACTTAAAAACATTTCCCCTGGTGTGTAGAGCACCCTATTGTTATTATATCCATTTTTTGATGTGATTTTGAGAGCGAAGCTAGAAAGAAATGGGGGAAATACGAATCCTGGCAAAACAAAACCGAGAAAGCGGAATTTGGGAAAAACCTGAATTAGGCTAAAAAATAATCTAATAATAATTAAGAGCCCTACCAATGTTTTACTCTGTGCGTGACTGCACTTTAGAGTGTGTCATCCTGTAGCACAGAATTCTGGGGAACGTTGAGGTCACGTCCAATATTGGCAGTGCACACAAGAAGTAAAGAGTTTAGGCCGTCCTAGAAATGTAATATAAATATACAGTTATAATATAATATATACCATTTAGCAGATGCTTTTATCCAAAGCGACTTACAGTCATGCGTCCATTTAT
Organism: Oncorhynchus mykiss; assembly: GCF_013265735.2. Taxonomy (NCBI): domain Eukaryota; kingdom Metazoa; phylum Chordata; class Actinopteri; order Salmoniformes; family Salmonidae; genus Oncorhynchus; species Oncorhynchus mykiss. Next base: position 85,152,136 of record NC_048570.1, read on the forward strand.
AACCAGTGTGAAACGGCTGGCTAGTTAGTTGTTTCCCTTGCTCTGCCGCTGCTTTTGTGGAGCTATAGGTAACAATGCTCTGTGGGTGACTGTTGTCGTGTTCAGAGGGTCCATCGTTCCAGCCCAGGTCGGGTCAAGGAGAGGGATGGAAGCAATACCTTTACACATACAGTTGTACGCATGGGTGGTCCCTGCAATAATCTACCAACATGCATGACAAGGTTATAGCTAGATTTGTGATGCCTCAATTTTATAGAATTCATAAAGCTTTTATTAAGCAGTGTTCATGTCACCCTTTATAAAGCACAGGTTTGTGTCATGTATGACATAGTGGGTTATGTCACATTTGACATGGGTAATTATGTCACACAGTTATGCCACATTTATGAACCCTGTATAGAGCATGACATATAGTTATAGATGATTTGTGACATTTATGTAGTGCTTATGAAGGCTTTATGAAGCATTTATAAGCTACACTTCATTTAAAGCGGGACCAAACATTTGCAAATGCTGGAGTATAGAGATACATTTTAAATGTTAGCTTCACTGTACAAATACATATGGGGTTGAGTGTATACGTAGCTTATAGACAGGTAAATAAAGGGATTCTGGCAATTACACCTTTTGTCTCCTTACCCAGATTCAGATAGACTTGTGCAGTATGAAGCTATGATGACTAAGTAGAAGAATGTTGTTGTTAAGAATCTTAACATTCATGGACCTTTGTGACATGCAGTGCAGGCGTGGAACAATGCACAATAGATTAGACATGGGTACACAATGAGTTATGACTGACAGTTGACCTCATAGGATTGAATAAGAGCATTCTTAGTCATCATCGGTAGCGAAAATGCGAACTGGAAAAACACGTTGCCTCACCAGATGTGTGTGACATGGGGAGAACTTCCTCCTTAATAGATGTGTGGGAGGCAGGTGGACCTTTATTGGAATAACTGAGTCTAAAAGGCGTCAGTCAGAACGTACCAGCTCGTAACTGGTACATACTGTTCCATCTCCAGACCAAGGGCTGTTATGGTGACCGTATTACTGCCGCACCGGCAGTCACAAGTCATGACTGCAGTCAAATTCCACGTGACCATTTAGTCCTGGTTATTAGGCTTCTCCAAGCTCTGACACTGCTGATGGTCATTAATAGCCCACCAAACTTGCAGAGGCGGAGCTAAAGGGGTGCTGACAGTTTGATGTTGATTGACATCCCATTTCACCTCTTGTTGAAAGAAGCATTTATTTTGACATTCGGCAGCGCATTTTTCAAATCGAGGAAGAGAGAATATTAATGTTGGTTGCGAGATACAGAAGAATAAGAATAAGAGGAACATACAGAAGAAGAGAGAATATTTCCACAGCTCCACAAGCTCTTTTCGCGATTGGCGAAAGCATCATATTTTAAGTAAGTTTAAGGTTTAGCATCGGGTTTACATTTCCTGAACAACTTTTATGAAAGTTGAGTCGCTGTGTCAGTTAATGTTAGACCTTTGGCTCCATTAACGCAGACGTCTCATCTAGACACCTGGAAATGCAAATGCACTACGCTAAATGCTAAATGTACTCGTTAAAACTCAAACGTTCATTAAAACACACATGCAGGGTATTGAATTAAAGCTACACTCGTTGTGAATCTAGCCAACAAGTCAGATTTTTTAAATGCTTTTCGGCGAAAGCATGAGAAGCTATTATCTGATAGCATGCAACACCCCAAAATACCTGAAGGGGACGTAAACAAAAGAATTAGCGTAGCCGGCGCTACACAAAACGCAGAAATAAAATATAAAACATTCATTACCTTTGATGATATTCTTTGTTGGCACTCCTATATGTTCCATAAACATCACAATTGGGTCTTTTTCCCGATTAAATCCGTCCATGTATGCCCAAAATATCCATTTGTATAGCCTGTCTGGTTCAGGAAAAAGCTCCGTTCCAAAACGCAACGTCATTTTTAAAAATTATATAAGTTGCCTATATTCTTTGACAAAACACTTCAAACTACTTTTGTAACCCAACTTTAGGTATTTGTAAACGTTAATAATCGATCAAATTGATCACTGGGCGATCTGTATTCAATAGCAGCTACTCAAGAAAACGTTGTCCTTTCTCTCTCTTCCAAAAATCTTTTCCTGTATGCTGGATGAAATGAAGGATCTATTTGTCATTACACAAATGATTTTTGTCAATGAAAATGACGTTTTTGGCGACATCGTGTGGAAGTTGTAGGAACTGCAAGCTCCGGGCTATATATTTTTGCTTGCAATAAACAATTCAGAGACTGGCGGATTAATACTTTTCTGTGGTTTTTGTGACCACGGGGATTTTGCTTGCTGTTCACGTTCTGTTATAGTCACAGACATTATTTAACCAGTTTTAGAAACTTCAGAGTGTTTTCTATCCACACATACTAATCATATGCATATACTATATTCCTGGCATGAGTAGCAGGACGCTGAAATGTTGCGCGATTTTTAACAGAATGTTCGAAAAAGTAGTGGGTCGACTTAAGAGGTTCAGACAGTTAATCAGATAAGAGAGATCGGTTCCCAATTTAGCCTAACATTGTGTCAACATCTGTGCTAGTAATACACGCATATACAGTGCAGTGTTGTAAGTTACAGTGTACAAATGTTTAGCTAATGTGGGGTAACCAGTAGGCTACAGCTGTCAGTGTTCAGCAAGTTAACATTCAGCAATTTGAAATCCATGAATTAACTCAGTTCGATTTTCGGACTTGAACTCAAAATGAACAATTGTTATTATCAATCTGTTGACGTTACTCAAAAGATTACAACAATTTGCAGATAGCCTGTTTGCTATCGTAAAGGTGAAATAAATTATAGCTAGCTGTGTTACTTACTGCAGAGTAGGGCTAGCCATGATCTAACTAGTAACTTAGGCTGGTAGTTGATTTTAAGGCACAGTTATGATAATGGGGATTTGTAATTAAGATTGAGATTGGACTAAAATGTGGGTAATTGGATGCCTAGAGGTAAACATAGACTGTCTTGTTTTTGCATAGGGTCAGTTAAACATCAAAAGAAAGGGAGAGATATCAGACTGTTACAAAAGGACCCAATGGTAGGCCAGGCCAATACTTTAAACTACACATTTTAGTTAGCAGCTGTTAGTATCTAATCTTGTGGATCCCTTAATTATACATTTCCATAGAGATATGACACATTATTTAATGTATATTTCAGACATGTCAAGATCCAGAGAAGAGGGTCCTGTACAGCCGTGTTTGAAAACATTTCCCAGAACTCAGCATGGTACTAGGAAAAAGGTTTTCAACAGCTCCTGGTATAAGGACAATTCATGGCTTGAATATTCTGTAAATCAAGATTAAACGTATTCTTTCGCCTGTAGTCATTTTTCTCTGCCCAGTACACCTGAATCTGCCTTCACATCACAGTCAGGGTTTTGTAACTGGAAAAAGGCGCTGCTTAAAGATTCTGGGTTTAAGCTCCATTCGAAGGCAGAGCATCATATCAATGCTATTTACGTATGCTTGGAATCAGCATAAAATGGCTATTGACAGCAACTTATCAATGTTATATTTCATAAATGAGGACTGGAAAAAGAAAGTGGAAGAATACTGTACTTACATTAAAACAATTGCAGATGTGCTCCTATTAACTGCCACTCAAAATATAACGCAGAGAGGTCATCGAGAGTCTGATGACTCTCACAACAAGGGTAATTGTTTTTACAATCTTAGAAGAAATAACAAAGCATGACCCTCTCATAGAGAAAAGGATGAATGCATGTGGCAATGCTAAGTACACAAGCTACCAAATCCAGAACAAAGTTATTGAGGGCTTAGCTGAGATGGTACAAAGTCAAATAATAAGAGAAGTAAAAGAAAGTGAAGTTTTTATTGTAATTGCAGATGAAACCAAAGATGTAAAGAAAAATAAGAAATGTCTTTAGTTGTGAGGTACTACTACAACGGGGCCATCCACGAAAGCTTTTTACACCTTCAGTCAGCTGAAAGCTTAGATGTAATCAATGATAATTGATTCCGTTGAAAAACATGGTCTGGACTACAGGAATAATCTTGAGGGGCAAGGCTATGAAGTTGCATCCGTCATGAGCGGAAAGCATTCTGGTGTGTCTGCACGGATTAATATCAGTGCAAGATGTAATGCACAGTGTTTGAATTTGGTTCTTGTAAATTCTGTCAAATCAGTGCCTGAGGCAGTTCACTTTTTTGCTCTCCTGCAGAAGCTTTATAACTTTGTATCTGGCTCATAGGTTCATCTGAAGTGGCTTGCAGTTCAGAAAGAGCTGTATCCACAGCAGCAGCCCAGGGAACTACAGAGACTTACGGATGTAAGGTTGGCATGCAGATACATGGCAAGCCGTAATCTGAGGGACAGGCTTCCAGCAGTTCTAAGAGTGCCACAGGATATCACACTTGAAAATAGCGGTGATAGATCAGTGGAGGCAAGGGGCCTTCTTTCTCAGATAGATTTACATTTCATAGGGATTTTGGTTACCTTTTGTAAAGTGATTGGTGATGCCAAATGTCTTTCTGACATACTCCAATCAAGGTCTCTTGACCTAGCAAGAGCTGTGGATCTAGTAGGTTCCCTTACAGACACATTACAGGACTACAGAAGTGAGGGTTACATTGGAGAACTATGGAAAGAGGTTGAAGAGATTGCAGAGCAACCCAAAGAGCATTCTACAGCATTCTTGAATGAGGATCCTCTGTTTGCCTTTGCTCAGACCTTTGAGTCAGATTTAGAGGACCTCAAACATGAGGTTCATCAAACCAAGCGGCTTTTTGATAGGAGAGAGAAACGTGGAAGCGACAGACCGTCTACTCTCCTTGACTTGGTTGTGTTTCTAGAACCTTATAAAGAGGTCTTCCATGAGCTATTTCCACTTTGTAAGATTTCTGTTGTTAAACACCAGTCAGCAGTGCTTCTTGCGAGTGCAGCTTCTCAGCTTTAAAACGGATTAAAACCCACCTTAGGACAATAACGGTTGATGACAGGTTGTCACCTCGGAATGCTCGGTGTTGAGTCAAGGAGGGCACGCTCCCTCAACATGGATGAGTTTGTGAAACATTTAGCCAGTTCTCACCAGAACCGCAGAAGTATGCTGTTCTAAATTTACCTAGGATAATTTGGAACTTAGGCTGTCCCTCTGGTCATGATTAAAACCTACACTGTGTACTACCTAGTACACTGACATTCTAAAATTATAAATCCCAAGGGAATCATGTCACACAGATTTAATTTAGTCTTGATTAAGCTAATTCCAAAACTTTTCTTTGCTATTAGTTAAAATAATATATATGAGCATAAATATGATACTGTAAGTTTGTAATATTGATGGGCACCAATTTTTTAAAATCCATTTATGCTTGATACCTGGTATGTCAAATTGCAGTCTGTTTTTTTTGTAAATAAACTATGCAATTTTTGTAACACACATGCTATCTTAACTCCTTGGTGCTTGAGCTTAATTTTCTGAAAATACTTCGGATGTTCAACACTTATAGACCCAGATTATATGTTAATGACATAGGTACACTTCAACTGTGATAGATGGAATCTAAAACAAAAATCCAGAAAATCACATTGTATGATTTTTAAGTAATTAATTAGCATTTTCTTGCATGACATATGTATTTGATACATCAGAAAAGCAGAACTTAATATTTGGTACAGAAACCTTTGTTTGCAATTACAGAGATCATACGTTTCCTGTAGTACTTGACCAGGTTTGCACACACATCCTGGCTTAGGAAGGCCACCAAAAATTCTGAGATTTCCATACCCAACTATAACATTTTCTGTCAAGATAGAACTGCCAAAGGGGGAGGAGTTGCAGTCTACTGCAGAGATAGCCTGCAAAGTAATGTCATACTTTCCAGGTCCATACCCAAACAGTTCGAACTACTAATTTTAAAAATCCCTCTCTCCAGAAATAAGTCTCTCACTGTTGCCGCCTGCTACCAACCCACCTCAGCTCCCAGCTGTGCCCTGGACACCATTTGTTAATTGATCTCCCCCCATCTAGCTTCAGAGTTTGTTCTATTAGGTGACCTAAACTGGGATATGCTTAACACCCCGGCAGTCCTACAATCTAAGCTAGATGCCCTCAATCTCACACAAATCATCAAGGAACCCACCAGGTACAACCCTAAATCTGTAAACAAGGGCACCCTCATAGACGTCATCCTGACCAACTGGCCCTCCAAATACACCTCCGCTGTCTTCAACCAGGATCTCAGCATTCACTGCCTCATTGCCTGTATCCGCTACGGATCCGCAGTCAAACGACCACCCCTCAACACTGTCAAACGCTCCCTAAAACACTTCTGCGAGCAGGCCTTTCTAATCGACCTGGCCCGGGTATCCTGGAAGGATATTGACCTCATCCCGTCAGTTGAGGATGCCTGGTCATTCTTTAAAAGTAACTTCCTCACCATTTTAGATAAGCATGCTCCGTTCAAAAAATGCAGAATACAGATATAGCCCTTGGTTCACTCCAGACCTGACTGCCCTCGACCAGCACAAAAACATCCTGTGGCAGACTGCAATACCATTGAATAGTCCCCGCGATATGCAACTGTTCAGGGAAGTCAGGAACCAATACACGCAGTCAGTCATGAAAGCCAAGGCCAGCTTCTTCAGGCAGAAATGTGCATCCTGTAGCTCTAACTCCAAAAAGTTCTGGGACACTGTAAAGTCCATAGAGAACAAGAGCACCTCCTCCCAGCTGCCCACTGCACTGAGGCTAGGTAACACGGTCACCACCGATAAATCCAAGATTATCGAAAACTTCAACAAGCATTTCTCAACGGCTGGCCATGCCTTCCTCCTAGCTACTCCAACCTCGGACAACAGCTCCGCCCCCCCCGCAGCTACTCGCCCAAGCCTCTCCAGGTTCTCCTTTACCCAAATCCAGATAGCAGATGGTCTGAAAGAGCTGCAAAACCTGGACCCATACAAATCAGCTAGGGTAGACTATCTGGACCCTCTCTTTCTAAAACTATCTGCCGCCATTGTTGCAACCTCTATTACCAGATTGTTCAACCTTTCTTTCGTATCTCCGAGATCCCTAAAATTGGAAAACTGCTGCGGTCATCCCCCTCTTCAAAGGGGGTGACACCTTAGACCCAAACTGTTACAGACCTATATCCATCCTTCCCTGCCTATCTAAAATCTTAGAAAGCCAAGTTAATAAACAGATCACTGACCATTTCGAATCCAACCGTACCTTCTCCTCTGTGCAATCCGGTTTCCGAGCCGGTGACGGGTGCCCCTCAGCCACGCTCAAGGTACTAAACGATACCATAACCACCATCGATAAAAGACAGTACTGTGCAGCCGTCTTCATCGACCTGGCCAAGGCTTCCGACTCTGTCAATCACTGTATTCTTATCGGCAGACTCAATAGCCTTGGTTTTTTTAATGACTGCCTCGCCTGGTTCACCAACTACTTTGCAGACAGAGTTCAGTGTGTTAAATCGGAGGGCATGTTGTCCAGACCTCTGGCAGTCTCTATGGGGGTGCCACAGCGTTCAATTCTCGGGCCAACTCTTTTCTCTGTATATATGATGTCGCTCTTGCTGCGGGCGATTCTCTGATCCACCTCTACGCAGACGACAACAGTCTGTATACTTCAGGCCCTTCTTTGGACACTGTGCTAACTAACCTCCAAACGAGCTTCAATGCCCTACAACACTCCTTCCGTGGCCTCCACCTGCTCTTAAACGCTAGTAAAACCAAATGCATGCTTTTCAACCGTTCGCTGCCCGCACCCGTCTGCCCGACTAGCATCACCACCCTGGACGGTTCCGACCTAGAATATGTGGACAACTATAAACACCTAGGTGTCTGGTTAGACTGTAAACTCTCCTCCCAGACTCATATTAAGCATCTCCAATCCAAAATCAAATCTAGAATTGGCTTTCTATTTCGCAACAAAGTCTCCTTCACTCATGCCGCCAAACTTACCCTAGTAAAACTGACTATCCTACCGATCCTCGACATCGGCGATGTCATCTACAAAATAGCTTCCAATACTCTACTCAGCCAACTGGATGCAGTCTATCACAGTGCCATCCGTTTTGTTACCAAATCACCTTATACCACCCACCACTGTGACCTGTATGCTCTAGTCGGCTGGCCCTCGCTACATATTTGTCGCCAGACCCACTGGCTCCAGGTCATCTATAAATCTATGCTAGGTAAAGCTCCGTCTTATCTCAATTCACTGGTCACAATAACAACACCCACCCGTAGCACACGTTCCAGCAGGTATATCTCACTGATCGTTCCCAAAGTCAACACCTCATTTGGCCGCCTTTTCTTCCAGTTCTCTGCTGCCAGTAACCGAAACGAATTGCAAAAATCACTGAAGTTGGAGACTTATTTCCCTCACCAACTTTAAACATCAGCTATCTGAGCAGCTAACCGATCACTGCAGCCGTACATAGTCCATCTGTAAATAGCCCACCCAATCTACCTACCTCATCCCCATACTGTTTTTATTTACCTTTCTGCTCTTTTGCACACCAGTATCTGCTCATTTATCACTCCAGTGTTAATCTGCTAAATTGTAATTATTCGCTCCTATGGCCTATTTATTGTCTACCACCTCATGCCTTTTGCACACACTGTATATAGACTTTCTTTTTTATACTGTGTCATTGGCTTGTTTATTGTTTATTCCATGTGTAACTAACTCTCTGTTGTTGTCTGTGTCACACTGCTTTGCTTTATCTTGGCCAGGTCGCAGTTGTACATGAGAACTTGTTCTCAACTTGCCTACCTGGTCAAATATATATATATATATACTGTACCTCCTGAACTGGTTTTGACCTTTTGCCTGTCCACGACCATTCTCTTGCCTACCACAGTGCAGTCCCTTTTGGATTTAATAAATATCAAAGACTCAAACCATCTGCCTCCTGTGTCTGCATCTGGGTCCTTATACTGTACCATAAGGACTTTCTCTGAGGGCCTAGTTATACTCAACATAGTTGTGTTAGGAAACTCTTGGTTTACAGGTCATATCAGGCCAGCAAGTCACATTATGCTGTTTTACAGTCATGTGTAATTCCTATTGGAATCCAGCCAGAGTTAGGATATCCAACACATGTATTTTCATTTGTTTTAGCACCCACAACCTGCAATCTGAATGACTTGAATGCTGAGACTACCTTAATCATCTAAACTGGAACGACCATCCCAGTAACGGGCGCAATAAGTCGAATAACTACTAACAGAATGGATTAGTTTAGAATTATTTAAAACAATCTGTGTGTAGCAGAAAATTAATCAACCAATCAATGTGCATCCAAAAACACAGATATTATAACAAACCATTCTGAATATCACCATGTAAAAGAACAAACTGGGAAATGTGGTTCTATGTAGAACCCTTATTGCCTTCTGAAAAATCATTCTTTGCTTCCAAAGAATCATTACAGAAACCTTTCTTCCAAAAACTGTTCTTTATAATGTTAAAGGTTTTAGGTAGAAACCTGTGTCTTACATAGAACACTTGTCTTTCAGAAAGGGTTCTTCAGATAAAAACTGTTCTTTTATAATGTTAAAGGTTTTAGGTAGAAACCTGTGTCTTACATAGAACACTTGTCTTTCAGAAAGGGTTCTTCAGATAAAAACAGTTATTTTATAATGTTAAAGGTTTTAGGTAGAAACCTGTGTCTTACATAGAACACTTGTCTTTCAGAAAGGGTTCTTCAGATAAAAACAGTTCTTTATAATGTTAAAAGTTTTAGGTAGAAATCTGTGTATTACATAGAACACTTGTCTTTCAGAAAGGGTTCTTCAGATAAAAACTGTTCTTGGTAGAACCCTATCCCTCCACAAAGAACCCCCTTGGAACCATTTTTTCTAAGACTGTAGGCATAACTGATTATTCTTTGCAGATGAATCCTTCGTTGACCCACAGCCAAACTCAAGGTTTTCCTCAACAAGGGTCTTCTGAAGGGAGTTACTCTAACCTGATGCTTGCACCAGAGCTACTCAACTTCTACCTGACTTCTCTATTTAATATATGACTTGTTTAATGTATCCTTATCAGGGTGAATTGATTCTCATACAACACCTCAACTGAATCATCTCACTGAATCATCTCACATAGAATATTCCCACTGAATCATCTCACATTGAATAATCCCACTGAATCATGCACCTCCCCCATATAATAATAATAAATTCACTTTTCCTACTAGCACTGACTTTGCTGATAACTACTTTATTGAGGGAAAATGTACCTGCTACAGTAGTGATATGTTGTTGTCTCACCTAGCTATCTTAAGATGAATGCACTATTTGTAAGTCGCTCTGGATAAGAGTCTGTGAAATGAATAAAATGTCAATGTAATTTCCTGTTTCATATAAATCCTCCTTTGACCGATAGCCAACATCGAGGTTTTCCCCCACATGGGTCATGTTGAAGAAGCTTACACCAGAGCCAATCAACTTGAACTTGTGTAATATCCCGTAACACTCTTAGCCCATACCTGACCTTTAACGATATCTCTTATCTTTATCAACTTATAAAAATACAAAAGGTCGACTGAGATGCTGAAAACAATAGGTCAGGTATGGGTCACTGGAGTTAAAAGCAATTCATTGCCAGAATCTCAATCTAAGGTACTAACTTAGAAAAAAGGTGCTCCCTTGAACCATAAAGGGTTATTTGGTTGTCTCTGTAGGGGACATCTTTTTTTGGTTCCTTTTCACCAAGGAGTTCTTAATTGAAAAGCAAATGTTAGGGGTTCCTTGTTGGGTGAAAGGGTTCTACCTGGAACCAAAAATAGTTTTCCTACAGGGACAGCCGAAGAACCCTATCCGAAACCCTTTTTTCTAAGCGAGAATACAATCAAGCTGTCCTGGTTCTAGTCTCTCGTGACAGGCCAGCGTGTGCAGTTAATCCTTCGTTGACCCACAGCCAACCTTAAGGTATTCCCCAACATGGGTCATCTGGAAGTAACAAGCCCGAACCTTACACCAGAGCCTTTCAAATTCCACCGGACCTCTCTATTTAAACACCTAACTTCTGTTATATCCAGTAACACTCTAAACCCATTTCCAACCTACTATTGGATATGTTACCTATATTTTACCTGTTCTGATCTCTGTACACATACTATTTTGACTTCAGAAGTGGCTGTTCAGTGAAAATGTATTTATTAATCCTCAGATAGTGATGGGTGATCATTTGCCCATGGCCTGACCAACCTCCATTCCAGGTGTGAAAAGGTTTTATAACATAAATGCAATTGTGAAAATGTTTCATAATATATTAACACAATAAAACGAGTTGAGTCACAAACGTTATAAGACATATACTCTCTATTTGGCACACTGTATGTAGCCTTGTAGGTCTACAAATTACATCGTTCAATTGGATCAGGTCTGCAGATTACTAAATGCCGATATAGGACAAGTCTTGCTAAAAATAAATTCGCCTCCTGGGGTTAACGTATGTATATCCCACATGATGTAGCCTATGTTGTCTGACCTATTTCCACGCACAACCATCAAAGGCAACGATGCAGGGAGCAGAGAGAAGATACGAGGTCAAATTCTTAAAGGTTTACGAATTTTATGAACCTCGGAGGTAACGGTGTCCCCAGGCTATTGCGCACAGCCAAATCGGAGACTAGCCCACAGCTGGATTTAAATTTACGCGTTGTCTTTTTCACACTTTTACCTTTTTCACTCGGATTTACAATGGGTCAAAATCAGCAAGCTCAGTCAACCAGCGAAGAAGAGTTGGAAGTATCGACAATTCAAGACCTCTACAGGAGGTTCATCAATGAGTGCCCCAGCGGTTCGTTGCACTTGCACGAGTTCAAAAGGATGTTTGGGGTTCAAAACGATAATTCGCCAGAATCGCAATACATGGAGGGCATATTCAGTGCGTTTGATATGAATGGGGTAAGATTCTGAATACAAACCAGCAGACCTGGGTCAATTGCATTTGCATTTACTGTAAATTATGTATATACATACTGTAAAAAAAACATGTTGTATTGGTGTAGGCCTAAAGTTATCATAGACCCCTCCCCCTCAACTCAAGTGTTTTAAACTTCCCATTTAATTCATGAATATAGATCCATAAAATTTTAGGACAATACTATTATTAATATTGTTTTCTAGAATATGGGTTTCCCAAAATGTGTGCTCTTTCCACGTGTAGGCTAAGCTATTTGTCTGAACACTATCATGCTTCATTTGGCCGTATGGTTAATTAAATAGTCTAAAGTTAGATGGCCATAATACCCTTCTTTCCATAAAGTGGGCCAGAGTGTAAAGCCAAATTAGTCGTTCCACCTCAAAAAGGACAAGAAAGAGGATTTCAACAGCAACCTTCTCAGGTTGTTCTGGAATAGTTTTTGCATTCTTTAAATGTAGTACCTAACATCCACATTTGACTATTGTTTTTCTAACAATGACTTAGACATCAAAAGCCACCAATGGACCCCCCACACCCCACGCCAATCCCACCCCAACAATGAGTATATTATCAGTTCTCTATGTCTGACAAGTAGCAAGTGAGCAAAAGCTGTGTGCATTAAGGAAATAGACACCTGGCTTAAATAGAAGCCTGTCTCTAATAAGCACCTGTTGGGTTCAGGAATTTAATTAAATAAACACCTGGGCTATTCATTACATTTTTATGTTAACTCAATGGTGTTACTTATAGATTATATGGATATGAAGTGCAAAAATGCTAATAGGTACCATTGACTTGCATTGGATTAGCTGGTTTGAATACCGAGCCGACAAGGTGAAAAATCTGTTGAAGTGCCCTTGAGCAAGGCACTTAATGCTAATTTGCTCCAGGGGCACTGTGCTACTATGGCTGACCCTGTAAAACAACACATTTCACTGCACCTATCTAGTGTATGTGACAATACAACATATTTTTTTCCCTAGTGTTCAGAACCTGGTAATATCAGGATGTAGGATGGGATAAAAACCTAACAACTTCCATTACTAATTTCTCTGAATGGGGAAAAAAAACAATAAAATTCACTGAGAATACATTACATATGAAAGAAAGAAATAATACTCAGAGCAGCAGCTCCATACTACTTATCAGACATAGAGAACTGATACTATAAACTCGGTGTTGGAGTGGGATTGGCGTGTAGGGCTGTGGGTGGCTTTTTGACATTTCTTTGGATTCCTCACGTCTTACTCCTTGTTAAAAGTTAAGGTCCAAATCGTATCTTAGGTACTATATGTGTTGAATATTCTATGAATCCTATAAATTAAAATGTCCAATTTAGGTGCAATCAATTAGCTTAATTTCTCACAAATCAAATTATATATATTTTAAATGATGCTGCAGGAATGCTAATAGTATCTGTTTTTAACTACAGAAACGACTTCAGAAGAATCTGAGTGGGTGTTACGGCCTGCTGAATTGACATGGAAAGACCCAAATGGAAATAGGGCCACACTTCCAACAAAGGCCCAAGACAATGCTGTAGGCCAGTTAAGCTATCCCACAGTTACCACCAATGTAACAATTGAGGAGAAAGTTGGAAATTGGCTCGATGCAGAAGTCTAAAAAGGTCCACAACTCTCTGGATGAATAATAGACTACCTGAAAAGACATATTTGACCCAGGTCTCTTTCCCCATATTATCACAATCCACCATGATCCCATGGTGTACCTTTTGTTTTACATGTGCCCCACTGTCAGGGATGTTATGCATTTCTTACTTGGAGAACACATAAGGATTTTTATTGAGGCTGTAGTTGATCATGATCGTTTGTCTGTCTCTATTACAGGACAACACCATGGAGTTTATAGAGTATGTTGCTGCGCTAAACCTTGTGCTTCGAGGACGGCTCGAGGATAAACTCAAGTGGTCTTTCAAGGTGTTTGACAACGATGACAATGGGCGACTGGACAGGCACGAGCTGAGAATAATTATAAGGGTAAGGGTTTGGGCCGAAGTGCGACCTATAGTAACATTCTAATCCAGTGTTTCTCAACATGGCTCCTGGTAGGAATGTGTTCTACAGCACACTATAGCTCATTATCAATTAGACGCTAAGCAGTGTATATCTGCTTGGGTAACCACTAAACTCAAAGCCTCTGAGAATCAGCTATTTATCAAACAGAAAAACAACAACTAAGTTGAATAAACACATTTATATTGTAGATACTGCACTTTGCCCTTGCATTACCCATATAGTTAAGGTCATACAAAGGCAGAGTGCAGTATCTGCATTTTAGGGGTCATAGATCAAATCAGTGTTCATGGTTGATATGCATAAACATTACTTCACAATAAGATGATACGTCATTGCATTATCATTTATTTACCTACAACCTATTGGGATGGCTAACAAAAATACTTTAAAACCATATTTCTCAGATTCACTGTTGGCATAGTTACTGTATTGGCAGTATTGGAAGTACTCTAGTTAGAATAATTCAAATTAATTACATTTGGGCCATTTCATTCAGGCTTCTTAATCTAAGTAATTTATCGGTTAATTGAAAAGCTGTGTGCACAGTGGCTGTTCATGATCGAAGTTGAGAAACCCTGCGCTTGGACTTGAAGGCTGTAGTCCGATGCTCTACTGTTCCCCCAAAGTGTGTACTCGTATATACCCCCTTATGGATTTAAAAGCATCGAATTGGTGTAAAGAATATGGTAGGAACTTTCTCCAGCCGTACTAACCTAATGATTTAAAATGCACACATGTGGAAGGGTAGGAAATCTCTCAGACCCTTTGAGGAACCAATGTCTGCAAAACGTAACTATAACAGTTGATTGATGTAACACTCCTGTTTGTGATGTCTGTAGATCATCTACAAGATAAAGAAAGGTTCTGTCAGTGACGAGGCAGGCCAAATCCACCTTACACCTGAAGAGGTTTGTGACCGTATCTTCCAGAAAGTTGACGAGAATGGTGACGGTGAGTACTGGAGCACTTATTTGTGTATTGTGACGGACTTTAGCTGTTACTGAAGCAGGATGGTCAGATATGTCAGAAATAATGACATAGTGAGACACTATTAAAATAATGACCCATGTATGGCTTGATCTACTCAACCGATGGCGTGGGAAGTGGATGAATTGTGACTACTTATGAGATCTGAAAAATTTGGAATGAGCTATCGCCTTTAACTAATTCTTGATGATACAGTATAATGACAGAGTGGATACACATTAGGTAGAATAATAAGGATCTCCTTGTTGTCTTTGGTTCCAGGTCAGATAACTCTGGAGGAGTTTGTGGAGGGGGCAAAGAGAGACCCCTGGGTACAAAAACTCATACGCCTGGATATCAACCCCAGTTACTGGGTCCACCAGCACCTGAGTGACAGAAAACTCCAGAGTCCAAAACAATGAACTAAAATGTCAGACAGGGAGGAAGAGGACATTGGTTCTCTCTATTAAAGAGGATCCGAACCAAAACAACAACTTCTCTGGTTGAAAACGGCCTGTATTCATTATCATCGACTCTACTCCCATAATAGGATAACAATAGGATGATCATAAAGTCAGTATCTCTCAAAACGGGGATTTGCTAGATTTAGGAAATGAATGACGTTGCCAAATCCTTGGATATTTGAGGATTGTGTATGATTTTCAATTATTCCCAGCATACTCACTCTCCGAGGAGTCAGAAGAAAGCGGATGTTTCCAGTTTTCATGGATACAGTATTTTCAACTTCCATTTCCCCTGAAAAACGGATGTGGGGACTTCGCTCAGGCATCTTTTTGCACCTGCTATATTAGGTTAGAGCATCCTGCATCCTGCATCCTGCATGATATCCAATTGTAGCAGCAGAATCAACCTACAGCCCATTTCTTTACAGACAGCAGAAATTCACATTTGAGTCATTAGCATACATCGCCTCAGGACTTATTTGATTGAGACCTTCTCCTACAATGGCCTTCTCCTACAATGGGTTTTGAGAAGGAGGCGAGGAGAGAGGACACGAAGAGTATGCATTTGAGATTCTCCCATTCAATTTGTCGGGACATGCTCTGCAAGGTGTCGAAAGCGTTCCACAGCAGTGCTGGCCCATGTTGACTCCAATGCTTCCCAAGTTGGCTGGATGTCCTTTCAGTTGGTGGACCATTCTTGACACACAAGGGAAACTGTTGAGTGTGAAAACCCCTGCAGCGTTGCAGTTCTTGACACAAACCGGTGTGCCTGACACCTACTACAATATCCTGTTCAAAGGCACTTAAAACTTTTGTCTTGCCCATTCACCCTCTGAATGGCACACGTACACATTTCTTGTCTCAGTTGTTTCAAGGGTTAACAATCCTTCTTTAACCTGTCTCCTCCCCTTCATCTACAATGATTGAAGTGGATTTCTATGTCATGGAAAGAGAAGGTGTCCTTAATGTTTTGTACACTCTGTGTATATGCCAATATCAAAATAAATGCAATACATTTTTTATAACATTAAGATAAGAATTGATACTGTAGTACATACCCAGCTAGCACTTTTGGTTCCTTGGAAGTTGTGGGAACATATGTTTTTGGTTTCCCATTGGTTCTGGGAACGAAGCCATATGTTTCCTGATCGGTACAACTGAATATTTTTTAAATGTTCTGAGAATGGAAATAAAAATGTATCCTGTTCAGGGACGTTCATTTTTAGGTTGAAGGGAGGTTCTGAGAACATTTGACTATGGTTCACTAAAAGTTTTCCTGGGAGGTTTTATTAACGTTCTGAGAACAGAAATGATAGTTTATTTGAAGATGATTAAATAATGTTCTGAGAACATGTTTCAATAACACTGCTAGCTTAAGCAGTTTTGAACTCAAGCACAGGTAGGACACATGGAAATTAATCTTCTTAGACATTAATCATATAAACACATTCATTTTTTATTGTGGCACGGTGTCAGTAAGATTCAAACCTATGATCTTCTGTTCTCTATTCATGGAATTATTCCACTGCGCCACAAGGATGGCGCTAATCATGCCTTGTTTTTCTTTACTCATACAAAGCAGTTCAATTTAGTCTATTCAAACAGACCCCCATTTCAAAGGAAACAAGCACTCATTAAGTTCAGGTGTGGCCAATTAGTGGGCCCAGCCAACACACCTAAACACACTTAACAAGATAGAGGCTAGACGCTGAGAACATAATGTATATGTTGACGCTGAGAACATAATGTATATGTTGACGCTGAGAACATAATGTATATGTTGACGCTGAGAACATAATGTATATGTTGACGCTGAGAACATAATGTATATGTTGACGCTGAGAACATAATGTATATGTTGACGCTGAGAACATAATGTATATGTTGACGCTGAGAACATAATGTATATGTTGACGCTGAGAACATAATGTATATGTTGACGCTGAGAACATAATGTATATGTTGACGCTGAGAACATAATGTATATGTTGACGCTGAGAACATAATGTATATGTTGACGCTGAGAACATAATGTATATGTTGACGCTGAGAACATAATGTATATGTTGACGCTGAGAACATAATGTATATGTTGACGCTGAGAACATAATGTATATGTTGACGCTGAGAACATAATGTATATGTTGACGCTGAGAACATAATGTATATGTTGACGCTGAGAACATAATGTATATGTTGACGCTGAGAACATAATGTATATGTTGACGCTGAGAACATAATGTATATGTTGACGCTGAGAACATAATGCATATGTTGACGCTGAGAACATAATGTATATGTTGTTAAATAACATTCTTAGAACGTTCTTTGAACGTTACTAATGTTTTCTTAATGTTCTGAGAACATGACTTTAAATAGAACCCTGAGAAAACCTGCAGAAAACGTTATGCTGAAGTACTGAAATTCCCACCCAAGAAACATGGTTCTCAGAACATTATGTGCAACCAGGGTATCCCTTCAGCATTCCCAGAACCCTGAGGGAAGGTTGCATGCAATATAACCATAGGACAACCATGCTCTCACCAAGCTCTAACAAACATATGGTTCTCAGAATGTTATGTGTTAGCTGGGTACCTTACATATTGTAAAAACAAACAACAACATATACCCAATATACAGTATGTCCAGGTACATGTGGACGTTTTCAATATATGAAATGGTAGAAACAAGTAAGCTTACCAGCCAAATACTGTAAATAACAGCAGAGACCACACACAGTGAGAATGTAGCCATTTCACAAATCATCTCCAGAGTTGCAGCCTGGATATTTCAATTGGTCACACTTTGTTTAAATAGTGCCTTTTTTCACAAATAGCCATTTAAATACTTGACAACTGTTTTCGCTGGCGATTGAGTCATAAGAGATGGTTGGTGGAAGATAATTCACAAGAACTTCAGGTAAATTATCTTTGAATACGGAGTACTGATATTTAATATGCTTTAGAAATGTTTTGAATTTAGTTTTGAATCTTCAATATTTTAGAATCTTGAAATCTGTTCTTGATTTTGAATTCTTAATAAGTGCCAAATGTTAGTATGTGGTCATACTAAAGTCAAAATGGTTAGCATGTTTTTACATGGCTGTCTATGGCACTGCAATTGAAGCGAAAGCTTTGGATCGACCTGTAAAACAAACCTTCTGTTAAGGCAAGTCGTCCAGGTACCTGACTCCTGAGGCAGCAAAGCATCCCCAAACCATGACACTACCACCATCATGCTTGACCGTTGGTATGAGGTTTGTCGTGGCAGAATCAGAATTCTTTAGGTAACATTTATAAATAAGATGTTTTATTCATTTTATTGCATACTTATGTGAGATATTTGTCATTAGAATGTCTTCTTTTGGATAATACTGTTTGCAGTTATCCCTTTCCTGTGGGCAAAGTTACGTGGGCCCAGAGAAATGAGAGGTCTGGTTAGTCTTATCTGTGAATGTGTCTGTAAACTATTCCTAAACCATGTGAAGGGATGGTGTGATAAATGGGGAACCAGATAGTTGGCTCCACAATGTCTGTGTGCCAGTCACTGTCTCTCTGTGATCTTGTCCAGGAGGGGGTGTATTTGATATATGCTAGTGGATGAGGTTTTGTTTTTGGTCCTGAGTGGTACCAAGAGCGAGATAAGAACATAGACAAAGCTGAATGATAATTTATAGCCAATGCTGTCTGGCTATGTGTGTCTTTGCTATAAAGGATCTCAGTTGCAATGTGTAAGGACTCTCAGAGAATTCATTGATAGACACTGAATTGATCTGAGAGTCACAGGGTTGTGATGGAGCTCATATAATTAAAGATGGACTTTATGATAACTCTGACTTATGTGTGGTTTGCTCTCATGATTTGGTAATACAGGAAATTTCCACTTCAGGTTCTTACTGTGGATTGCAGTGTTTTGTTTTTGCCAGACACAACGGGACCCATGACGTCCAAAGAAGTTATCATTTTGAATCAACTGTCCATAGAACATTCTTCCAAGGGTCTTGATGATCATCCAGGTGCTTCTTGGCAAACTTGAGTCAACTGTTTTGGACAACATGGGTTTTGGAATGGCCTCGTCGAGTTCATGCTTGAAAACCCACAAATGTCGCTGAGTTACAGCAGTTCTGCAACCAAGAGTGGGCCAAAATGCCTCCACAGCGATTTGAGAGACTGATCAACAACTACAGGAAGCGTTTGGTTGCAGTCATTGCCGCTAAAGGTGGCACAGGCAGTTATTAAGTGTAAGGGGGCAATTACTTTTTCACACAGGGAAATAGGGTGTTGAATAACAGAGTTTACACATGACAAAAAGTGATTATACTTAAAATAAGTGTAATTTTTGGGGGGATATTTGTAAACTCAGGTTCCCTTTATGTAATATTAGGTTTTGGTTGAAGATCTGACAACATTCAGTATCAAAAATATGTCAAAATAGAGACAATCAAAAAGGGCAAATACTTTTTCACAGCTCTGTATCTGTTTTACACTTTCAAATGCTTTTTCACAGCTCTGTATCTGTTTTACACTTTCAAATGCTTTTTCACAGCTCTGTATCTGTTTTACACTTTCAAATGCTTTTTCACAGCTCTGTATCTGTTTTATACTTTCAAATGCTTTTTCACAGCTCTGTATCTGTTTTATACTTTCAAATACTTTTTCACAGCTCTGTATCTGTTTTATACTTTCAAATGCTTTTTCACAGCTCTGTATCTGTTTTACACTTTCAAATGCTTTTTCACAGCTCTGTATCTGTTTTATACTTTCAAATGCTTTTTCACAGCTCTGTATCTGTTTTACACTTTCAAATACTTTTTCACAGCTCTGTATCTGTTTTATACTTTCAAATGCTTTTTCACAGCTCTGTATCTGTTTTATACTTTCAAATGCTTTTTCACAGCTCTGTATCTGTTTTACACTTTCAAATGCTTTTTCACAGCTCTGTATCTGTTTTATACTTTCAAATGCTTTTTCACAGCTCTGTATCTGTTTTACACTTTCAAATACTTTTTCACAGCTCTGTATCTGTTTTATACTTTCAAATGCTTTTTCACAGCTCTGTATCTGTTTTATACTTTCAAATGCTTTTTCACAGCTCTGTATCTGTTTTACACTTTCAAATACTTTTTCACAGCTCTGTATCTGTTTTACACTTTCAAATACTTTTTCACAGCTCTGTATCTGTTTTACACTTTCAAATGCTTTTTCACAGCTCTGTATCTGTTTTACACTTTCAAATACTTTTTCACAGCTCTGTATCTGTTTTACACTTTCAAATACTTTTTCACGTCTCTGTATCTGTTTTACACTTTCAAATGCTTTTTCACAGCTCTGTATCTGTTTTACACTTTCAAATACTTTTTCACAGCTCTGTATCTGTTTTACACTTTCAAATACTTTTTCACGTCTCTGTATCTGTTTTACACTTTCAAATACTTTTTCACGGCTCTGTATCTGTTTTACACTTTCAAATACTTTTTCACAGCTCTGTATCTGTTTTACACTTTCAAATACTTTTTCACAGCTCTGTATCTGTTTTACACTTTCAAATACTTTTTCACAGCTCTGTATCTGTTTTACACTTTCAAATGCTTTTTCACAGCTCTGTATCTGTTTTACACTTTCAAATGCTTTTTCACAGCTCTGTATCTGTTTTACACTTTCAAATACTTTTTCACAGCTCTGTATCTGTTTTACACTTTCAAATGCTTTTTCACAGCTCTGTATCTGTTTTACACTTTCAAATGCTTTTTCACAGCTCTGTATCTGTTTTACACTTTTAAATACTTTTTCACAGCTCTGTATCTGTTTTACACTTTCAAATACTTTTTCACAGCTCTGTATCTGTTTTACACTTTCAAATGCTTTTTCACAGCTCTGTATCTGTTTTACACTTTCAAATACTTTTTCACAGCTCTGTATCTGTTTAACACTTTCAAATACTTTTTCACAGCTCTGTATCTGTTTTACACTTTCAAATACTTTTTCACAGCTCTGTATCTGTTTTACACTTTCAAATACTTTTTCACGTCTCTGTATCTGTTTTACACTTTCAAATGCTTTTTCACAGCTCTGTATCTGTTTTACACTTTCAAATGCTTTTTCACAGCTCTGTATCTGTTTTACACTTTCAAATACTTTTTCACAGCTCTGTATCTGTTTTACACTTTCAAATGCTTTTTCACAGCTCTGTATCTGTTTTACACTTTCAAATGCTTTTTCACAGCTCTGTATCTGTTTTACACTTTCAAATACTTTTTCACAGCTCTGTATCTGTTTTACACTTTCAAATATTTTTTCACGGCTCTGTATCTGTTTTACACTTTCAAATACTTTTTCACAGCTCTGTATCTGTTTTACACTTTCAAATACTTTTTCACAGCTCTGTATCTGTTTTACACTTTCAAATGCTTTTTCACAGCTCTGTATCTGTTTTACACTTTCAAATGCTTTTTCACAGCTCTGTATCTGTTTTACACTTTCAAATACTTTTTCACAGCTCTGTATCTGTTTTACACTTTCAAATGCTTTTTCACAGCTCTGTATCTGTTTTACACTTTAAAATACTTTTTCACAGCTCTGTATCTGTTTAACACTTTCAAATACTTTTTCACAGCTCTGTATCTGTTTTACACTTTCAAATACTTTTTCACAGCTCTGTATCTGTTTTACACTTTCAAATGCTTTTTCACAGCTCTGTATCTGTTTTACACTTTCAAATACTTTTTCACAGCTCTGTATCTGTTTTACACTTTCAAATGCTTTTTCACAGCTCTGTATCTGTTTTACACTTTCAAATACTTTTTCACAGCTCTGTATCTGTTTTACACTTTCAAAATTAAAGCTCCTTAAGTATCTAGTCGACACATTTTAAGAGGTCATAAGTATTTGTACAAATTCACTTATAGTGTATTACATTTTGTCAAAATGTAGTATTTGGTCCCATATTCCTAGCACGCAATGACTGCATCAAGCTTGTGACTACAAACTCGTTGGATGCATTTGCAGTTGGTTTTGGTTGTGTTTCAGATTATGTTGTGCCCAATAGAAATGAATGGTAAATATTGTATTGTCATTTTGGAGTCACTTTTATTATAAATAAGAATAGAATATGTTTCTGAACAGGTATACATTAATGTGGATGCTACCATGATTACGAATAATCATGAATGAATTGTGAATAATGATGAGTGAGAGAGTTAGAGGTGTAGGGGAGTGTATGTATGTTTATTACACAATAGTTTTTTCCAAACATAGTACCATACAATCATTGTAATGGTATAACTTGTGGTCCTGATTCTTGTGCTGCTCCTAATGGAGTGTAAGGTGTTGGGGATTGAGAAGCTATTTCATGTGTTATAACATATTAAAGATCTGTCTGAATGCACTGGACAGGTTCTTTATGAATGCACACTTAACACAACTACTCAACCTGAACACGTGAGAAGGGCCAGGATTCCTAATTAACTAAAGGGGATGGATAAGTGGAACTTTGGCATATCTGACTGGGGGGAGGAGCTTAATGTTCTCACCTTATGTAAATGACTATGTGTGTTTGACCCAGGTTACCCAGAACAATCCTAAAACCTTTTTCAATTTTTTAAATTATCTTCTTTGTAATCCACTGGTGTCCTGTGAAGATATTTTATTGATTGCTGAGAATAAAATTCTAAAGAGGGTAACAAAAATATTTTCACAACATGAAATGAATAAAGGGGCTGGGGAGTAGTTACCCCAGAAAAAAACATGCTTTCACAGCAAACAATTATAGCGCCCCATATGGGGCTCTAACATGTAACATTCCACTTTGCAAGGCGGATGTTATGCCTACCCTCATCCCCCATAGCGCCCAGATTCTTGAGCAATGGGACAAAACTAAGAGCGTGTGGCTGCCCTCTGGTGGACGAATTGGGAAGTCAGACGTATAACTCCCTATGACAGAAGTCAAATAAGAGTCTGAGGCTTCGGTTACCCAGCTACACAATATATTTTACAGTAATGTCATTCACACACCTTTTTAAATATGGTGAATAGTATAATATTATTTACCCAACTGCTTTCCCACTAGGTATATCCCTGTCACTTACCACTACACAGCCTTTCTTCTGCCACACACTCATTAGGCAAGGATCAAGTCGCAATCTCCTCCCAATCAAAAGCTGTTTCATCACCATTGGCTATCAGACATTCCTCAGAGCAAAAGATCTGGTCAACTAGTAACATCTCTATTTCAACATAATGTATGTCTAATTATGGTGAGCATCAACATAGCACACCATAGCTGTGCTGGGTGAATTTGCTACGTTTCTTCAATGTAATCAGTTTAGGTCTCATTTTAATGTAGGGTGTCAAGGGTTCATTTCAAGTTAAATTCATGTTAGTTGGAAACAGAATCAAATATCAACCAATGTTGGAAAATGTTCTGTCTTTGCCTGGTGGCATGTTGTTTTTACCCATAGAGTTATATGCCAACAGTACAACCCCATTATACTGAACCTATCCTCAGTTGACTGAATTACACCAAGTACAAGTATCTGTTGGCTAGGACCCAACAGTACAACCCCATTATACTGAACCTATCCTCAGGTGTAATTCAGTCTGAAGAGGTGGAGGAAGTCATCATCCACACATTGTCCTCATCATCATTCATTATTCATTACTACATTTAGCTAACAATAGATCATTGATACAGAGATCTTTACTACATTTAGCTAACATTAGATCATTGATACAGAGATCTTTACCTTTACTACATTTAGCTAACATTAGATCATTGATACAGAGATCCTTACTACATTTAGCTAACATTAGATCATTGATACAGAGATCTTTACCTTTACTACATTTAGCTAACATTAGATCATTGATACAGAGATCTTCACTACATGTAGCTAACATTAGATAATTGATACAGAGATCTTTACTACATTTAGCTAACATTAGATAATTGATACAGAGATCTTTACCTTTACTACATTTAGCTAACATTAGATCATTGATACAGAGATCTTCACTACATGTAGCTAACATTAGATCATTGATACAGAGATCTTTACTACATTTAGCTAACATTAGATAATTGATACAGAGATCTTTACCTTTACTACATTTAGCTAACATTAGATCATTGATACAGAGATCTTCACTACATGTAGCTAACATTAGATCATTGATACAGAGATCTTCACTACATGTAGCTAACATTAGATCATTGATACAGAGATCTTTACCTTTACTACATTTAGCTAACATTAGATCATTGATACAGAGATCTTTACTACATTTAGCTAACATTAGATCATTGATACAGAGATCCTTACTACATTTAGCTAACATTAGATCATTGATACAGAGATCTTTACTACATTTAGCTAACATTAGATCATTGATACAGAGATCTTTACTACATTTAGCTAACATTAGATCATTGATACAGAGATCTTTACTACATTTAGCTAACATTAGATCATTGATACAGAGATCCTTACTACATTTAGCTAACATTAGATCATTGATACAGAGATCCTTACTACATTTAGCTAACATTAGATCATTGATACAGAGATCTTTACCTTCACTACATTTAGCTAACATTAGATCATTGATACAGAGATCCTTACTACATTTAGCTAACATTAGATCATTGATACAGAGATCTTTACCTTCACTACATTTAGCTAACATTAGATCATTGATACAGAGATCTTTACTACATTTAGCTAACATTAGATCATTGATACAGAGATCCTTAACTTTACTACATTTAGCTAACATTAGATCATTGATACAGAGATCTTTACCTTCACTACATTTAGCTAACATTAGATCATTGATACAGCGATCCTTACCTTTGTCTCGATTTGGCAGTCTCGTCCAGATCATGGCATTAGTAGAAATTTATGATAGCCATATTATCAGCTAATTAGCATTTAATTTGGGGGAGTAACTACAGACAGATATATTGATAAGGCACCTTGTCCTGGAGAGATTTACATGGTTATTAAAACGCCATGCCAGGGTGAGCCGACAGGAAATGCAGCCCGTATGTGTTTCTAAAATCTCCTATGGGAAACATTGATGGTGGAAAAACGATTGGAACAGTTTCCCTGTTTGACCACTAGGTTTTATGGGTATTATGGCTCATACTGTCATTCTCTATTGCCACACCTGTAGGGAATTGGGAGGAACAGCCCCTACTTGGCAGTGTAGTTCTGATTAAAGTCAAATCAAAGGCTTTCAGCATCACCAGTCTGGTGTCCATTAGGTTAGGACACCATCAGCCTCAAGCCACTGTACACCACGTCATCGAGCCACAGTCACCTTTCACCTACCACGGCCAAAACACTGCCAAGCCAATTACCAAGTATACCATTAACACCGCCCAGGTACAATACCTCAGATTAACCACGTAGAGGCACTATTCTGTTTTCTGGGATTTAACTGTACAGTATCTTTGGAGTCTCTATGACTTTTCTCCAGCCTTTTGGTTACATAATCTCATAAAATGTTGTGTTTTATCAACAAATCCATACATTCTGTGAACACTGGCTTATTAGAGCACTTTTCTTTTCTGTCACCAGAAAAGCAAGAATCTTCCTTTAAGGGGGCATTCTGTGATTCCAAAAATAACAAAGCCAACTGACAATTAAACCAACTGACATTAGGCCTGACATCCTCCTGAGACCTAACATTTCCTTGTTGTCCTCTCTAATGGACATTTGTTTTTGGTCCGTGTCGCTGAAGGTCATACATGCCACTGTGTTAGGACCTGATGTGGCTTTGAGAAGACATTCTGGGATTTTCACGTGGGGGTGTCACCTTCATCATTTTTTCTTTTTGGTTCTTCAAAATGGCTACCATCACAATTAGTACATTTTATGCCAAGTGTGTGTGATTGTGTAATTAGATTTTTTTGTGAGTTTGTTATTCAAATAGTTTCTAATCGATGCATATCTCAGTAATAGGTTGGTGAGTTTTCAGAGCAGTGTAATATTTTGTAAAGTATCAAACACTTTAAATTGGAGCTTAAGAGCTTGTTAATACATGTCCTCTGTAGTGGACAGCAGGATGAGATAACTATGGTTTTTACCTACTCTCCCTGTTTACTGCAATGTAAAGAAAATCATATTTACTATCAACTGAGTCAATGGAGTCCTGAGTCCTAATGGCCACTACAGTACACATACATTTCGCTACACTCCAAACTCATCATTAAGCTTGAGTTCCTGAGTTCCTGGGTCTTGGACTTCCTGCAACTGGGTCCTGGACTTCCTGACGGGCTGCCCCCAGGTGATGAAGGTAAGAAACAACATCTCCACTCCGCTGATCCTCAACACTGGGGCCCCACAAGGGTGTGTGCTCAGCCCCCTCCTGTACTCCCTGTTCACCCACAACTGGGTGGCCTTGCTCGCCTCCAACTCAATCATCAAGTTTTCAGACGACCCAACAGTGGTAGGCTAGATTATCAACAACGACGAGACAGCCTACAGGGAGAAGGTGAGGGCCCTCGGAGTGTGGTGTCAGGAAAATAACCTCTCAGTCAATGTCAGTAAAACAAAAGAGATGATCGTGGACTTCAGGAAACAGCAAAGGTGAGCACCCCCCTATCCGCATCAACGGGACAGTAGTGGAGAAGGTGGAAAGTTCCTGTCGTGAATGATCGTTACAAAATATAACACTTACAAGAACTTGTGAATTAAATATAGGCTTTTAATACAAACATATCAGAAGCCTAGATGGTCCGCGGAACACACCCTTTTCCAGAGCACTGGCTCTGGATTTATACAAATTCAACATATGAGTCCATCCCACATGCAAATGAAGTTACTTCCCTCAGTCCATCTGCCACCATTATCTTTCAATCCGTGCTTCCTACTTGTTCACGCCCAATAACGCCCATATCTGCTTTCAGTTAAGTTATAATGGTGACAGGACCTCTTCATGTCCCAAAAATAATACATGCCCATCTTATCCTATGGGCCCCTTATGTTTCGCTTGTCCTTATTAGGACTAGTAGACTATGTGTCTCTTCTCTTCATGTCCTAAAAATATATGCCCTATGTCTATAGTCCATCAGTTGGTCATTTGGCTGACCCCCTCCTTTGTATGTCCCTCTGACCTTGGTATGTCCAGCTGTCCTATGCTCTCATGGCCTTACTTTGTTTCCTGTCCTATACAATAGACAATGCATTTGACCAGAATGGCAAATGCACTCTAAGTGTATCTTTCTCTTGTGGTACAGTATTATGTTTATCCCTATATGTACATCTTGCTCCCACATTCCTTGGAGTACACATCACGGACAAACTGAAATGGCCCACCCACACAGACAATGTGGTGAAGAAGGCGCAACAGCGCCTCTTTAACCTCAGGAGGCTGAAAATATTTGGCTTGTCACCAAAAACCCTCAAAAACTTTTACAGGTGCACAATCGAGAGCATCCTGTCTGGCTGTATCACCGCCTAGTACGGAAACTGCACTGCCACAACCGCAGGGCTCTCCAGAGGGTGGTCCGGTCTGCACAACTCATCACCGGGGGCAAACTACCTGCCCCCCAGGACACCTACAACACCCGATGTGACAGGAAGGCAAAAAAGATAATCAAGGGCAATAACCACCCGAGCCACTGTCTGTTCACCCCGCTTCCATCCAGAAGGCGAGGTCAGTAAAGGTGCATCACAGCTGGGACAGAGAGATTGAAAAACAGATTCTATCTCAAGGCCATCAGATTGTTAAACAGCCATCACTAGCACAGAGAGGTGGCTGCCTACCTACAGACTTGATATCATTGGCCACTTTAAGAAATGGAACTCTAGTCACTTTAATAATGACACTTTAAGAATATCTCACATTACTAATCTCATATGTATATACTGTATACTGTTTCCTACACTATCTATTGCATCTTAGCCACTCTGTCACTGCTCATCCATTCATTTTATATTCATATGTTCTTATCCCATTCCTTTACTAGATTGTGTGTATTAGGTTCTGTTTTTTGTTAGATATTGAATTTGTTAGATATTTGGTTTTGCTATGAAATTGTTAGATACTACATGTTAGATATTACTGCACTGTCGGAACTAGAAGCATAAGCATTTCGCTACACTCGCAATAACATATGCTAACCATGTGTATGTGACCAATACATTTTGATTTGATTTTGCATTAAAAAAAAATATTTTTTTCTTTGTAAATTCCAAACCATTGTGATGAAAATACATAGTATTCCAGAGCTTGTTTTTTGCTAGGTCTCAGGATATAGGTTGGGTCTCAGGATATAGGTTGGGTCTCAGGATATAGGTTGGATCTCAGGATATAGGTTGGATCTCAGGATATAGGTTGAGTCTCAGGATATAGGTTGGGTCTCAGGATATAGGTTGGGTCTCAGGATATAGGTTGAGTCTCAGGATATAGGTTGGGTCTCGGGATATAGGTTGGGTCTCAGGATATAGGTTGAGTCTCAGGATATAGGTTGGGTCTCAGGATATAGGTTGGGTCTCAGGATATAGGCTAGGTCTCAGGATATAGGTTGGGTCTCAGGATATAGGTTGGGTCTCAGGATATAGGTTGAGTCTCAGGATATAGGTTGGGTCTCGGGATATAGGTTGGGTATCAGGATTTAGGTTGAGTCTCAGGATATAGGTTGGGTCTCAGGATATAGGTTGGGTCTCGGGATATAGGTTGGGTCTTAGGATATAGGTTGAGTCTCAGGATATAGGTTAAGTCTCAGGATATAGGTTGGGTCTCAGGATATAGGTTGGGTCTCGGGATATAGGTTGGGTCTCAGGATATAGGTTGGGTCTCAGGATATAGGTTGGGTCTCAGGATATAGGTTGGGTCTCGGGATATAGGTTGGGTCTCAGGATATAGGTTGAGTCTCAGGATATAGGTTGGGTCTCGGGATATAGGTTGGGTCTCAGGATATAGGTTGAGTCTCAGGATATAGGTTAAGTCTCAGAATATAGGTTGGGTCTCAGGATATAGGTTGAGTCTCAGAATATAGGTTGGGTCTCAGGATATAGGTTGAGTCTCAGGATATAGGTTGAGTCTCAGGATATAGGTTGAGTCTCAGGATATAGGTTGAGTCTCAGGATATAGGTTGGGTCTCAGGATATAGGTTGGGTCTCAGGATATAGGTTGAGTCTCAGGATATAGGTTGAGTCTCAGGATATAGGTTGAGTCTCAGGATATAGGTTGGGTCTCAGGATATAGGTTGAGTCTCAGGATATAGGTTGAGTCTCAGGATATAGGTTGAGTCTCGGGATATAGGTTGAGTCTCAGGATATAGGTTGGGTCTCAGGATATAGGTTGAGTCTCAGGATATAGGTTGAGTCTCAGCTTTGAATGCCATAATACTATACATCTCGCCCTGAAAGGCAAAAGCAATTTTTCGATGCTAACCAACATTTTTCGACAGAGATTTTGAAGAATACATCAACCTGCCTGACTATAAGTACTCTAATATACTACAGTATAGGTACTCTAATAAACTATAGGTACTCTAATATATTATAGGTACTCTAATATATTATAGTGATAGGTTTGTATTTATGAACTTTAAATCCTTATTAATCATTAGTTGTAATAGAGAAATGAGGGGTGCCATAGCTGAGGGGCTACTCCAGAGGTTAATGATTATCTGTAGGAGAAAAGTATATGGTGGGGGGCAATTAAGCTTGGAATGTACTGAGTGTAGGAAAAGCAATCACATGTGGTAGGCATTGATAAGGGGAGAGAGCCAGGGATTAGTGATGAAGGGGGTAGAGGTCAGACCAGGTCATGTTAAGGAAGAAATAAAAGTTTATGGCCCGTATCACCTAGTGTCCTGCCTAGCAGTAAAGATACAATGTTTGTTCAGATGTGTAGGAGGAGACTCAGCCTAGGAGAAAGGGTTTTGATTATCAGTGATTGTGTGAAAATGTATTTGTTTAATGCAGCTGTTGTCACGCCCTGACCTTAGTATTCTTTGTTTTCTTTATTGTTTTGGTTAGGTCAGGGTGTGACATGGGTGATGTATGTGTTTTTGTACTGTCTAGGGGTTTTGTAGGTTTATGGGGTCGTTTACTATCTACGTGTTTATGTATGTCTATGGTTGCCTAGATTGGTTCTCAATTAGAGGCAGCTATTTATCGTTGTCTCTAATTGGGAACCATATTTAAGCAGCCATCTTCTTTGGGTATTTCGTGGGTTATTGTCTATGTGATGTTTGCACTCAGTTTTGATAGCAGTCACGGCCGTCTTGTTATTTTGTTTAGTGAACTTTGTGTTTTTTCGTCTTTCATTAAAAATATGTATTCACATCACGCTGCGCTTTGGTCTCCTTCGTACAACGACCGTGACAGCTTTCTTTGTTTAATGCAGCTGTATTGACCCTCTGGGAAGAATAACATTGGTTCAAGCTTTCATAGTGTTTCATAGTGTCAATTAGAGAATTAGAACCTAACAATGGGTACTGTAATGTTTCCAACTGTCCCACCCCATCAGAACCCTAAATATAAGCTTTTACTCTGAGAATTAGAACCTAACAATGGGTACTGTAATGTTTCCAACTGTCACACCCCATCAGAACCCTAAATATAAGCTTTTACTCTGAGAATTAGAACCTAACAATGGGTACTGTAATGTTTCCAACTGTCACACCCCATCAGAACCCTAAATATAAGCTTTTCTTTACTCCATTGATTGTTAACAATGTATTTGTAAACAAACACTGTATAGCCTCAAAACATTTAACACTATAATTTGGATCTCATGGATGGTCGGTCCTTGCAATTGCTGATTAAGAGTACAGTACACACACTCACACATCAGCCAATAGTACAGTGAGTTAAAGGATTGCCATTTGGTTGAGTGACAGGCACAAGCCTAAGTAGGGAGTAGGTCAGTACAGGCCAACTATCCGCTGCCTTAGACACTGTGAACCATCAGATCCTCCTCTCCACCCTCTCAGGGTTGGGCATCTCAGACTCTGCTCACCCTTGGATTGCATCCTACCTGGCAGGTCGCTCCTACCAGGTGGCTGAGGAGGATCTGTGTCTGCATCACATGCTTTCACTACTTGTGTCACCCAGGGCTCGGTTCTAGGCCCTCTCCTCTTTCTCATTACAAGTCACTCGGCTCTGTCATATCCTCACATGGTCTCCTATCATTGCTATGCTGATGACACTCAACTACACATCTCTGCTTACCTGTCAGATATCTCAGCTTGGATGTCGGCCCACCACCTCAAGTACAATCTTGACAAGAAGGAGCAGCCTTTCCTTCTGGGGGCGGCCTGCCTGCTTCAAAACCTCTTCATCACGGTTGACAATTCCAGTGTCGCCCTCCCAGAGCACAAATAACCTTGGCGTGACCCTGGACAACACCCTGTAGTTCTCTGCAAACATCAAAGCAGTGACTCACTCCTGCAGGGTCATGCTCTACAATATCCATAGAGGAACACCTTTCACACATGAAATAGTGCAGGTCCTAATCCAGGCACTTGTCATCTCCCGTCTAGACTACTGCATCTCTCTGTTGGCTGTGCTCCACGCTTGTTCTAGCAAACCCCTGCAACTTATCTAGAATGCCACAGCCCACCTGGTGTTCAACCTTCCTAAGTTCTCCCATGTCACCCTGCTCCTCCACACACTCCACTTCCAGTCAAAGCTTGCATCATCTTCAAGATCCTGGTGCTTGTCTACGGAACAGCAAGGTGAACTGCCCCTACTTAGGCTATGCTCAAACCCTACATCCCAACCCGAGCCACCTCTGGTCTCTTGGCCCAGTCAAAGCTCTTCTCTGTCCTGGCACCCCAATGGTGGAACAAGTTTTCCCCGAAAGTCATTACACTGGAGTCCCTGCCTATCTTTTGAAAACATCTGGGACCTTACCCTATGAAGAGTATCTTACCTAAAAGAGTATCTTAAATAACTTTCATGGCGCATTCGGGCAGGTAGCGTTCTCCTGGCATCCACCAAACCCAGATTTGTCCGTCGGACTGCTAAATAGCGAAGCGTGATTCATCCCTCCAGAGAACGTGTTTACACTACTCCAGAGTCCAATGGAGACGAGCTTTACACTACTCCAGAGTCCAATGGAGACGAGCTTTACACTACTCCAGAGTCCAATGGAGGCGAGCTTTACACTACTCCAGAGTCCAATGGAGGCGAGCTTTACACTACTCCAGAGCCCAATGGAGGCGAGCTTTACACTACTCCAGAGTCCAATGGAGACGAGCTTTACACTACTCCAGAGTCCAATGGAGGCGAGCTTTACACTACTCCAGAGTCCAATGGAGGCGAGCTTTACACTACTCCAGAGCCCAATGGAGGCGAGCTTTACACTACTCCAGAGTCCAATGGAGGCGAGCTTTACACTACTCCAGAGTCCAATGGAGGCGAGCTTTACACTACTCCAGAGTCCAATGGAGGCGAGCTTTACACTACTCCAGAGTCCAATGGAGGCGAGCTTTACACTACTCCAGAGTCCTATGGGGGCGAGCTTTACACTACTCCAGAGTCCAATGGAGACAAGCTTTACACTACTCCAGAGTCCAATGGAGGCGAGCTTTACACTACTCCAGAGTCCAATGGAGGCGAGCTTTACACTACTCCAGAGTCCAATGGAGGCGAGCTTTACACTACTCCAGAGTCCAATGGAGGCGAGCTTTACACTACTCCAGAGTCCAATGGAGGCGAGCTTTACACTACTCCAGAGCCCAATGGAGGCGAGCTTTACACTACTCCAGAGCCCAATGGAGGCAAGCTTTACACTACTCCAGAGCCCAATGGAGGCGAGCTTTACACTACTCCAGAGCCCGATGGAGGCGAGCTTTACACTACTCCAGAGCCCAATGGAGGCGAGCTTTACACTACTCCAGAGTCCGATGGAGGCGAGCTTTACACTACTCCAGAGTCCAATGGAGGCGAGCTTTACACTACTCCAGAGTCCAATGGAGGCGAGCTTTACACTACTCCAGAGCCCGATGGAGGCGAGCTTTACACTACTCCAGAGTCCGATGGAGGCGAGCTTTACACTACTCCAGAGTCCAATGGAGGCGAGCTTTACACTACTCCAGAGTCCAATGGAGGCGAGCTTTACACTACTCCAGAGCCCGATGGAGGCGAGCTTTACACTACTCCAGAGCCCAATGGAGGCGAGCTTTACACTACTCCAGCCGATGCATGGCATTGCACATGGTGATCTTAGGCTTGTGTGCGGCTGTTTGGCCATGGACACCCATTTCATGAAGCTCCCGACAAGCAGTTATTGTGCTGACGTTGCTTTCAGAGGCAGTTTGGAACTCAGTTGTGAGTGTTGCAACTGAGGACAGATGATTTTTACACGCTTCAGCACTCTGTGGTCGCGTTCTGTGAGCTTGTGTGGCCTACTACTTCGCGGCTAAGCCGTTGTTGCTCTTAGACGTTTCCTCTTCACAATAACAGCACTTACAGTTGACCGGGGCAGCTCTCGCAGGACGAACTGACTTGTTGGAAAGGTGGATCCTATGACAGTGCCATGTTGAAAGTCACTGAGCTCTTCAGTAAGGCCAATGTTTGTCTATGTATGCTCGATGTTATACACCTGTCAGCAACGGTTGTGGCTGAAATAGCCAAATCCACTCATTTGAAGCGGTGTCCACATACTTTTGTATAGATAGTGTAGCTATCTTAAGATAAGAGTGTCTGTTTTAAATGACTAAAATGTAAACATTTGACATTTTATTGTATGTATGGGTACAGAGATAAGCTAGTCATCAAAAAATAATTTTAAACACTATTATTGCACACAGAGTGCGTCCATGAAACTTGTGACTTGTTAAGCACATTACTCTTGAACTTATTTAGGCTTGTCATAAGAAAGGCTTTGAATACTTATTGACTGAAGACATTGCAGATTTTAATTTTTAATCCATTTGTAAAAATGTCAAAAAAAATAATTACACTTCAACATTATGGGTTATTGTGTGTACAAAAAGGTGCTATCAGGAACCAGAAAGTGTTATTTTGCTGTACCCATAGGAGAACCCTTTGAAGAACCCCTTTTGGTTCCAGGTATAACTATTTTGGTTCCAGGTAGAACCATTTTGGGATCCATGTAGAACCCTTTCCAAAAGAGTTCTACCCGGAACCAAAAAGTGTTTTCCTATGGGGACAGCCGCAGAACCCTTTTGGAACCCTTTTTCTAAGAGTGTAAGCTAGTGATACAACATCTTTATATTTAATCAATTTTAAATTCAAGCTGTACCACAACAAAATGTGGAAAAAGTCAAGGAGTTTGAATACTTTCTGAAGGCACTGCATGTCAGGAAATGCCTAGGGAGTATGTCAGGAAATGCCTAGGGAGTATGTCAGGACATGCCTAGGGAGTATGTCAGGAAATGCCTAGGGAGTATGTCAGGACATGCCTAGGGAGTATGTCAGGAAATGCCTAGGGAGTATGTCAGGACATGCCTAGGGAGTATGTCAGGAAATGCCTAGGGAGTATGTCAGGACATGCCTAGGGAGTATGTCAGGACATGCCTAGGGAGTATGTCAGGAAATGCCAAAGGGAGTATGTCAGGAAATGCCTAGGGAGTATGTCAGGAAATGCCTAGGGAGTATGTCAGGAAATGCCTAGGGAGTATGTCAGGACATGCCAAAGGGAGTATGTCAGGAAATGCCTAGGGAGTATGTCAGGAAATGCCAAAGGGAGTATGTCAGGAAATGCCTAGGGAGTATGTCAGGAAATGCCTAGGCAGTATGTCAGGAAATGCCAAAGGGAGTATGTCAGGAAATGCCAAGGGAGTATGTCAGGAAATGCCTAGGGAGTATGTCAGGAAATGCCTAGGGAGTATGTCAGGACATGCCTAGGGAGTATGTCAGGAAATGCCTAGGGAGTATGTCAGGACATGCCTAGGGAGTATGTCAGGAAATGCCTAGGGAGTATGTAAGGAAATGCCTAGGGAGTATGTCAGGACATGCCTAGGGAGTATGTCAGGAAATGCCTAGGGAGTATGTCAGGAAATGCCTAGGGAGTATGTCAGGACATGCCTAGGGAGTATGTCAGGAAATGCCTAGGGAGTATGTCAGGACATGCCTAGGGAGTATGTCAGGAAATGCCTAGGGAGTATGTCAGGAAATGCCTAGGGAGTATGTAAGGAAATGCCTAGGGAGTATGTCAGGACATGCCTAGGGAGTATGTCAGGACATGCCTAGGGAGTATGTCAGGAAATGCCTAGGGAGTATGTCAGGACATGCCTAGGGAGTATGTCAGGAAATGCCTAGGGAGTATGTCAGGACATGCCTAGGGAGTATGTCAGGAAATGCCTAGGGAGTATGTCAGGACATGCCTAGGGAGTATGTCAGGACATGCCTAGGGAATATGTCAGGACATGCCTAGGGAGTATGTTAGGACATGCCTAGGGAGTATGTTAGGACATGCACTCTTGAATGGTCAGGTGACAGCTCACCTTTCTTTTGGCAAAAGATTGAGAGATTTCTTAGTTAATGTGATTGAAAGGTTAAATATACACTGTCCAGTCCCCCATTAGGCCATGGTATCTGACAAGTGGAGTAAAGGCATTTAGTTTGATGGACCGTGTCAGCAGATGCTTCGGTAGCCACTTGTAGTAGCCAGACTTGAACTTATAACCTTTATGTTGAACTATATTTGCTTGAATTCTTGTAGAAAATATTTTCTACCATCAAAGTGAACTGCAACAATGGGTCAAGCAGAGAGCCACAATGAGATGGATTTGGAGCAAATTCAGGAGCTGTGTATGGCTTTTATGAAGGAGTGCCCGAGCGGTGCTTTGCACCTACATGAATTAAAACGGATCTTTTGTATACCAGCCAGCTGCGAGGAAGAGACTTTGTACATTGAGACTGTCTTCCATTCATTCGACACAAACAGGGTAAGTGAAGGGGGTAAAACAATTTTCAATCAGGAAATAATGTTTAAAAAAATGTCATCCATTCCATTCATCCATTGTGCTGTTAAAGGGACAGTTCACTCAAATTACGAAATGTAATGTTGGTTTCCTTACACTGTAAGTAGTCTATGGGCAAGGTATGACAGCAATCCATGCTTTGGTTTAGTTTCCCTGGCACTGTTTCCAAATGCTAATCTCTTGGTGCTGATATTAAAACATGTTGTGCATCATATTCAAATCATCTACAGTGCCATCAGAAAGAATGTAAACCCTTTGACTTATTCCACATTTTGTTATGTTACAGCCTGAATTCAAAATGGATTACATATATATTTCCTCTCACCCATCTACACACAATACCCCATAATTAAATGTTTTGAAATGTTTGCAGATACATAACTATTTAATGTACAATAGTATTCACTCCCCTGAGTCAATACATGTCAGAATCACCCTTGGCAGCGATTACAGCTGTGAGTGTTTCTGGGTAAGTTTCTAAGAGCATTCCACATCTGCATTGTACAATATTTGTCCATTATTATTTTCAAAATGTCAAGCTCTGTCAAATATGTTGTTGATAATTGCTGGACAACCATTTTCAAGTCTTGCAATAGATTTTCAAGCAGATTTAAGTCCAAACTGTAACTCGGCAACTCAGGAACATTCACTATCTTGGTAAGCTACTCTAGGGCAGATTTGGCCTTGTCTTTTAGGTTATCGCCTGCAAAAAGGTTAATTCATCTCCCGGTGTCTGGTAGAATGCAAACTGAAACATGTTGTCCTCTAGGATTTTGCTTGTGCTTAGCTCCATTCTGTATGTTTTTTTTATCCTGAAAAACTCCCAGTCCTTAACAAGTACAAGCATACCCTTAACATTCAGCCACCCCTATGCTTGAAAATATGGACAGTGGTACTCAGTAATGTGTTGCATTGGATTTGCCCAAAACTTAACTTTGTATTCAGGAATTGCTTTGCCAATTTTTTGCAGTATTACTTTAGTGCCTTGTTGCAAACAGGATGCATGTTTTGGAATATTTTTCATTCTGTACAGGCTTCCATCTTCTCACTCTGTCAATTAGGTTAATATTTTGGAGTAACTACAACATAATAGATACATCCTCAGTTTTCCCCCAAACTAAACCTGTATAACCCTGTAACTATTTTAAAGTTTCCATTTGTTACGGTGCGTGAATGAGGACCCAAAAGCGAATTAACGTAAACAGAGCTTCTTTAATAACAAAACAAACGTAGGCTCAGATGGACCGGCAGATTCCGACAGGACAGGACAAGGTTGCAGCAAACATGACGATAGTCTGGTTCAGGCATGAATAACACAAACAAGAATCCGACAAAGACAGAAACAAAAACAGAGAGAGATATAGAGGACTAATCAGAGGGAAAAAGGGAACAGGTGGGAAAAGGGGTGACGAGGTAGTTAGGAGGAGACAAGGAACAGCTGGGGGAAGGAGGGGGAGAAAAGGTAACCTAAAACGACCAGCAGGGGGAGACAGGGTGAAGAGAAAGGACAGAAACAAGACACAACATGACAATACATGACAGTACCCCCCCACTCACCGAGCGCCTCCTGGCGCACTCGAGGAGGAAACCTGGCGGCAACGGAGGAAATCATCGATCAGCGCACGGTCCAGCACGTCCCGAGAGGGAACCCAACTCCTCTCCTCAGGACCGTACCCCTCCCAATCTACTAGGTACTGATGACCACGGCCCCGAGGACGCATGTCCAAAATCCTACGGACCCTGTAGATGGGTGCGCCCTCGACAAGGATGGGGGGGGGGGGGGGGGAAGACGAGCGGGGGCGCGAAGAACGGGCTTGACACAGGAGACATGGAAGACCGGGTGGACGCGACGAAGATATCGCGGAAGAAGAAGTCGAACTGCGACAGGATTAATGATCCGAGAAATACGGAACGGACCAATGAACCGCGGGGTCAACTTGCGAGAAGCGGTCTTAAGGGGAAGGTTCTGAGTGGAGAGCCAAACTCTCTGACCGCGACAATATCTAGGACTCTTAGTTCTACGCTTATTAGCAGCCCTCACAGTCTGCGCCCTATAACGGCAAAGTGCAGACCTGACCCTCTTCCAGGTGCGCTCGCAACGTTGGACAAAAGCCTGAGCGGAGGGGACGCTGGACTCGGCGAACTGAGAAGAGAACAGCGGAGGCTGGTACCCGAGGCTACTCTGAAAAGGAGATAGCCCGGTCGCAGACGAAGGAAGCGAGTTGTGGGCGTATTCTGCCCAGGGGAGCTGTTCTGACCAAGACGCAGGGTTGCGAAAAGAAAGACTGCGTAAGATGCGACCAATAGTCTGATTGGCCCGTTCTGCTTGACCGTTAGACTGGGGGTGAAAGCCGGAAGAGAGACTGACGGAAGCCCCAATCAAACGGCAAAACTCCCTCCAAAATTGAGACGTGAATTGCGGACCTCTGTCCGAAACGACGTCTGACGGAAGGCCATGAATTCTGAAAACATTCTCGATGATGATTTGTGCCGTCTCTTTAGCAGAAGGAAGCTTAGCAAGGGGAATAAAATGAGCCGCCTTAGAGAACCTGTCGACAACCGTAAGAATAACAGTCTTCCCCGCTGACGAAGGCAGTCCGGTGACAAAATCTAAGGCGATGTGAGACCACGGTCGAGAGGGAATGGGAAGCGGCCTGAGACGGCCGGCAGGAAGCGACGCGTGTCATGCTCCCGGGTGGGCCACCAAAAGCGCTGGCGAATGGAAGCAAGCGTACCCCGAACGCCAGGGTGGCCGGCTAACTTGGCAGAGTGAGCCCACTGAAGAACGGCCAGACGAGTAGGAACGGGAACGAAAAGAAGGTTCCTGGGACAAGCGCGCGGCGACAGAGTTTGAGTGAGTGCTTGCTTTACCTGCCTCTCAATTCCCCAGACAGTCAACCCGACAACACGCCCCTCAGGGAGAATCCCCTCGGGGTCAGTGGAGGCTACTGAAGAACTGAAGAGACGAGATAAAGCATCAGGCTTGGTGTTCTTAGAGCCCGGACGATAAGAAATCACGAACTCGAAACGAGCGAAAAACAGCGCCCAGCGCGCCTGACGCGCATTAAGTCGTTTGGCAGAACGGATGTACTCAAGGTTCCTATGGTCAGTCCAAACGACAAAAGGAACGGTCGCCCCCTCCAACCACTGTCGCCATTCGCCTAGGGCTAAGCGGATGGCGAGCAGTTCGCGGTTTCCCACATCATAGTTACGTTCCGACGGCGACAGGCGATGAGAAAAATACGCGCAAGGGTGGACCTTGTCGTCAGAGAAGGAGCGCTGAGAAAGAATGGCTCCCACGCCCACCTCTGACGCGTCAACCTCGACAATGAACTGTCTAGAGACGTCAGGTGTAGCAAGGATAGGTGCGGATGTAAAACGATTCTTGAGGAGATCAAAAGCTCCCTGGGCGGAAACGGACCACTTAAAGCACGTCTTGACAGAAGTAAGGGCTGTGAGAGGGGCTGCCACCTGACCAAAATTACGGATGAAACGACGATAGAAATTCGCGAAGCCGAGAAAGCGCTGCAACTCGACGCGTGACTTAGGGACGGGCCAATCAATGACAGCTTGGACCTTAGCGGGATCCATCTTAATGCCTTCAGCGGAAATAACAGAACCGAGAAATGTGACGGAGGAGGCATGAAAAGAGCACTTCTCAGCCTTCACAAAAAGACAATTCTCTAAAAGGCGCTGGAGGACACGTCGAACGTGCTGAACATGAAACTGGAGTGACGGTGAAAAAATCAGGATATCGTCAAGGTAAACGAAGACAAAGATGTTCAGCATGTCTCTCAGGACATCATTGACTAATGCCTGAAAGACAGCTGGAGCGTTAGCGAGGCCGAAAGGAAGAACCCGGTATTCAAAGTGCCCTAACGGAGTGTTAAACGCCGTCTTCCACTCGTCCCCCTCCCTGATGCGCACGAGATGGTAAGCGTTACGAAGGTCCAACTTAGTGAAAAACCTGGCTCCCTGCAGGATCTCGAAGGCTGAAGACATAAGAGGAAGCGGATAACGATTCTTCACTGTTATGTCATTCAGCCCTCAATAATCTATGCAGGGGCGCAGGGACCCGTCCTTCTTCTTAACAAAAAAAAACCCCGCTCCGGCGGGAGAGGAGGAGGGGACTATGGTACCGGCGGCAAGAGCTACAGACAAATAATCCTCAAGAGCCTTACGTTCGGGAGCCGACAGAGAGTATAGTCTACCCCGGGGAGGAGTGGTTCCCGGAAGGAGATCAATACTACAATCATACGACCGGTGTGGAGGAAGAGAGGTGGCCCTGGACCGACTGAACACCGTGCGCAGATCGTGATATTCCTCCGGCACCCCTGTCAAATCACCAGGCTCCTCCTGTGAAGAAGAGACAGAGGAAACAGGAGGGATAGCAGACATTAAACATTTCACATGACAAGAGACGTTCCAGGAGAGGATAGAATTACTAGACCAATTAATGGAAGGATTATGACAAACTAGCCAGGGATGGCCCAAAACAACAGGTGTAAAAGGTGAACGAAAAATTAAAAAAGAAATGGTTTCGCTATGATTACCAGAAACAGTGAGGGTTAAAGGTAGCGTCTCACGCTGAATCCTGGGGAGAGGACTACCATCCAGGGCGAACAAGGCCGTGGACTCCCTTAACTGTCTGAGAGGAATGTCATGTTCCCGAGCCCAGGTCTCGTCCATAAAACAGCCCTCCGCCCCAGAGTCTATTAAGGCACTGCAGGAAGCTGACGAACCGGTCCAGCGTAGATGGACCGACAAGGTAGTGCAGGATCTTGAAGGAGAGACAGGAGTAGTAGCGCTCACCAGTAGCCCTCCGCTTACTGATGAGCTCTGGCTTTTACTGGACATGAAGTGACAAAATGACCAGCAGAACCGCAATAGAGACAGAGGCGGTTGGTGATTCTCCGTTCCCTCTCCTTAGTCGAGATGCGGATACCTCCCAGCTGCATAGGCTCAGCACCCGAGCCGGCAGAGGAAGATGGTAGTGATGCGGAGAGGGGGGCAACGAAGAACGCGAGCTCCTTTCCACGAGCTCGGTGACGAAGATCAACCCGTCGCTCAATGCGAATAGCGAGTTCAATCAAGGAATCCACGCTGGAAGGAACCTCCCGGGAGAGAATCTCATCCTTTACCTCTGCGCGGAGACCCTCCAGAAAACGAGCGAGCAAAGCCGGCTCGTTCCAGCCACTGGAGGCAGCAAGAGTGCGAAACTCAATAGAGTAGTCTGTTATGGATCGATTACCTTGACATAGGGAAGACAGGGCCCTGGAAGCCTCCTCCCCAAAAACAGATCGATCAAAAACCCGTATCATCTCCTCCTTAAAGTCCTGATACTGGTTAGTACACTCAGCCCTTGCCTCCCAGATTGCCGTGCCCCACTCACGAGCCCGTCCAGTAAGGAGAGATATGACGTAGGCGACACGAGCAGTGCTCCTGGAGTAAGTGTTGGGCTGGAGAGAAAACACAATATCACACTGGGTGAGGAACGAGCGGCATTCAGTGGGCTCCCCAGAGTAACACGGCGGGTTATTGATTCTGGGCTCCGGAGATTCGAAAGCCCTGGAAGTGGCCGGTGGATCGAGGCGGAGATGGTGAACCTGTTCTGTGAGGTTGGAGACTTGGGTGGCCAGGGTCTCAACGGCATGTCGAGCAGCAGACAATTCCTGCTCGTGTCTGCCTAGCATCGCTCCCTGGATCTCGACGGCTGAGTGGAGAGGATCCGAAGTCGCTGGGTCCATTTTTGGTCGGATTCTTCTGTTACGGTGCGTGAATGAGGACCCAAAAGCGAATTAACGTAAACAGAGCTTCTTTAATAACAAAACAAACGTAGGCTCAGATGGACCGGCAGATTCCGACAGGACAGGACAAGGTTGCAGCAAACATGACGATAGTCTGGTTCAGGCATGAATAACACAAACAAGAATCCGACAAAGACAGAAACAAAAACAGAGAGAGATATAGAGGACTAATCAGAGGGAAAAAGGGAACAGGTGGGAAAAGGGGTGACGAGGTAGTTAGGAGGAGACAAGGAACAGCTGGGGGAAGGAGGGGGAGAAAAGGTAACCTAAAACGACCAGCAGGGGGAGACAGGGTGAAGAGAAAGGACAGAAACAAGACACAACATGACAATACATGACACCATTAGCCTGATAATGAAATCCCTGAACAGTTTCCTTAATCTCCGGCAACTGAGTTAGGAAGGACACTTGTATCTTTGTAGTGACGGGGTGTATTGCTTTTTTTTATATATTTTTTTATATATATTAAGAACAAATTCTTCTTTACAATGACGGCCTAGGAACAGTGGTTAACTGCCTTGTTCAGGGGCAGAACGACTGATGTTTACCTTGTCAGCTCAGGGAATTGATCTAGCAACCTTTCTAATCACTAGGCTACACCATCCAAAGTGTAATTAATAACTTCACCATATTCAATGTCTGCTTTTAAAATATTTACCCATCTACTAATAGGTGCCCTTCTTTGCAAGGCATTGGTCTTTGTGGTTGAATCTGTGTTTGAAATTCACTGCTCGACTGAGGAACCTTACAGATAATTGTATGTGTGGGGTACTGAGATGAGGTAGTCATTAAAAAATCACGTTAAACACTATTATTGCAACTTATTATGTGACTTGTTAGCATTTTTTTCTCCTTAGCTTATTTAGACAAACCATAACAAAGGGGTTTAATATTTATTGACTCAAAACATTTCAGCAGATTTTTTAATGAATTAGTAAAAATATGGAAAAATGTGATTCCCCTTTGACATTATGGGGTATTGTGTGTAAGCCAGTGACAAAAATCTAAATTGAATCCATTTTAAATTCAGGCTGTAACACAACAAAATGTGGAAAATGTCAAGAGGTGTGAATCCTTTCTGAGGGCACAGAAGAAATTACTTTGTTGAGCTTCACAATCAATTTGAGATACTTTCGATTTGGACATAATGCACGAATAATGCTAATACCGGTATCATGACATAATTTTGTAATTTGGGTGAACAATCCCTTTAATTGCATTAGCTTCAGTTATCAATATACATTCAAAAGGTAAACGTGCAATAAATCCATGTATTGTTTTCACAGGATAACGCGTTGGATTTTATGGAGTATACAGCCGCTCTTCATCTGATATTGCGGGGGAATCTTGAGGATAGATTGAAGTGGTCCTTTAAAATCTACGACAAGGACGGGAATGGCAAGTTAGACCGAGAAGAGGTGAAAAACCTAATTCGGGTAAGAAATTACACATAATCTTCCTCTGCATTATGCTATTGACTGGCTGCTTCGTTTGGGCCTGCAGTTGGCTACTAGTAGCTGTAGATCAGTTAGGCTAGGCTATGCACCTTCTTTTCTAAGGGTAAGAACAGCTGGACACATTTTGGTAGTATAATCTGCAATACTCAGTTTGAAGTTTTCTCAATTGTATAACTTGTATAATACTTATATAAAACTAATGTTATTAGAGCAGTGCCTTAATATGCTGCAGGTCAGGGATTAGGATCAGGTGAGGGATTAGGATCAGGTCAGGAGAAGCGACTACGTGGGATGACTGGGGTTTTCACAAATCTAATTCCGTTCGTACATGTTATTGGATGAAAGGATGGGAGGAGCAAGTGGCTTTAATACCAATTATTCTTGGGAACACCTAGCCCTGATCCTATAGCTTATCTGGTTCTGAACTGAACCCATAGGTCAGCTGAGTTCACGGCTCTGGTATTTACTGTATATATAGGACCTCAATCTTTTTCCTTTGTCAATTAAAAAGGCCTAATGTCACAGTATTGTTTCAATGTAAAAAAATGTTTTTCCATTTCTAAAGATGTGTTACCCCACTGATGATATGATATAGGATATATATATATATATATTATAATTTTGTTGCCCATCTGCCTTAAATGTTACCTTATGTGAACTCAGTAAATTAAGCTCAGATAAACAACACTAGACAAAATATTATTTCTGTCATATAAAAGTTTATACAACTTTAGATTTTTCGTCAATGGGATAAACCCATCTTTTTATGTTGAAACCCTTTTAAATGTATACCATTTGAGATAGGACAACTGTGTAAAAACACTTCTGTCAAATACCACACTGTATGTAATGAAATGTATCTCATACAATTGCAGATCATTTACAAAATCAAAATTCATACAACTGCCATAAACATGACACCTAATGAAGTCTGTGACAGGATCTTTGAGCTGGTCGACCAGAATCATGACGGTAAGTGCCCGGTTAAGATATATTCATATATACGGCAGAACATGCATTCAAATCTGTACCAAATATACAGTACTTTCATCAAACCACCACAATGAACAATCTGTTCTCTAAAGGCTTACATGTAATGCCATCTTCCATCAGCGAGAGACAATATGCCTTTGTCACTGATTTTACACACTGGTCAGTCTGATGTAATGAC
Source organism: Oncorhynchus mykiss (assembly GCF_013265735.2). NCBI lineage: Eukaryota > Metazoa > Chordata > Actinopteri > Salmoniformes > Salmonidae > Oncorhynchus > Oncorhynchus mykiss. The sequence continues at coordinate 85,196,917 of NC_048570.1, forward strand.
CAGGATTAGGTAATGCTAGTGCTAATTGGTGGTCCATTTGACGGGGACTTTGCTCTTGCATCCTCATGGTCAGGTGCTACCTGGCCCATTATACAGAGGAAAGATGGAGGTTTTGCCATTTCTTTGTTGTTTTATTTTTAATAGGCATGAATGGCTTCCTACTTTTAATAAGCATGAATGGCTTCCTACTTTTAATAAGCATGAATGGCTTCCTACTTTTAATAAGTCTGAATGGCTTCCTACTTTTAATAAGCATGAATGATTTCCTATTTTTAATAAGCATGAATGGCTTCCTACTTTTAATAAGCATGAATGGCTTCCTACTTTTAATAAGCATGAATGGCTTCCTACTTTTAATAAGCATGAATGGCTTCCTACTTTTAATAAGCATGAATGATTTCCTACTTTTAATAAGCATGAATGGCTTCCTACTTTTAATAAGTCTGAATGTCTTCCTACTTTCTTACTAAGTTGGCACTACATCCGAGTTATGTCAGTAACCTTAACCTGAGAAAGATCTTGAATCATTGCCCACCAAAATGTATATATTTTTCCTTCTATTACAGGCCAGATTTCCTTTACTGAGTTCATGGAGGGGGCCCAGAAGGACGAGTGGGTCATGAATATGCTCAAGCTGGACGTCAACGCTAGTGGCTGGGTCATGCAGAACTGTGTAAAAATGACCTGAGCCCTCCAAACAGGCTCTCCCATCTACACAGAGAGGGGTTGTGTCCCTCAAATGGCATCTGAGTTTTGCCTTTTTCTCACAAGAAACCTGATGCCTTGGGCCTAAAGATCTGGCTCTGCCTCCATGTTTGCTTGTGGTGGTTCAGGCATAGACATGGAGCCCTTTCCTCCGTATCACTTCTTGTAGTTGTTCTTTTAACATGCTGTCCATGCACGTTGATGTGTCGGAACAACAGGCATTCTCTTTTTGAGTTGGGACCAGCTGACAGGATGGAGTCTCATTCAGCACATGACTGTCATAGATCACTGGAACTCTGGTAGATTTCAAACAGAGTTCAAAGGTCATATTGTGTGATATGATATTACACAGGGTCACCATCTGCAGTTTGAGTATTTACATTGCATTCAAATGTAAAAAATAATGGAATTCTATACTCAGTATCATATTAATAATATTATATGATCAAAATAATTATTTCACAACCTTATACTTTCAAGTACGAAGTAATATTTCAAAACATTATATCAATGCAAATATCATACCGTTAGTAACCTAAATGTGATATATCATGTTATGTTACCCATATTTATTTGACCTATTATGTTTAAGGAATTTATATCACATCAGAGAACTGTCGTGGAAATTTCCTCTATTTACCAAATCATGGGAGCAAACCACACACAAGTCAGAGTTAGTTATCACAAAGTCCATTTTTAATTATATGAGCTCAATCCTCATCCCCTGTGACTTCTCAGATCAATTCAGTGTCTATCAATGAATTCTCTGAGAGCCCCTTACACATTGCAGCTGAGATCCTTTAATAGCAAAAAGCACACATAGTCAGACAGCATAGACATAATACATTGTTCAGCTTTGTCTCCTTACTCAAACCCAGAACCATAAACCAATCCTCCATATCAACAGGCATATATCAAATCCATCCTATCTTGACAAGATCACAGAGACACACTGACTGGCACACAGACATTGTGGAGCCAAGAGATACACGCTTGACCTCTCCCCTCTCTCCGGCCCAAACAACTTAGTCTTGACATAGAACAGATACTGCAACCCTGCCACAGTATTATACAAAAATAACATTCTGATGAGAAGTAACTTACAAACATATGATGAATATAAAACATCTTACCTATGTTACCAACCAATTCTGATTATTCCCCAACATTCCCCTCTCAAGGGACTCAGTCCCTTCTGAAGAATCAGAATAGTAACATGGCACCTTACTAACAGTAGTTGCAGAGACTATAATACAAATAAAAAATCCCTAATCAAAATGTAAAGATAATAAAGAATCAAATCTCTTCAATGTAATTATTCACCCTTCAGAAACTGAGTTTACAATGTTTATACCATAATACAGACTTGCACCTGTTTAAACATATAGAATAATACATTTGTTGAGTAAAAATGAAAATAACAAAACATATAAATGCTCCCAAAATTACAAGAGAACCCAGTGTCTAAACACAGGCCTCCTCTCAACATATAGGACAGACATCCCTCTAAGTCCTCATGCTCAGAAATATACATAGGAATAGAGAATAGGTCATTGAAATCATTCATATTCCAAATCATAAGTAACAACCCAACTATTTATCCAACCAATATTTAGAATAGCATTCCTCAGTGATTCAAATTTGTCTTATCACTCAAAGTAAAAACCTCAATTTAACACACATCAATATTAGCAGATTTACATACATTCAGTATAATTATCCCATAATTCTACTATTAAACTTTTTTAATCATCTGTCAGGCACTACGATCTTCTGGCGTCTCTTTCGTTCTTCTTCAGATAGCTTTACAGTTCACAGTGGACGGCCCATGATAATGTCCCAATTTCAATGTCTCATCTTTACCACTCATGTCTTGTCCATTCGTCAACCAATACACCAGCACCATAAGAAAATGTTAGAACAGATCTTTCTCCATGATCACTCCAAGTGGACTCATGAAAGAAAAGCAGTTGATAGCTTAGATCTGAGACTGTACACCAATTTCTGGCTTGGTTCTTTTCTCTCGGTAGAAGTGGCTTGGAAAGCCTCCTTCAACGCCTTTGTCACTCTTCTTCAGCCAGTTAGAGGGGGTTTTGAGGTACACACACCCTTCGGTCCAATTATCTCTTCCATGCATTAAGATACCGTCTGATGTCACCCTTCATGATAACCTCGAAAGAACAGATCAGAACAACAGTTTAGTTCAGTTCATAAGTTGATAAATGATTACTTTTACCAATTATTCTTAATACACATATCTAAACATATTTCACAGAGAATATCAAAACATTCTATTGAAACTATTCTTTCAAATTGGTTTATACTCCCCATTTCACTGTCAACTCCATCGTAGAGCCAAGGATCAAGAAGTTAGACCTATACCTCTCGGGAATAGAACAAAACAAACACAACAAATACAATACACTCAACAATACAATACACTCAACAATACAATACACTCATTCACATATCACTTAAGTTGTATAACTTCAATTCAAACGCTCAAAAAACTGAATCCTCCCCCATGTTTTACACACATCTCTCCGTATGAGAGTAATGTAAAACAAAATTTCAGCTAATCTAATCAAATTAAAATCACTAAACTGAAAAAAAACTCCACAAAGAAAAATGATTTAACCCCTATCATAGGAAAATAGACTTAAAGCAGCATACCCTTAGTTAAAAGCAATGCCCTCTTCACACTGGTCCAAATTACAAATACGGCTAAGAAACATATTTACCAATTACACAAATTATTTTGAAAGCAGTATTACAAATGACCATATATTCATTATCCAAATGGCTTTCCGATGCGGGTGATCAAGCCACAACGGAAAGTCATCAGAAGGTCATAGGTTATACAAAACCCTTCAAAGCAGTGTTTTTCACTATATTAAACAATTTGCAAACAATAGTCAACTAGTTCCAAAATTTTTGTATTTCCATGTTCCCAGAACATTCATTTATCAAAATAATTTGCGTGTGTAATGAAAAGTCAGAAAATAACAACTCATTAAAATGTGGTAGTGTGGTAGTTTATGGCCTCAATTTCACTCACTCTCCCCCAGAGTATAGTCCCTGGAAACATTCCAGAGAGAGACAGTGAAATATCCATTTTCCCGGAGAAAACACAAAACACTTAGTATTCATTACACTACATCGATTCAGAAACTCAAACGTGAAACTATAAACCAAACCTAATGATAATTCCACTGTTCCTCAAATCATTAATCATAAGTTTTAATCAAATCAATGTATATGTATGATACAATGTTTAATTAAGTTAAATCTTAAATTAAGTTAAAACTTTCAATCAGCAACCTAATAATTTCAACCTGTTGATATAAATTTATAAAAAAAATTCCCCCACTGATATCCACAAAGCTTTCATTCCACAAAGGTCAATACTGTTCAGCACATCCATTAATGATCTTCCTTTAGTCTGTACAGGGTCTGAAGTTCCAATGTATGCAGATGATACAGTGATACATTCATGCAAATAACAAACTACACAAGAACTCACTACTATAATGATTCAGATGACAAAATTGCTCAGAGACTCATGTTTACATCTCAATAAAATAAAACACAGTCTGCATGTTCCTCAAAAAACACCTACTGATGGAAAAAGCTCCGGGTGGTATCTGATTTTAAGTGTCAAGGCATCATACTTGATTCCAACCTTTATTTTAAAAAGCAAATAATAAAGGAACTCAAATACCAAATTCAACCTGTTTTATTTTTAATAGGCATGAATGGCTTCCTACTTTTAATAAGCATGAATGGCTTCCTACTTTTAATAAGCATGAATGGCTTCCTACTTTTAATAAGTCTGAATGGCTTCCTACTTTTAATAAGCATGAATGATTTCCTATTTTTAATAAGCATGAATGGCTTCCTACTTTTAATAAGCATGAATGGCTTCCTACTTTTAATAAGCATGAATGGCTTCCTACTTTTAATAAGCATGAATGGCTTCCTACTTTTAATAAGCATGAATGATTTCCTACTTTTAATAAGCATGAATGGCTTCCTACTTTTAATAAGTCTGAATGTCTTCCTACTTTCTTACTAAGTTGGCACTACATCCGAGTTATGTCAGTAACCTTAACCTGAGAAAGATCTTGAATCATTGCCCACCAAAATGTATATATTTTTCCTTCTATTACAGGCCAGATTTCCTTTACTGAGTTCATGGAGGGGGCCCAGAAGGACGAGTGGGTCATGAATATGCTCAAGCTGGACGTCAACGCTAGTGGCTGGGTCATGCAGAACTGTGTAAAAATGACCTGAGCCCTCCAAACAGGCTCTCCCATCTACACAGAGAGGGGTTGTGTCCCTCAAATGGCATCTGAGTTTTGCCTTTTTCTCACAAGAAACCTGATGCCTTGGGCCTAAAGATCTGGCTCTGCCTCCATGTTTGCTTGTGGTGGTTCAGGCATAGACATGGAGCCCTTTCCTCCGTATCACTTCTTGTAGTTGTTCTTTTAACATGCTGTCCATGCACGTTGATGTGTCGGAACAACAGGCATTCTCTTTTTGAGTTGGGACCAGCTGACAGGATGGAGTCTCATTCAGCACATGACTGTCATAGATCACTGGAACTCTGGTAGATTTCAAACAGAGTTCAAAGGTCATATTGTGTGATATGATATTACACAGGGTCACCATCTGCAGTTTGAGTATTTACATTGCATTCAAATGTAAAAAATAATGGAATTCTATACTCAGTATCATATTAATAATATTATATGATCAAAATAATTATTTCACAACCTTATACTTTCAAGTACGAAGTAATATTTCAAAACATTATATCAATGCAAATATCATACCGTTAGTAACCTAAATGTGATATATCATGTTATGTTACCCATATTTATTTGACCTATTATGTTTAAGGAATTTATATCACATCAGAGAACTGTCGTGGAAATTTCCTCTATTTACCAAATCATGGGAGCAAACCACACACAAGTCAGAGTTAGTTATCACAAAGTCCATTTTTAATTATATGAGCTCAATCCTCATCCCCTGTGACTTCTCAGATCAATTCAGTGTCTATCAATGAATTCTCTGAGAGCCCCTTACACATTGCAGCTGAGATCCTTTAATAGCAAAAAGCACACATAGTCAGACAGCATAGACATAATACATTGTTCAGCTTTGTCTCCTTACTCAAACCCAGAACCATAAACCAATCCTCCATATCAACAGGCATATATCAAATCCATCCTATCTTGACAAGATCACAGAGACACACTGACTGGCACACAGACATTGTGGAGCCAAGAGATACACGCTTGACCTCTCCCCTCTCTCCGGCCCAAACAACTTAGTCTTGACATAGAACAGATACTGCAACCCTGCCACAGTATTATACAAAAATAACATTCTGATGAGAAGTAACTTACAAACATATGATGAATATAAAACATCTTACCTATGTTACCAACCAATTCTGATTATTCCCCAACATTCCCCTCTCAAGGGACTCAGTCCCTTCTGAAGAATCAGAATAGTAACATGGCACCTTACTAACAGTAGTTGCAGAGACTATAATACAAATAAAAAATCCCTAATCAAAATGTAAAGATAATAAAGAATCAAATCTCTTCAATGTAATTATTCACCCTTCAGAAACTGAGTTTACAATGTTTATACCATAATACAGACTTGCACCTGTTTAAACATATAGAATAATACATTTGTTGAGTAAAAATGAAAATAACAAAACATATAAATGCTCCCAAAATTACAAGAGAACCCAGTGTCTAAACACAGGCCTCCTCTCAACATATAGGACAGACATCCCTCTAAGTCCTCATGCTCAGAAATATACATAGGAATAGAGAATAGGTCATTGAAATCATTCATATTCCAAATCATAAGTAACAACCCAACTATTTATCCAACCAATATTTAGAATAGCATTCCTCAGTGATTCAAATTTGTCTTATCACTCAAAGTAAAAACCTCAATTTAACACACATCAATATTAGCAGATTTACATACATTCAGTATAATTATCCCATAATTCTACTATTAAACTTTTTTAATCATCTGTCAGGCACTACGATCTTCTGGCGTCTCTTTCGTTCTTCTTCAGATAGCTTTACAGTTCACAGTGGACGGCCCATGATAATGTCCCAATTTCAATGTCTCATCTTTACCACTCATGTCTTGTCCATTCGTCAACCAATACACCAGCACCATAAGAAAATGTTAGAACAGATCTTTCTCCATGATCACTCCAAGTGGACTCATGAAAGAAAAGCAGTTGATAGCTTAGATCTGAGACTGTACACCAATTTCTGGCTTGGTTCTTTTCTCTCGGTAGAAGTGGCTTGGAAAGCCTCCTTCAACGCCTTTGTCACTCTTCTTCAGCCAGTTAGAGGGGGTTTTGAGGTACACACACCCTTCGGTCCAATTATCTCTTCCATGCATTAAGATACCGTCTGATGTCACCCTTCATGATAACCTCGAAAGAACAGATCAGAACAACAGTTTAGTTCAGTTCATAAGTTGATAAATGATTACTTTTACCAATTATTCTTAATACACATATCTAAACATATTTCACAGAGAATATCAAAACATTCTATTGAAACTATTCTTTCAAATTGGTTTATACTCCCCATTTCACTGTCAACTCCATCGTAGAGCCAAGGATCAAGAAGTTAGACCTATACCTCTCGGGAATAGAACAAAACAAACACAACAAATACAATACACTCAACAATACAATACACTCAACAATACAATACACTCATTCACATATCACTTAAGTTGTATAACTTCAATTCAAACGCTCAAAAAACTGAATCCTCCCCCATGTTTTACACACATCTCTCCGTATGAGAGTAATGTAAAACAAAATTTCAGCTAATCTAATCAAATTAAAATCACTAAACTGAAAAAAAACTCCACAAAGAAAAATGATTTAACCCCTATCATAGGAAAATAGACTTAAAGCAGCATACCCTTAGTTAAAAGCAATGCCCTCTTCACACTGGTCCAAATTACAAATACGGCTAAGAAACATATTTACCAATTACACAAATTATTTTGAAAGCAGTATTACAAATGACCATATATTCATTATCCAAATGGCTTTCCGATGCGGGTGATCAAGCCACAACGGAAAGTCATCAGAAGGTCATAGGTTATACAAAACCCTTCAAAGCAGTGTTTTTCACTATATTAAACAATTTGCAAACAATAGTCAACTAGTTCCAAAATTTTTGTATTTCCATGTTCCCAGAACATTCATTTATCAAAATAATTTGCGTGTGTAATGAAAAGTCAGAAAATAACAACTCATTAAAATGTGGTAGTGTGGTAGTTTATGGCCTCAATTTCACTCACTCTCCCCCAGAGTATAGTCCCTGGAAACATTCCAGAGAGAGACAGTGAAATATCCATTTTCCCGGAGAAAACACAAAACACTTAGTATTCATTACACTACATCGATTCAGAAACTCAAACGTGAAACTATAAACCAAACCTAATGATAATTCCACTGTTCCTCAAATCATTAATCATAAGTTTTAATCAAATCAATGTATATGTATGATACAATGTTTAATTAAGTTAAATCTTAAATTAAGTTAAAACTTTCAATCAGCAACCTAATAATTTCAACCTGTTGATATAAATTTATAAAAAAAATTCCCCCACTGATATCCACAAAGCTTTCATTCCACAAAGGTCAATACTGTTCAGCACATCCATTAATGATCTTCCTTTAGTCTGTACAGGGTCTGAAGTTCCAATGTATGCAGATGATACAGTGATACATTCATGCAAATAACAAACTACACAAGAACTCACTACTATAATGATTCAGATGACAAAATTGCTCAGAGACTCATGTTTACATCTCAATAAAATAAAACACAGTCTGCATGTTCCTCAAAAAACACCTACTGATGGAAAAAGCTCCGGGTGGTATCTGATTTTAAGTGTCAAGGCATCATACTTGATTCCAACCTTTATTTTAAAAAGCAAATAATAAAGGAACTCAAATACCAAATTCAACCTAGCTAATTTCCCAAAACATATGAAATTGTTTTGACTATTGTGGTAACAACACTATAATTAAAATCTATGATACTCCCCCACTTAACATATTAGTTTACTAGTTTGGCCCAAGCTTGCTTTTCAACATTCATACCCATTCAGTCTTCTGCCAAGACTACTCAATCCAGCAATCACCTTTAATGACCTGACATTGTTCCACATAATGGAAACATACTATAATGTTAGACTACGTTAACTTTCCTGCTCAAATTAACTGGTGTTACTTAAACAATCAAACCAAGAATCAATAACCATCGGAATCTATTCTTACGATGTTTTATGATTCCGACATCCAGTCTCCCAATTCTCATAGCCTAATACAGTAAATATAAAAGCCACACATCTATGATGCCCACCTAGCGAATCAGCTGCTAGAAATACAGACAAACATGTACCTGAACAACGGTCAAAACCATTAGAGTAAGGTTATTGTATATTCAAACTAATAACACAAATTTACGTTATTCTACAAAAATCTACCTTCCTCCAGCAACTTACCCTGACAATTAGTAGCCAACATAACACCTAACTCTCTTCCATACTTTCAGCTCAACTTTCCTATTTATTTTTCCCCCAGTGGGCAAAAATATAACCCCTCTCATTTCAACGTTTTTCCTTACCTCTATCGTAAGATTAAAACCCCAACTTTATAACTTCCTCTTCTCTTTGCTCTTCACACTTGAAATGTATACTATTTCTTTAAAAATAACACGCAGCGCCAAAATTATAACATGCGTCAGTCAATCTATAAGAATGAAAAACATTTCGGTAATCACTTTCTATCGCCATTCTCTCCCCGCTATCATTCAGAATTTCTTTAATTTAGGTAACTGTCTTCTCTATTGATACAGTAATTTAAATACGACTCAATTCTCAATACATTATTCCAGTAGATCATTTAGTGACCAGACATCGTCTTGCATCAGAATTCGCTTCGTTATTATTTTAAGTTGAATTAGTCTATCAATTTAACCTAAACAATCTATTGAAAACGTTCAATTTATCCCTTCTATCAATTTGAAACAGACAAGCTATTAAAACGTTCAGTTTATATCTTATACAAACACTAGCGACCATAACTTTCCAGGCAAAACATACGAATAGATTATTTTACAATCAAAAACTCAGAATTCAGTCAGCGCAATGACTGGGAATGGAACCCAGGCGAGAATTCTACCACTGAACCACTAATGCCATTGCGAAAAACTAAGATTCTCCGCAAATAAACCCAATTTCTAAGTAAAATCAAAACACGTCACTATCAGTAATTCCCAGAAGAATAATAGCCCAATTTTAATAGTACAAACGTTACTCCAGCTATGATTCTCAAATTCCAAATGAATATATTAGCAATCAAAGAATAAAATCAACAGTTAATGACTAGGAAACAGATATTGCGCCTTTTAATAAAAGTAGATTATGTTTACTTATGCAACGTATTTCAATTACTTTACTACATCACTGTCACGCCCTGACCATAGTTTACTTTGTATTTTCTATGTTTTGATTGGTCAGGGTGTGATCTGAGTGGGCATTCTATGTTTCATGTCTTGTTTGTCTATTTCTATGTTCAGCCTGATATGGTTCTCAGTCAGAGGCAGGTGTTCGTCATTGTCTCTGATTGGGAACCATATTTAGGTAGCCTGGGTTTCACTGTGTGTTTGGGGGTGATTGTTCCTGTCTATGTGTTTTTCACCAGATAGGCTGTTTTAGGTTTTTGTTACGTTCATCACGTTCTTTATTTTGTAGTGTTTGCATTGATTCGTGTTTTACGTTTGTTCATTAAAACATGGATCGCAATCTACACGCTGCATTTTGGTCCGACTCTCCTTCTCACGAAGAAAACCGTTACAGAATCACCCACCACCAACGGACCAAGCAGCGTGTCAACAGGCAGCAGCAGCAGCGTAAAGAGGAATGGACATGGGAGGACGTTTTGGATGGCAAGGGCTGTTACACTTGGGAGGAGATACTGGCTGGAAGAGATCGCCTCCCATGGGAACAGGTGGAGGCACTTAGGAGAGCAGAGGCAGCCGGAGAGAGGAGCCGGCGATATGAGGGAACACGGCTGGCAAGGAAGCCCGAGAGGCAGTCCCAAAAATTTCTTGGGGGGGGGCTAACAGGGAGTATGGCTACGCCAGGTAGGAGACCTGGGCAGACTCCCTGTGCTTACCGGGGGGCTAGAGAGACCGGACAGGCACCGTGTTATGCAGTGGTGCGCACGGTGTCTCCAGTGCGGGTGCATAGCCCGGTGCGGTATATTCCAGCTCCGCGTGTCGGCCGGGCTAGATTGAGCGTCGAGCCTAATGCCGTGAAGCCGGCTCTACGCAGCTGGTCCCCAGTGCGTCTCCTTGGGCCGGTTTACATGGCACCAGCCTTGCGCTCGGTTTCTCCGGTTCGCCTGCATAGTCCAGTGCGGGCTATTCCACCTCGCCGCACTGGCAGGGCGACCGTGAGCATTCAACCAGGTAAGGTTGGGCAGGCTCGGTGCTCAAGAGCTCCAGTGCACCTGCACGGTCCGGTTTTTCCAGTACCACCTCCACACCCCAGCCCTCCGGTAGCAGCTCCCCGCACCAGGCTTCCTGTGCGTGTCCTTGGCCCAGTACCACCAGTGCCAGCACCACGCATCAGGCCTACAGTGCGCCTCGCCTGTTTAGCGCTGTCGGAGCCTTCCTCCTCTCCAGCGCTGTCGGAGTCTCTCACCTGTTCAGCGCTGCCAGAGCCTTCCTCCTCTTTAGCGCTGTTGGAGTCTCCCGCCGGTTTAGCGCTGTCAGAGCTTTCCGCCTCTACAGCGTTGCCGGAGTCTCCCGCCTGTTCAGAACTGCCAGTTAGCATAGAGCTGCCAGTTAGCATAGAGCTGCCAGTTAGCATAGAGCTGCCAGTTAGCATAGAGCTGCCAGTCTGCAAGGAGCTGCCAGTCTGCAAGGAGCCGCCAGTCTGCATGGAGCAGCCAGGGCCGCCAGTCTGCATGGAGCAGCCAGGGCCGCCAGTCAGCATGGAGCAGCCAGGGCCGCCAGTCAGCATGGAGCAGCCAGGGCCGCCAGTCAGCATGGAGCAGCCAGTCAGCATGGAGCAGCCAGTCAGCATGGAGCAGTCAGTCAGCATGGAGCAGCCAGAGCAGCCAGAGCTGCCAGTCAGCATGGAGCAGCCAGTCAGCATGGAGCAGCCAGAGCTGCCAGTCATCATGGAGCAGCCAGTCAGCATGGAGCAGCCAGAGCAGCCAGGGCCGCCAGTCAGCATGGAGCAGCCAGAGCTGCCAGTCAGCATGGAGCAGCCAGAGCAGTCTGCCAGCATGGAGCAGCCAGAGCTGCCAGTCAGCATGGAGCAGCCAGAGCAGCCAGTCTGTGTCGACCAGTCTCTTCCAGATCTGCCAGTCGTCCAGATTCTTCCAGATCTGCTCGTCGTCCAGACTCTTCCAGATCTGCTAGTCGTCCAGACTCTTCCAGATCTGCCAGTCGTCCAGACTCTTCCAGATCTGCCAGTCGTCCAGACTCTTCCAGATCTGCCAGTCGTCCAGACTCTTCCAGATCTGCCAGTCGTCCAGACTCTTCCAGATCTGCCAGTCGACCAGACTCTTCCAGATCTGCCAGTCGACCAGACTCTTCCAGATCTGCCAGTCGACCAGACTCTTCCAGATCTGCCAGTCGACCAGACTCTTCCAGATCTGCCAGTCGTCCAGACTCTTCCAGATCTGCCAGTCGTCCAGATTCTCCCAGATCTGCCAGTCGTCCAGATTCTCCCAGATCTGCCAGTCGTCCAGATTCTCCCAGATCTGCCAGTCGTCCAGATTCTCCCAGATCTGCCAGTCGTCCAGATTCTCCCAGATCTGCCAGTCGTCCAGATTCTCCCAGATCTGCCAGTCGTCCAGATTCTCCCAGATCTGCCAGTCGTCCAGATTCTCCCAGATCTGCCAGTCGTCCAGATTCTCCCAGATCTGCCAGTCGTCCAGATTCTCCCAGATCTGCCAGTCGTCCAGATTCTCCCAGAACCGCCAGCCAGCCAGGTTCTGGTAGTTTCTACTACCTGCCTGGGCTTCCTCTCAGTGCTGAGCTTCTTCTCAGTGCTGAGCTTCCTCTCAGTGCTGAGCTACCCATCTGTCCCGAGTTACCTCTGTCCCGAGCTGTCCCTCTGTCCCATGTTATCATTGTGGTGGGTAACCTATTTAGGGACGTTTAGGAGGGGGATTAAAACTGTCATGGAGTGGGGTCCACGTCCAGCGCCAGAGCCGCCACCGCGGACAGATGCCCACCCAGACCCTCCCCTATAGGTTCAGGTTTTGCGGCCGGAGTCCGCACCTTGGGGGGGGGGGTACTGTCACGCCCTGACCATAGTTTACTTTGTATTTTCTATGTTTTGATTGGTCAGGGTGTGATCTGAGTGGGCATTCTATGTTTCATGTCTTGTTTGTCTATTTCTATGTTCAGCCTGATATGGTTCTCAGTCAGAGGCAGGTGTTCGTCATTGTCTCTGATTGGGAACCATATTTAGGTAGCCTGGGTTTCACTGTGTGTTTGGGGGTGATTGTTCCTGTCTATGTGTTTTTCACCAGATAGGCTGTTTTAGGTTTTTGTTACGTTCATCACGTTCTTTATTTTGTAGTGTTTGCATTGATTCGTGTTTTACGTTTGTTCATTAAAACATGGATCGCAATCTACACGCTGCATTTTGGTCCGACTCTCCTTCTCACGAAGAAAACCGTTACAATCACATTAATCACGCAAGGATACTTAGTTTGATGGAAAACCTTAGGCTTTGTACGACAATACAAATTACATCGAGATTCCCCCTTAATTCTCTCTAACTGTATTCCATAAATCCCGCAACTTCTCTCATACTGGGAAGAAAAAATAGAACCTTAATAACCTTAAGGGCAGTTAAATTTCAAATGTCTCACCCAGACGGAGATAATCCAATATGTGTTTTATAGTTACATCGTTAGGGTAAAATAACCAAAAGTGGACACACTCTAATCAGTTTCTAGAGCTCAATTTCCCAGATTTTGTAGATTATTTTAATAGTGTTTAAAAACTTAATCTTTATCAAATTATCCATTTAAGATACCAACTCAAAACCTACGTACGTCTACGAATGGGTGGTTTAAATTGTATCTAATCATTCTCAGCATTATTTTATCAAATCTCTAGTAATTGATTATACACACATACAATTTATCATAATTTCAAATAATTCACAGAATCCATATAAAACTTAAGAAAGGCATATATCAAATCCATCCTATCTTGACAAGATCACAGAGACACACTGACTGGCACACAGACATTGTGGAGCCAAGAGATACACGCTTGACCTCTCCCCTCTCTCCGGCCCAAACAACTTAGTCTTGACATAGAACAGCAACCCTGCCACAGTATTATACAAAAATAACATTCTGATGAGAAGCATGATGAATATAAAACATCTTACCTATGTTACCAACCAATTCTGATTATTCCCCAACAGAACTTAGAATGGGATATGTTATTTTATTCAATGTCAAGTACTTCAAATCTTTTCAAAAACAATGAGGCATCACAAAAAAAGCTTTAATAACCTTTAAATATCAGCAGAGTTTAAACTGTGAACCAAACTGTTGGCTACAGTCGTAACCAAAAGTTTTGAAAATGACACAAATATTAATTTTCACAAAGTTTGCTGCTTCAGTGTCTAGATATTTTTGTTAGATGTTACTATGGAATACTGAAGTATAATTACAAGCATTTTATAAGTGTCAAAGGCTTTTATTGACAATTACATGAAGTTGATGCAAAGAGTCAATATTTGCAGTGTTGACCCTTCTTTTTCAAGACCTCTGCAATCCACCCTGGCATGCTTTCAATTAACCTCTGGGCCACATCCTGACTGATGGCAGCCCATTCTTGCATAATCAATGCTTGGAGTTTGTCAGAATTTGTGGGTTTTTGTTTGTCCACCCACCTCTTGAGGATTGACCACAAGTTCTCAATGGGATAAAGGTCTGGGGAGTTTCTTGGCCATGGACTCAAAATATCAATGTTTTGTTCCCCGAGCCACTTAGTTATCACTTTTGCCTTATGACAAGGTGCTCCTTCATGCTGGAAAAGGCATAGTTCGTCACCAAACTGTTCCTGGATGGTTGGGAGAATTCTTGTTTTGGTGTTCTTGTGTTGGTACCATTCTTTATTCATGGCTGTGTTCTTAGGCAAAATTGTGAGTGAGCCCACTCCCTTGGCTGAGAAGCAAGTGCTGTGATATTTCATCCAAGTAATGACTAAAGATAACACAACAGATCATTCTAGATAGAACAATCCTCATACAAAAAATGTAGAATTTTGTATAGAATTATGTGCATTCAACACATTTACACCAAATATCTATATTTCCATTTTGTTTAATCAAATGCAAGCATGTCCCATTAAGTGGTCTCACCATAGCAACCATTCTTTGTTCATTTATTTGACAATCGATGCACCCATCACGATAAACCACAGGCTTATTGTTGTCGCATAGCTGAGAGGTGTACCTGTAAGTAAGCATTTAATTGTACTGTGTATGTACACCAAGTGTATCCTGTGCACACGACAAATAAACTGGATTTGATTTGCAAAGCCACCCAGCCATGTAGGCATACCTCAGGGAGAAAGCTTTCCACTAGTATTTTCTTGGGTGGGGTGTCCCAATGGAAAAACCTCCTTGCATCTATGACAAGGGTTCCCAGCATTGGTCTTCATGTAGCCTACCACTCTAGGGTATTATGCAGGTTATATGTCCAAATCAATAGTCAGAGTGTAGCTAGAAGATTGGCTCAGCTGAAAACCCACATTCAAGAGGACCATTGTTTTGAACTCTTGCTTCACTCTGTTACATGACATTTCTATGCACAAGGCATCGTTGTCTCAGAACAGAGGTTTGTTCAAACAGTAAGGCACAAGAGTCCATGCTATAACATGAATATAGTCACAGGTAAATGCCGTTGTTCATCTTGATGTACTTGTTACACCCTGATCTGTTTCACCTGTCCTTGTTATTGTCTCCAACCCCTCCAGGTGTCACTTGTTTTCCCCAGTGTATTTATCCCTGTGTTTCCTGTCTCTCTGGGCCAGTGTATTTATCCCTGTGTTTCCTGTCTCTCTGTGCCAGTGTATTTATCCCTGTGTTTCCTGTCTCTCTGTGCCAGTGTATTTATCCCTGTGTTTCCTGTCTCTCTGGGCAGTGTATTTATCCCTGTGTTTCCTGTCTCTCTGGGCCAGTGTATTTATCCCTGTGTTTCCTGTCTCTCTGGGCCAGTGTATTTATCCATGTGTTTCCTGTCTCTCTGGGCCAGTGTATTTATCCCTGTGTTTCCTGTCTCTCTGTGCCAGTGTATTTATCCCTGTGTTTCCTGTCTCTCTGGGCCAGTGTATTTATCCCTGTGTTTCCTGTCTCTCTGGGCCAGTGTATTTATCCCTGTGTTTCCTGTCTTTCTGGGTCAGTGTATTTATCCCTGTGTTTCCTGTCTCTCTGTGCAAGTGTTTTTATCCCTGTGTTTCCTGTCTCTCTGGGCCAGTGTATTTATCCCTGTGTTTCCTGTCTCTCTGTGCGAGTGTATTTATCCCTGTGTTTCCTGTCTCTCTGTGCGAGTGTATTTATCCCTGTGTTTCCTGTCTCTCTGGGCCAGTGTATTTATCCCTGTGTTTCCTGTCTCTCTGGGCCAGTGTATTTATCCCTGTGTTTCCTGTTTCTCTGTGACAGTTCGTCTTGTATGTTTCCAAGTCAACCAGCGGTTTTTCCTGTTCTCCTGTCTTTGCTAGTCTCCTTTTTCTAGTTCTCCTGGTGTTGGCCCTTGGCTGTTTCTGGACTCTGTACCGACCTGCATGACTATTCTACCTCCCTTGACCTCGAGCCTGTCTGCCACTCTGTACCTCCTGGACTCTGAACTGGTTTTGACCTTTGACCTGTCCACGACCATTCTCTTGCCGACTCCTTTTGGATTATTAAACATCTTAAACGCCAACCATCTTCCTCCTGTGTCTGCATCTTGTTCTTGCCTTGTGTCATGATAGTGCTAGTAGAAGGCCTTTCAACCCATTTACCTGGGACTGTATTCATGATAGTGTAGTGTCACGTTCCTTACAGCTTTTAAAAAAAGGGTCACAACATGCATACAAATACCGAGCAATCAGCATCCAGGATCCAATCAGCATCCAGGATCCAATCAGCATCCAGGATCCAATCAGCATCCAGGATCCAAACTACCTGTTTTATAACAAGAAATCACACCCAGCTGTCTGATTCACTGTGAGGATGGAAGAGTGAGAAAGAGGGGAAGTGAGAGAGTGTCCAGGGTTCATGAGCGGTCTTCTCTATGCTCTCCAATGTGTGTACAGTACATTCACTGTGAACCTTTTAGACGCTCCAGATGCACTGTATTGTGGACCTGTGATGACTTACTGTATTACAATGTAGTTTTATACTGATTCTCTGTCGTATGTCTCTTTATCCATATGTTATACGGATTCTCTGCCGTATGTCTCTTTATCCATATGTTATACGGATTCTCTGCTGTATGTCTCTTTCTCCATATGTTTAGGGCTGTATGTATAAAGTGGATTTAGGTCACCTGTAGGTTTTTGATGACCACATTCCATTTTATTCATATAATTCATCCCCTGTGCAATTAATGAAGGGATGTATCCTCCTAACACACACACACAGACACGCATGCACACACACTTCCTTATGCAACATGTGTTGTGAGACACCTCTGTATGCCTTTTCCATCCGTCCGTCCGTTCACCCCCAGTCTGTTTTTTTAGGTGATTGATTCCCCTGAGGTTAACTGTCCTCTTGGGGTCAGACTACAGTAGGTTGATAAGACGGTGAAAGGTGAGTGTTCAGCTAATACTTTAACTGGATTTCACAGCTAAGGCTAATTATTACACAACACACACACACACACACACACAATTTTTGTTCAGTGTCGCTGCTAAATGCGAATGTGGGATCTAATGACTACTTCACATTTGTTTTTCTGGAATGTAAAGTTGCAGGCTTTGCCTTGTTCATGTATCAGTGAGCACAGGTATGAGTTACACCGTGACCTGGGACACACACCTGAAGTTAATTCAATCCACTAAGTCAATTAATATATTAACTACAGGCAAACACTCTGAAACACATATACAAAGTGCTTGTTTAGGCTATTCAGTCATCTCAAATTGTTTAATGAATGAATACACTCAATTAATCCTAGCTATTTACCCACATACCAGGTCATTGGCATGTGGTATTCAGTGTTTAATGAATATATCCATATGCTTAAACATGAATCTACTCAGGTCGCTCTTGCAAAATAGATGTATTCCAATGAGACTGTCCTGGATTTAAACTAAGGTTGAATAAATACCAAGCAAATGAAACTTCATGTTAGCTTTGGTGACTTGTCTGATAAAGAGCAGAGGCAAATGTGGAGTGGGCAACATGAGGCTAATTAAATGACTTAGACTTTGTGGTCTGAGTAGCTATACCCTCTTAGAAAAGGGTTATTCAGCTGTCCCGATAAGACAACCCTTTGAAGAAAACTTTTTGGTTCCAGATAGAATCATTTTGGTTCTAGGTACAGTGCCTTGCGAAAGTATTCGGCCCCCTTGAACTTTGCGACCTTTTGCCACATTTCAGGCTTCAAACATAAAGATATAAAACTGTATTTTTCTGTGAAGAATCAACAACAAGTGGGACACAATCATGAAGTGGAACGACATTTATTGGATATTTCAAACTTTTTTAACAAATCAAAAACTGAAAAATTGGGCGTGCAAAATTATTCAGCCCCTTTACTTTCAGTGCAGCAAACTCTCTCCAGAAGTTCAGTGAGGATCTCTGAATGATCCAATGTTGACCTAAATGACTAATGATGATAAATACAATCCACCTGTGTGTAATCAAGTCTCCGTATAAATGCACCTGCACTGTGATAGTCTCAGAGGTCCGTTAAAAGCGCAGAGAGCATCATGAAGAACAAGGAACACACCAGGCAGGTCCGAGATAGTGTTGTGAAGAAGTTTAAAGCCAGATTTGGATACAAAAAGATTTCCCAAGCTTTAAACATCCCAAGGAGCACTGTGCAAGCGATAATATTGAAATGGAAGGAGTATCAGACCACTGCAAATCTACCAAGACCTGGCCGTCCCTCTAAACTTTCAGCTCATACAAGGAGAAGACTGATCAGAGATGCAGCCAAGAGGCCCACGATCACTCTGGATGAACTGCAGAGATCTACAGCTGAGGTGGGAGACTCTGTCCATAGGACAACAATCAGTCGTATATTGCACAAATCTGGCCTTTATGGAAGAGTGGCAAGAAGAAAGCCATTTCTTAAAGATATCCATAAAAAGTGTTGTTTAAAGTTTGCCACAAGCCACCTGGGAGACACACCAAACATGTGGAAGAAGGTGCTCTGGTCAGATGAAACCAAAATTGAACTTTTTGGCAACAATGCAAAACGTTATGTTTGGCGTAAAAGCAAGACAGCTGAACACACCATCCCCACTGTCAAACATGGTGGTGGCAGCATCATGGTTTGGGCCTGCTTTTCTTCAGCAGGGACAGGGAAGATGGTTAAAATTGATGGGAAGATGGATGGAGCCAAATACAGGACCATTCTGGAAGAAAACCTGATGGAGTCTGCAAAAGACCTGAGAAAGGGACGGAGATTTGTCTTCCAACAAGACAATGATCCAAAACATAAAGCAAAATCTACAATGGAATGGTTCAAAAATAAACATATCCAGCTGTTAGAATGGCCAAGTCAAAGTCCAGACCTGAATCCAATCGAGAATCTGTGGAAAGAACTGAAAACTGCTGTTCACAAATGCTCTCCATCCAACCTCACTGAGCTCGAGCTGTTTTGCAAGGAGGAATGGGAAAAAATGTCAGTCTCTCGATGTGCAAAACTGATAGAGACATACCCCAAGCGACTTACAGCTGTAATCGCAGCAAAAGGTGGCGCTACAAAGTATTAACTTAAGGGGGCTGAATAATTTTGCACGCCCAATTTTTCAGTTTTTGATTTGTTAAAAAGGTTTGAAATATCCAATAAATGTTGTTCCACTTCATGATTGTGTCCCACTTGTTGTTGATTCTTCACAAAAAAATACAGTTTTATATCTTTATGTTTGAAGCCTGAAATGTGGCAAAAGGTCGCAAAGTTCAAGGGGGCCGAATACTTTCGCAAGGCACTGTATAACCCTTTTCAGTGTGGAGGGTCATCGGTTGACTTCACCAGTCATTAATATTTGTGAATTGTTAAATAATCCCCTCAAATATCCAAAGAATGGAATAGTACCTTATCTTGCCAGCAGCATACCACCCTGCATACCACTGATGGCTTGCTTCTGAAGCTAAGCAGGGTTGGTCCTGGTCAGTTCCTGGATGGGAGACCAGATGCAGCTGGAAGTGGTGTTGGAGGGCCAGTAGGAAGCACTCTTTCCTCTGGTCTAAAAAAAAATCCCAATCCCCCAGGGCAGTGAATGGGGCCACTGCCCTGTGTAGTGTGCTGTCTTTTGGATGGGACGTTAAACGGGTGTCCTGACTCTCTGAGGTCATTAAAGATCCCATGGCACTTATCGTAAGAGTAGGGGTGTTAACCCCGGAGTCCTGACTAAATTCCCAATCTGGCCCTCCAACCATCACGGTCACCTAATAATCCCCAGTTTACAATTGGCTCATTAATCCCCTGTAACTATTCCCCAGGTCATTGCTGCAAATGAGAACGTGTTCTCAGTCAACTTACCTGGTAAAATAACGGATAAATAAACACGGGTTTTGACGCTTGATGCATCTTGATTTGTTCCCGCCTGTCTTGATTGGATTGCTTTATAACGGATCTAAAATAGCGCGAATCTGGTGTGTGGTCTCTGAGCGTGTTGAATTAATGGCTGTGGTAGATTACTTTACCATCGATTGAAATCAATTCAAGTTATTAATTGAAACTTCATAGACTAATCTTTAAAGGACTTGGATCTGCTCAACCATGGGTCAGTCGCACAGTGAGCTAGACGACGAGGTGGCCCTCACACATATCCAGGAACTTTACCGAAAGTTCGATATGTTCGATAAGATACGAATTAAAGGTAAGCAGGTAGCCTAGCTGTTAAGAGCTTTGGACCAGTAACCGAAAGGTCGCTAGCCTGGTTCAATCCCTGAGCCGGTGATATATATGTTTATGTGCCCTTGAGCAAGGCACTTAACCCTAATTGCAACTGCAAGTTGCTCTGGATAAGTGGCTCAAATATAAATGACTAAAATGTAAACGTCTGCCCTGGCTTCTACGCAGATTCTGTTTTGGATATCCCCGCGAGCTGTCCTTGGTGCTGAAACGCTCAACTACGTAACAACGTCACACAGAGATCCTCACCTACATCACATTCATTGGTGTTTAGTTGATTTAATTCCTTGTTTTTCCCTCTAAAATGATTTATTTAGTTTGTCCATAGGACAACACACTAGACTTTATGGGGTATGTGGCAGCAGTGCACCTCGTTCTTAGAGGAAAGCTCGAGGACCGACTGAGGTCTTCTTTCAAATTTTATGACAGAGATGGAAACGGACACCTTGACAAAAAGGAGCTAAAACCAGTTGTCAAAGTAAGTGTATAGGGGTTTCATGTTTAGATGTGGTTTCTTTCTTATTATTTTGAAGTACCCTGAAGCTAAACAGCGTGTATGCTGCCAGAGATCCTTTCTGAACGTGATGTATGTAAACAATATACTGTGTATGATCCTCTCATCAAATTGAGATGCCTCAACATTTTCCCATGCTAATTGTACTCCTTTTTAATGAACTGTGCATACCAAAACCATATAACCAGCAAGCCTAATTATATGTAGGGATATGACACTATACATTTGATATGATATGACATGCAACATATTGAGCCATTAAAAACACCTTTGTGGGTAGTGTACCACCATCTGCTTCAATCTAGACAAAATGTGTGTATGTACCCTGCTTCCACTCACCATAGTAAATACATGTTCTCATGTCTTCCTCTCTCTGCAGATCATCTACAATATCAAGAGGCATGGGAACCCATCTGAAACGGAGAACCTGACCCCTGATCAAATCACTGACCGGATCTTTGACCTGGTGGATAAGAATAAAGATGGTAAGGTGGGAGGTGTCTGTCTATCAATAGAAATGTAGTATCTGGGTAGGCCTGTATTTGTGCAATACACTCATTACATTGTGGGTGTAGTAAGGAAATACTAAAACATTTCGGCTCTGCAAATGATGGTATATGCGCAGAGCCAGCAATGTTGAGATGACGAGAGCGCAAACATTTGTGCCCACCATTGGTGTGCGTGGTCTAAGAGCTCTATTTTCATGGCATCTGACCATAGCACCACCAGAAGTTTGCTGAACGGCATTGGTGCTTGGATCGGAACCGCTGCTAATAGTCATATGACACGAAAATAGAGGTATTTGTCCTCGCTCACCAGCGGAGGGTTTTGCCTTCGAAAGTACAATGCATCTGCAGAAAATACCTCATCCCTACTGGTCCTGGGGAACGTTAAGGTCTCCGGACTTGAACCCCATTGACATCCTGTGGTTTGAATCGAAGAGGGCAGTCCATAAGCACAGACAGAAGGATATCAAGGATCTGGAAGGATTCTGTATGGAGGAATGGTCTAAGATCCTTCCCAATATGTTCTCCAACTCATAGTTTTTGTTATTGAAAAAGACAATAGCGTTATCCTCTCAAAGATGAGGTATTGAAAGGTTTTGAAAACAGGGGTGTGAATAAATAAGACCCCTACCTTGTTGAGAAAAGAATATTGCTTGTTAAACAAAATTGCTTTCTCTGAGCAATTGTATTAAAATAATACAATTTACAAAATGTTCTAGCTCAGTATTTGAATTATTTATTTTATACAGTAATTTTTGCTCACTTTTATCGAGGGTGTCAATCATTAAGGTACCGACTGTATATATAAACTGAGTGTACAAAACATTAAGAACACTTGCTCTTTTCATAACATAGCTTTCACCTGGTCAGTCTATGATTCCTTTTGGATGTCACTTGTTAAATCAACTTCAATCAATGTAGATGAAGGGAAGGAGACTGGTTAAAGAAAGATGGTTAAGCCTTGAGATAATTGAGACATGGATTGTGTCAAAATCTGCAACCCTGCTGGGTTTTTCAAGCTCAGCGGTTTCCCGTGTATGAAGAATGGTCCACCACCCAAAGGACATCCAGCCAACTTGACACAACTGTGGGAAGCATTGGAGTATTAGGTACACCCATCTAGTACTGGGTCGGATCCCCCTTTGCCTCCAGAACAGCCTGAATTCTTCAGGGCATGGAAACATTGCTCAATCGGTACTAAGGGACCTAACATGTGCCAGGAAAACATTCCCCACACCATTACACCACTGCCACCAGCCTGTACCATTGACACCAGCGCAGGATGGGGCCATGGACTCATGCTGCTTACGCCAAATCCTTACGCCAAATCCTGATCCCTGTTCCTGTAGCAGCAGCATGATGGATTCATCGGACTAGGCAAAGTTTTTCCACTCCTCAATTGTCCAGTGTTGGTGATGGCGTGTCCACTGGAGCTTCTTCTTGTTATTAGCTGATAGCAGTAGAACCCGGTGTGGTCATCTGCTGCAGTAGCCCATCCGTGACAAGGACCGTTCTGCACACCACTGTTGTACTGTGCCGTTATTTGCCTGTTTGTGGCCTGCGTTTTAGCTTGCACGATTCATGCCATTCTCCTTCGACTTCTCATCAACGAGCTGTTTTCGCCCACATGATTGCCACTAACTGGTTGTTTTTCGCACAATTCTTGGTAAACCTTAGACACTGTCGTGCGTGAAAAGCCCAGGAGGCTGTCCGTTTCTGAGATACTGGAACCGGCGTGCCTGGCGCCGACGATCATACCACGCTCAAAGTCGCTTAGGTCACTTGTTTTGCCCATTCTAATGTTCAATCAAACAATAACCTGATGCCTGTCTGCCTGCTTTATATAGCAAGCCATGACCACGTGACTCAAAGTCTGTAGGAGCGTACCATTTTTGTGACCTGGGTGGTGTACCTAATAAACTGGTACTGATAAACTGATTGTGTATACGGTATATATGTACACTATATATCTATACACACATATATACAGGTATTCCTTTCATTCTCTATCTCTCCCGTTTTCAGGCCAGATTTCCCTGGAGGAAAATTCCTGGATGGGGATGGGATGGGAGTTCCTGGATGGGGCTCAGAAGGACCAGTGGGTGCTGGACCAGCTCCAGCTGGACATAAGGCCCTGTGGGTGGTTCCTAGAATAGCAGAGGAATAATGTGGAGGAAGAACTGCAGAGGAAGAACAACAAGTGACCTTCAAGGGATTGGATTCCTGCAACGATATTTGTAAGATATATAGACAATATATTGATATGGACAAAGGACAGAGCTATTAACAAAACGCATGGTGCCATATCGTCTCTCCTGAGCCCTTACGGGAGTTGTAGCGATGAGACAAGATAGTAACTACTAACAATTGGATACCACGAAATTGGGGAGAAAAAAGGGTAAAAATTCAAAAATAAAACAAAAATAAACCTTCAAAGTTGGACCCTAGAAACCTAGATAAGCTCCCAAGTGGCGCAGCGGTCTAAGGAACTGCATTTCACTGGTTCGAATCCAGGCTGTATCACAACCGGCCGTGATTGGGATCCAAAAGAGCGGTGCACAATTGGCTCAACGTCGTCCGTGTTTGGCCGGTGTAGGCCGTCATTGTAAATTAGAATTTGTTCTTAACTGACTTGTTTTTGAGGGGGAATTGACCCAAGGGCCTTCAAAAGGCCTAGTCGCCAGTTGCCCATCCCCGGTGTAATTAAAAAAATAAAAAAAAAGGTTAAATTAACACCGGGGATGGGCAACTGGCGACCAACTGGCGACCCCCTTTTGAAGGCCCTTAGATCAATTCCCCCCCCAAAACAGAATACAGCTTTGTAGTGAATTACAATTAATAAAATAAAACAGATAACAGAACAGTCTCAACAGCCAATTGTTGCATGATGAGCTCAGATTTTTTTGTGCCCCCCCATCATCAAAGTTGCCCATCCCTGGACTACACCAATGACTCACTGTATATATGAAGGGCTACACTTACTGTATACATGATATACCTCGTCCTCCCTGATACGTACCTTATTCGTGGGCACGCGGACCTTGGGCACGCGCACGCAGCATCGCAGTAGGAGCGTCGTTGCGTCCCTTCGCTGTTTTTATTCACCTGACGAACATGGCCGCTGATGATTGAAGGATACCTCGGATCTCTTGTGATTTCTTAACTTGAGCAATAAACATGCGCCATTTTTACGATTTCATTGTATAATATGTGAATGAACATCTTTATGAAGCGATAAATTGGGTAAGCGTTTGGGTTTTGCTGTCTGACAAGTGCAAGCAGCTGCTAATGCTAGCTAACGTTAGCAAAATTGTCAGCTGCCGACTGGCTTAGATAAGGTTCATAGCTGACATTAATTATATTATACTACTCATTAAGTAGCCTTTAGTTGCATAGTGGAGGCAACGTTATAGAACATGTTTTGCATGCTGATGCATTTGGCATGCCAAGTCGAGCTGGCTAACGTAGCTAGCTAAAATGTAAATGGTCATGTTACATCAACGTTAGCTCCTGTGTCACAGGCTGAGTCGCGCTGGATAAGAGCGTCTGCTAAATTACAAATGTAAATGTAGTTAGCAAGTGTAAGCCAAATGAACAGAACAAGTACCTCCATTTCAGCTAGTTTACAATGGTTTGCGGACATGTACAAACACGTGAACAGTCAACCGGCTATCTTTCAAAGCCATTACTAACTACCATGCTATTAAGGATTTCCAAACCAGCAGCCAAAAGATGACTATATATAACGTTACAATGGCGCAGTCAGCACGGACGTTACTAATAATGTCGTTGCTATCCAGCGGTGCCTGCGGCTGATAATGTAATAAACCTCGTAGGGCCAACCCTGCATTTTTCTGCTTGAGATTATTAACGTTGTTCTGTTACGGGCCAGTGGAACCGAGGAATGAGACAGGGAGGTTTGGGCAGCTGGGCACAGAGGGAGTGGCAGGACTTGCTGTATGCATGAGTGAACTGGTTTGGCCTGATTTTCTCCTGGCTGTATGTCATGTGACATGTGCGTCAAACAGCTAAGTGCTTTTGGCTGCCAGCATCTCAGGGCACTCAGTTAAATGACTGGCTTCCAGCCCTTGTTGTGCAATATAACAACTCGCCTTACCTGTCTAGATTGCAGAATCATTAACAACCCACTGCTCATTGTCATTAGTAGCAGCCAGAATTGAGTGATTCCTAACTCCTCTCCACTAACATGATCTCAAATCAAATTGTATTAGTCACATGTGCTGAATACAATAGGTCTGTAGACCTTACAGTGAAATGTTTACTTATGAGCTCCCAACCAACAATGCAGTTTAAAAAAATATGAATAATAATAAGAAATAAAAGTAACAAGTAATTCAAGAGCAGCAATAAAATAACAATAGCCAGACTATATACAGGGGGGTACCGGTACAGAGTCAATGTGCGGGGGCACCAGTTACAGACCTGGGCCTGTATTGACAACGAGTCTCAGAGTGCTGATCTTGGATCAGTTTTAGGGGGGGTCCTTGATCAGCACTCCTACTCTGAAACGCTTTATCCCTGGCATGAAACAAGCTGTTCATGGAATAGGCTAGTCTGTGAGTGGGAACCAATGTAGCCTCACTGTGTTGCACTCGAAGGTGCAGAAGCCTAACACATGGGTGTATTCATTAGTCGGCGTCTCGCAACAGGGGGTGAATACCGTAGGCCTATGTCTTATCTTAGTCTTGCGTTATGTCAGTTAGGCTATGGATCGACATCCTTTCACAAACGGGCTATTTGACACCCTAGTGTAGTTGTGAAAATTTAAAAGCAAACGGATTTGCTGTCACAAGAAGAAAACAAATAAAACATTTTTTTTTTTGAGTTTGCTTTAAAACATGTAAAAAAAATCTACTATATGTAAGCTTGCATGCTTGTTTTCACTCATACATTCCACACTACTCACAATACCTAGGCTAGTATTGGGTCCTAGAGCCTGAGGAACCTCTTGGGGGACATTCCAACATTTCTGGGATATGTTTGGTGTTCACAAATTAATTATGTGGCACAGGCCTTCAAAAAGCCCCAGGATCTGAAACTGACATTGCTATGTTTTTGTTGTTGTTGAAAACAGCCCTCAAGATAGCTCAGTGACGCAACGTCTGATGCAAGACCTTCAGAGTTTCACTGAAGCTTGAATTTGATAGGCCACTTAAGTTTTAGCCTAGCCGCAGTAGTGCTTCCAGCTAAGATGAATTTTAGTCATCGTTATCCCGAATTCCATTGAATGTCCTGTGTTAGTTGTCATGGTTATGTGTAGGGTAGCCTATTTGTTTAAATGCTTTGGTTGTGGACTAAATGTCCCTGTTGTTTATTTGACCCCAGGAAGTAGCACTCTAAACCATGCTGAAGTGGTTTTCCAATGAAGATGGCGCTCCTGGCCAGGGAGTAAGTATCAAACCAACATGTCTGTTTGTGAAGGAATGCACCTGTGCTATGTACATGTAGTATGCCCATTTGTGTGTGTGTGTATACACGTGTGTGCAATGTTGTGTGTGTTCTTCCAAAGCCATCAGCCCATAACCCCATAGATGGGGGGGAGGGGGGGGGGGGGATTAGGGAGAGTGCTGAGCACACAGCTTTTTACTGTGTGAGGATCAGAAATCGTACTTCCTGTAGTGAAGCCACAGCTACCCCACCCCCACACACACACACACATCCGCCCCAATTCACGACAATCGACCCCTAACAACAACCCCATAGACTTTTCCTTTCAGTCCCAAGCCTAGCCCATTCTCCTTGTTCTTATCCCTTAGCTGTTTGTATAATACGTTTATTGGATTGAGGCTATGTTATTAGCTGAAACCTATCCCGTCCTCACACATCTAGAATCCCTCCATACATTACCATTGTGAAGACATGGAGCTGTCCCCCTGTATATACCCCATCTCTTTCTCATCCATACCATGCCCTCCTCTGTTCCAGCGAAGGCTAGCTTTCTGTTTTCACTAACAGATTGTCTCTCTCTCCTTGTCTGTCTCTCGTGTCTCTATCCTCGTTGCTTTCTCTCCTCGTCTCTCTCTCTCCTCGTCGCTCTCCTCGTCTCTCTCTCCTCGTCGCTCTCCTCGTCTCTCTTGTCTCTCCTCGTCGCTCTCTCTTTCCTCGTCTCTCTCTCCTCGCTTCTCTCTTGCCATGTCTCGCTCTGTGTCTCGTTCTCCTCGTCTCGCTCTCCTCGTCACGCTCTCCTCGTCACGCTCTCCTCGTCACGCTCTCCCCGTCTCGCTCTCCTCGTCACGCTCTCCTCGTCTCGCTCTCCCCGTCTCGCTCTCCCCGTCTCGCTCTCCTCGTCTCGCTCTCCCCGTCTCGCTCTCCCCGTCTCGCTCTCCTCGTCTCGCTCTCCTCTTTCTCGCTCTCCTCGTCTCACTCTCCTCGTCTCGCTCTCCTTGTCTCTCTTCTTTGCTCTCTCTCTCCTCGTCTCTCTCTCTCTTCTCGTCTCTCTTGCTCTCTCTCCTCGCCTCTCTCTCACCTTGTCTCGCTCTCTGTGTCTTTCTCTTGTCTCTCTCTCTCTGTCTCTCTCTCCTCGTCTCTCTTGTTGTCTGTCTGTCTCCCCCTCCTGGCTCTCTACCATATCTCCCTCTCCCCCATCCTACCCTCGGTCCCCGGTCTCTCTCCAGGCGCTCGGCTCCCCCCAGGGTGGTGGTGGTGCTGGAGGAGGAGAAGGAGGCCAGGCAGCCCTGGTGGAGGTGGCGGAGCGGCTGGCCCAGACAGAGCAGCTGGTGGCCCAGCTGAAGGAGCTGATCCGTGAGAAGGATGGCTCGCTGCGCACCAAGGACGAGCAGCTCAAGGTACGTCCTGGGTGCTCCAGTTTGATGATGCTCCTAGACACTCTCCCGAAGGCCTAACCCTAACCATTAAGAGGTAAACATTTTTAAACTGACCGTAGATCAGTTCTTACCAACTGCAACATTGTGGCAGTTCAAGGCCCTCCTAAAGCCACCGGGATTGGTGACGGACAAAGTAGAGGCATTTATCAGAAAGCGCAATGCAAACACGGCCACGGCAGAGTGAGGCCCATATGCTGTCAGTTTGTTTTTAATTCAAGACAATAGAACCACTCATCCTGTTTCAATGGCAGGGAGTGGTTTAGTTACTTTTGTCTATTCATTTACAAGTCAAAGTCCACTTGTGCTGCACAGAGTGCTGACACCATTTCTGCATCCCAAATGTCACCCTATTCCCTGTATAGTTCACTACTGGGCCCTGGTCAAAAGATGTGCAATATATAGGGATTTGATGGGCCCTGGTTAAAAGTAGTGCACTATATAGGGATTAGATGGGCCCTGGTCAAAAGTAGTGCACTATATAGGGATTAGATGGGCCCTGGTCAAAAGTAGTGCACTATATAGGGAATAGATGGGCCCTGGTCAAAAGTATTGCACTACATAGGGAATAGAGTGCAATTTGGGATGCACCCCATGTCTACAAGAGGGCTGCTGAGGAATTTACAACCAATTTATTTTGTCCAATAGAAACATTGTGGTCTCTGCTGATACTACAGCCATAGCTTAGTCTACCTGAGAGGCTCCATAGATATACTATATAATAAAACAGGATTGGAGTCCACAGGGAATAGTATAGGCTACTATCGCTAACTCACAGTCCAACCAAGGTGCATGAATAAAGAAACAGACTGGCTAATATGTGAGAGGTGTTCAGGCAGTCTGAGATCACAGCACAGTGCATCACATAAAAAAAACAGCTCACAAACTCAGTGTCCATATGGCCTTTTAAAGGCACAGTTAGCCCAAATGAGCTTTTACAGTTATGCTTATTAAGACGATGCTAAAGACACGATAACTCCAAAGAGTAGGCTACCCCTCCATATCGGAGCAAGACATACATTGAATGTGTGACACCCCTAGCTTTAACTAAAGGTACCATGTCTACCCCTCCCCCTCCTAATTTTCTACACAGGCAGAGAAGGAGGCGTGCGAGGCCAAGCTGTCCAAGATGCGTCTCCAGAACAAAGCCAAGGTCACCTCCCTCAGCGCCCAGCTGGAGGAGCTGAAGAAAGGAGGTGCTGCCGGGAGTGGAGCTGGGGGCCAGGGGACTCCCACCCACAGTAAGAAGGTAACACGCTCACACACACATACATGCACATATGTTTGCACGTACACACGCAGACGGACAGACAGACACATCCATCCACCCATCCAAGTTCAGTGAGCAATAGCAACAGGAAACCACAGTAACCCTTCTGACCTTTCACCCTGTTTTTCCCTGCATATGACCCCTGTAGGGAGGTGCAGAGGGAAGCGAGCAGGCCAGCCGTGGGAAGATCCTCCTCCTTAGGAAGAAGGTGGAGGAGCTGGAGCATCAGCTGTCACAGAGAGATGAGGAACTGGAAGTCAAGGTACTACCTACACCCTCACCAAAATCTCATCTATTCCCTTTTAGAATGCATTTTGAGGCAGAAAAATGTGAAGGAAGTTCAAAGGGGTTTAAACTTTCTATAGGCACTGTACATGCATTCCTATGAGCATTCATACTAGCTTTATAATGCCTTATGAAATGTGGTTTGGTTTAGGGAATGTACACATTTGCAGTTTAAAGCTTAGTTGCTATATACGGTGCATTTGGAAAGTATCCAGACCCCTAGACTTTTTCCACAATTTCTTACGTTACAGCCTTATTCTAAAATTGATTAAAAATTATTTTTCGCTCATCAATCTACACACAATACCACATAATGACAAAGCAAAAACAGGTTTTTAGACATTTCTGCACATTTATACAACATAAAAACAAAAATATCGCATTTAGATAAGTATTCAGACCCTTTACTCAGTACTTTGTTGAAGCACCTTTGGCAGCGATTAAAGCCTTGAGTCTTCTTGGGTATGAGGCTACAAGCTTGGCACACTTGTATTTGGGGAGTTTCTCCCATTCTTCTCTGCAGATCCTCTCAAGCTCTGTCAAGTTAGGTGGGAAGCGTCACTGCACAGCTATTTCCAGGTCTCTCCAAAGATGTTCGATTGGGTTCAAGTCCGGGCTCTGGCTGGCCCACTCAAGGACATTGAAATACTTGTCCTGAAGCCACTCCTGCATTGCCTGTGTGCTTAGGGTTATTGACATGCTGGAGGTGAACCTTCGCCCCAGTCTGAGGTCCTGAGCGCTCTGGAGCAGGTTTTCATCAAGGATCTCTCTGTACTTTTCTCCGTTCATCTTTCCCTCGATCCTGACTAGTCTCCCAGTCCCTGCCGCTGAAATGATGCTGTCACCACCATGCTTCACTGTAGGGATGGTGCCTTGTTTGTTCCAAACGTGACGCTTGGCATTCAGGCTAAATAGTTCAATCTAGGTTTCATCAGACCAGAGAATCTTTTTTCTCATGGTCAGAGTCCTTTAGATGCCTCCTAGCAGGCTATCATGTTCCTTTTACTGAAGTGGCTTCCGTCTGGCCACTCAACCATAAAGGCCTGATTGGTGGAGTGCTGCAGAGATGGTTGTCCTTCTGGAAGGTTCTCCCATCTCCACAGAGGAACTCTGGTGCACTGTCAGCGTGACCATCGGGTTCTTGGTCACCTCCCTGACCAAGGCCCATCTCCCGATTGCTCAGTTTGGCCGGGCGGCCAGCTCTAGGAAGAGTCTTGGTGGTTCCAAACTTCTTCTATTTTTAAGAATGATGGAGTCCACTGTGTTCTTAGGGACATTCAATGTTGCAGAAATGTTTGACCTCATGGTTTGGTTTTTGCTTTGACATACACTGTCAACTGTGGGACCTTATATAGACAGGTGTGTGCCTTTTCAAATCATGCTCAATCAATTGAATTTCCCACAGGTGGACTCCATTCAAGTTGTAGAAACATCTCAAGGATGAACAATGGACATTTTGATTCAACATTTTAATTTTGAGTCTCATAGCAAAGGGTCTGAATACTTATGTAAATAAGGTATTTCAGTTTTTTTAGAATAAGGCTGTAACGTATCAAAATGTTGAAAAAGGGAAGGGGCCTGAATACTTTCCCAATGCAGTGTACATACACAAACAGTACACAAATACATAAATACTGTGTTCCTAAGCTAAGGCCATGACAATGCTGTTAGTGTTCCAGTGGACTTTAGTGTGTCACAACTAAAACATTCCACAGTAAAAATGCTTTAATACTCTGTGTATGAGTTGTATAGAACATGGCTTTCGTCAATCCAGTGTGATTGTGAACTAACTTTTTTAAAACAACCCTTTATTTTTTTGCCTACATAACTGTAGTAACAAGAGAATGTCACCACTCCAAATAGAAACATCACCTTGTTCCTGAGCAGAAAGCCCAGGTCCATGTTTCCTTAGCCAGCGGACAGATAAGGGAAGCCAATGTCCTCCTGCAAGGATGTGAGGAATGAGTTGGCGTAGTGTTATTATCTCCTGCAAGGTGCCCTCAGGCCACAGCTAACATGGGTCCTGTTCATTAGGCACCAAGTGCAAGAAAACGGACTGGAACAGAGAAGTAGGTGTTTCCCTCCATCCTCTTCTCTACGAAGTCATTTCTCCTATTAGGCCTATTCAGAATGTCTCACAGTGCTCAGCTCTCGTTTCCTTAACTCTGGGAATGTTCATATCCCATGGCTATGTTTTGAAACAGTGTGGCCTTGTCAGTGAGATATGAGGGGTTGTGTCCTAGAGTTTAGAAAAATGTATTTTAGTGTCACTCCACAATGATACAAAATACAGATTTTTCAAACCATAATGTGGACCACTCAGTTTTGAGACACTAAAAACAATCCTCGTCAAACATGGTAGAGGCATCATCTATAATGCATTACATCATCTATACACATGTATGCATAAACAGGAAACGATGTACAGTAGACATAAGGACAGTTGGGCCCTTATAAAGACATGTCTCCTTCGGAGGATAAGGTGGTGTGCTTTATTCATATTATTACCTGATAACATGTAATACAATTTATCATTTTCATCTAGACCCAGGTCAATCCATTTTAGGTCAATCCATTTTTAGGTCAATCCATTTTTAGGTCAATCCATCCCAGGTCAATCCATCCCAGGTCAATCCATCTTAGGTCAAACCATCCCAGGTCAATCCATTTTTAGGTCAATCCATTTTAGGTCAATCCATTTTTAGGTCAATCCATCCCAGGTCAATCCATTTTAGGTCAAACCATCCCAGGTCAATCCATTTTTAGGTCAATCCATTTTTAGGTCAATCCATCCCAGGTCAATCCATTTTTAGGTCAATCCATTTTTAGGTCAATCCATTTTTAGGTCAATCCATCCCAGGTCAATCCATCTTAGGTCAAACCATCCCAGGTCAATCCATTTTTAGGTCAATCCATCCCAGGTCAATCCATCTTAGGTCAAACCATCCCAGGTCAATCAATTTTTAGGTCAATCCATTTTTAGGTCAATCCATTTTTAGGTCAATCCATTTTTAGGTCAATCCATTTTTAGGTCAATCCATTTTTAGGTCAATCCATTTTTAGGTCGATCCATCCCAGGTCGATCCATCCCAGGTCGATCCATCCCAGGTCTTGTAACCAAGACCTACACTGTTACATAGAGAATAGGTGTTTAGTTATGTTTGTGGTTCAGGTTGCTTTGTCCATCAAGTGTGTATGTATAGTGTGTCTGTCTTTTCACACTTAGTTGTACCTGATCCAGTATCTTCAAGGTGTTTGGTGGAAAATTCTCAAAATTGTGTGTGAATGAGTATATCTTTTTTGTGTTTGAGTGTTGTTGTGTCTACTGTGTGTGTGTGAATGAGTATATATTTTTAGTGTTTGAGTGTGTTGTGTGAGTGAGTATATTTTTAGTGTTTGAGTGTTGTTGTGTCTACTATGTGTGTGTGTGTGTGCACCGATGTGCATCTGACCCGTGCCCACGTCTTTCCCTCTACCAGTCACGAGAGCTGGAGGCCCAGAGGCAGCGTGGTGCGGACATGGACGCCATGCTGGTGGAGCGAAACAGGAAGCTGTCAGAGAAGGAGGCCTACATAGTCCACCTGCAGACTGGCATGGCCACCGGAGAGCAGACGGCCACGCCTCCAGCCCAACCCGACACGGAGCACATGGTAAATACAAATTCCAGAAGCTTTATTGTCCTTGAAATATACATCAGATGGACAAATTGGCACGACCCAACAATGATGCTTCTGCTATTGGGACACTACGGATTTCAGAGAGATGTTGGGGGTACCAGAAACAGTAGTCACTAGCCCTGGTCCTGGAGATACATGGGGTGTGACCAGCACAGTCATATTATTCTTGACCTCATGCACACAATCTAACACGAGGTATCCCACCACACAATCTAATACGAGGTATCTCACCACACAATCTAACACGAGGTATCTCACCACACAATCTAATACGAGGTATCTCACCACACAATCTAATACGAGGTATCTCACCACACAATCTAATACGAGGTATCTCACCACACAATCTAACACGAGGTATCCCACCACACAATCTAACACGAGGTATCTCACCACACAATCTAACACGAGGTATCCCACCACACAATCTAATACGAGGTA
The DNA here is from genome assembly GCF_013265735.2 of Oncorhynchus mykiss. Classification (NCBI taxonomy): domain Eukaryota; kingdom Metazoa; phylum Chordata; class Actinopteri; order Salmoniformes; family Salmonidae; genus Oncorhynchus; species Oncorhynchus mykiss. The sequence goes on from NC_048570.1 coordinate 85,231,360, forward strand.
TCTCACCACACAATCTAATACGAGGTATCTCACCACACAATCTAACACGAGGTTTCTCACCACACAATCTAATATAAGGTATCCCACCACACAATCTAACACGAGGTATCCCACCACACAATCTAATACGAGGTATCCCACCACACAATCTAATATGAGGTATCCCACCACACAATCTAACACGAGGTATCCCACCACACAATCTAATACGAGGTATCTCACCACACAATCTAACACGAGGTATCCCACCACACAATCTAATACGAGGTTTCTCACCACACAATCTAACACGAGGTATCTCACCACACACCACACAATCTAATACGAGGTATCACACTACACAATCTAATACGAGGTTTCTCACCACACAATCTAACACGAGGTATCTCACCACACACCACACAATCTAATACGAGGTATCACACTACACAATCTAATACGAGGTTTCTCACCACACAATCTAATATGAGGTTTCTCACCACACAATCTAACACGAGGTATCCCACCACACAATCTAATACGAGGTATCTCACCACACAATCTAATACGAGGTATCTCACCACACAATCTAATACAAGGTATCCCACCACACAATCTAATACAAGGTTTTTGGGTGGTTTTCCAGGCATTGCCGGAGGAGAGCGGAGCGGGCTCCCTGGCGGAGCTGCAGCTGCTGGTCCTAAGTCTGACCAGGAAGGTGGGCGAGGGTGATGAACGTTACAGCCTGCTGCAGGAGCAGACTGAGAGCCTCAAGGAGCTCCTAGTCACAGAAAAGGCCGCCTTCGAGGACAAGGAGAACATGTACAAGCAAAACGTAGGTTATGGTGAAAAATCACAGATTTCGCAGATGTGATTTTTTTAACGTGATTTATCAGCAAATCTGTTTGACTTTAGATTACAAGAGATGTACTATTTTTTAAATCATCACATTTATCGTCACATTTATTAATGACAGATAAACATTAAAACAAAAACAAAACATCCAGTTACAACTCAACTCCTCCCCCGTCCCTGTAAAATCAGCCTTTTCATGTTTTCTGTGTCTTGGCCAATCACATCACTGTTCACCTCATCAGCTGAAGAAATCGCAAATGCTCTATTTCCCTGTCAGACCAGCCGTGACCAGCCGTGTATTCAAGCTTCCCTGTCAGACCAGCCGTGACCAGCCGTGTATTCAAGCTTCCCTGTCAGACCAGCCGTATATTCAAGCTTCCCTGTCAGACTAGCCGTGACCAGCCGTGTATTCAAGCTTCCCTGTCAGACCAGCTGTGTATTCAAGCTTCCCTGTCAGACCAGCCGTGACCAGCCGTGTATTCAAGCTTCCCTGTCAGACCAGCTGTGTATTCAAGCTTCCCTGTCAGACCAGCCGTGTATTCAAGCTTCCCTGTCAGACCAGCCGTGTATTCAAGCTTCCCTGTCAGACCAGCTGTGACCAGCCATGTATTCAAGCTTCACAAATGTCTTCTGAATGAACTATCGTTTCAGATCCAGACGTTTAAAGACATCATTCTGCAGAAAGACAACAAGCTGATGGAGGTCAACCAGATGCATGAGCAGGAGCTCTTCAAGTTGGCCGCCAAGTCTGACGCCAGTGCTGATCTGGAACAGGTAAACTAGACTAGAGGATTTACCACTGTTACTTTTGTTTTACCATTAAAATGACCAGTAAAATCTACTATGAACCCACTTTAAATTGTCCTTATTCCGTGAAGTTACTCTATTCATTCTGAACTCTGTAACCCGGCTGCATGCTAGCTGTAGATACACTATAGATTATTCTATCTTAGGTCATTGGAAGGAACATTCTGTTTCAAAACAGTTATACATCCAGCGAATTGTACCAAAAGTGAAACATTTCCAGTTACAACATGCAATGTCCTAGTGTGACCACAAGATCAAGTTGTGATATACAGTATCACTGCTGTGCACCGTGGGTAGTGTAGTTGCTGACATGGCTGTCTGTCCTCCCCAGCTCCTGAAGGCTCTGAAACAGAAACTACATGAGAAGGAGGAGGTGCTGCAGGGTAAAAACCAGGTGATTGATGTCCTCCAGGGGGAGGTGGACTCCAGAGACCAGCAGATCAAGGTGAGGGGTTATTTAAGTAGGTCAAACATTATTTAAGGTGAACTATCCCTTTAAGGGGTCCTCTTTGTGTCTCAGGTGGAGCATGGCGCTTGCACCGCCTGGATCAGGGGGTTTGTTTCCCGCTGGGGCCACCCATATGAAGAATGTATGCATACATGACTGTATGTCACTTTGGATAAAAACTTCTGCTAAATGGCATATATTATGATATATTATAAGGAACCACATGGGTGTTAACAGCTATACCCATTGGAAGGGTGGGCCGAAACAATATGGGCTACGTTCCAATTCTCTTCCTTTCTCCCAAAGTGTGTGTCCACTTCCAAACCTTCCTGCATACATTTAACAATGACGAGAACTCTCTCCAGACTACTCTTACATCAATCCAATGCTATTAGATCCCTTACAGGGAGTGTGCAAGTGCACACTACTAGGAAGAGGGTGGAGAATCAAGGATACAGTCTTGGTGATGGCTACTACTATAATGAATAGTAATTTGGTGGGTGCTTTATATTTGTCCTATTTCATACACATACAAGTGTGTATTAATACGCCTGTGTGAATTCTAAATGTGTTTTTTGCGTATCCCATCTCTCCGGACACCCTCGGAGAGTGGCGTGACGGCCAGGGTCTGCCACTATCAACGGTGCCCCTGGACTAATTAACTTCAGATGAGGGAGACCAATCCCCTTATGATGGAATCTCTCTCGCGACAACCCTAGCTTAGAACAGTGATCACCAATTGTCCCTCCTTCCCTCATCCATCCCTCTCTATCCCCTCCTCCTGCTCTACCCTCATCCCTCCTTTTCTCTCCCAGGACCTTGTGGAGCGGGCGCGGCGGCTGCAGGTGGAGCGCGAGAGCCTCGGGTCCAAGATGGAGGCTGAGAAGCACGTGATGCGGGCTCAGCTGCGTGACCTCTTGGAGAAGCATCAGGGCGAGCTGCGCCGTGCCGCCGAGTGCCACGAGGCCCAGCTGGCCGAGCGGGAGCAGGCACTTCGCGGGCAGCTACAGGAGGAGCTGGGAAGGACCCCTGTCGCCGAGCTTCAGACCCAAACGCAAGCAGGGAGCGGCGGGGATTCTCCAACCACGGCCCAGAGGATGAACGAGCTGGAAGGTAGGTAGTCGGTACAGGTGTGGACAGATACACACATTCAGACCATATGATGCTTAGATTATGTTGATGGGCTTCCTGGGATGTTAAGCTCTTCTTCAGGTATTGTGAAGATCTCATGATCTGCTTTTCTCCTGTCACTCTCCTTTCTCTCTCTGTCTCCCCCCCTTCTTTCTTTCTCTGTCTCGCCCCTTCTTTCTCTCTCTGTCTCCCCCCCTTCTTTCTCTCTCTGTCCCCCCCCTTCTTTCTCTCTCTGTCCCCCCCCCTTCTTTCTCTCTCTGTCCCCCCCCCCTTCTTTCTCTCTCTGTCTCCCCCCCTTCTTTCTCTCTCTGTCTCCCCCCCTTCTTTCTCTCGCTGTCTCCCCCCCTTCTTTCTCTCTCTGTCTCCCCCCCTTCTTTCTCTCTCTGTCTCCCCCCCTTCTTTCTCTCTCTGTCTCCCCCCCTTCTTTCTCTCTCTGTCTCCCCCCTTCTTTCTCTCTCTGTCTCCCCCCCTTCTTTCTCTCTCTGTCTCCCTTCTTTCTCTCTCCCCCCCTTCTTTCTCTCTCTGTCTCCCCCCCTTCTTTCTCTCTCTGTCTCCCTTCTTTCTCTCTCCCCCCCTTCTTTCTCTCTCTGTCTCCCCCCCTTCTTTCTCTCTCTGTCTCCCCCCCTTCTTTCTCTCTCTGTCTCCCCCCTTCTTTCTCTCTCTGTCTCCCCCCCTTCTTTCTCTCTCTGTCTCCCTTCTTTCTCTCTCCCCCCCTTCTTTCTCTCTCTGTCTCCCCCCCTTCTTTCTCTCTCTGTCTCCCCCCCCCTTCTTTCTCTCTCTGTCTCCCCACCTTCTTTCTCTCTCTCCCCCCCTTCTTTCTCGTCTCTCGCAGCACAAGCCAAGCTGAAATCTGAGGAGGCCAGTAAATCGGAAGCCAAGTTCCTGAAGATAAAAGCCTGGTCAAAGTCTCGTATTCGACAGCTGGAGGACGAGCTGAGGAAAAGCCAGGTAAGAGATCCAGTTATATCTAGCAAACTAATTGTAACATTTTAAATAGGCAGGATGAGTACATTTATAATCAGCAGCGTGATGATCAATGTTATAACTTTTCTGTAACAATGGTCTGTGAGAAGAGGGCAATTATTTTAGCAGAGTTGAATTCCGAGCTCCCATCTATTTAGACTTCTATGATTAGTATGCTCAGAGGGCACGTGTCTTTGGGAGAGGGAAAATGTTGCCCTGAATGTATGTCATACACGTTTAGTCTCATTCAAGAACCAGACATGTTGCGCTGAGCTTCCCTTGACCTGTGAACTTTGACCCTTCTCCAGTCTGGCAGAGTGGGCCCTGACGTGACGTCCCTGCGTAGCCGCGTCACAGATCTGGAGGAGGAGCGGGAGGAGACGCTGTGGAAGCTGGAGCAGTACGACGAGATCAAGGCCAAGAACGGTGAGGAGAGTCTTCATCAATCACCTGACTACACTTATCTGGACCATGGAGTAATGAACTTAACACTTACAAAACTAGCTAGCACGTTATCTTATTGTGGACTTCTCCTTGGTGTTATCATTTATAACTCTTTAAAAAATGATGTGTTAATTGGGTATTTAGTAAACACCCCACCCCTCTTTTGTCTAGCGTTTTGGAGAATTTAGCAACGCTAGAAAAAAAAGCATTTCTTTAAATTCAAAGTGAAAAGGGTTTTGTACTGCAGATGTTCTCTAGATGTTCTCTGTACTGAAACTAATCTCTGTGTCGTCTGGTGAGGATTTACAAGAGGTTTGAAGACCATCTAAATGAGCAACGGCTCCCCATGTTTACAAGTGATCTGTTTCAGCCTGTATGTTATTTTGGTCGCTTGTTCTGTTTGATCTTTGTTAATGTACCTTCAGCGTGTTATTCAGAATCTGTTTACATTGTGTTCTGTCTCTAACATGTCCTCTGTCCTCCTGTAGATGTACTGGAGGAGGTTAACATGTCCTCTGTCCTCCTGTAGATGTACTGTAGGAGGTTAACATGTCCTCTGTCCTCCTGTAGATGTACTGGAGGAGGTTAACATGTCCTCTGTCCTCCTGTAGATGTACTGGAGGAGGTTAACATGTCCTCTGTCCTCCTGTAGATGTACTGGAGGAGGTTAACATGTCCTCTGTCCTCCTGTAGATGTACTGTAGGAGGTTAACATGTCCTCTGTCCTCCTGTAGATGTACTGGAGGAGGTTAACATGTCCTCTGTCCTCCTGTAGATGTACTGGAGGAGGTTAACATGTCCTCTGTCCTCCTGTAGATGTACTGGAGGAGGTTAACATGTCCTCTGTCCTCCTGTAGATGTACTGGAGGAGGTTAACATGTCCTCTGTCCTCCTGTAGATGTACTGGAGGAGGTTAACATGTCCTCTGTCCTCCTGTAGATGTACTGGAGGAGGTTAACATGTCCTCTGTCCTCCTGTAGATGTACTGGAGGAGGTTAACATGTCCTCTGTCCTCCTGTAGATGTACTGGAGGAGGTTAACATGTCCTCTGTCCTCCTGTAGATGTACTGGAGGAGGTTAACATGTCCTCTGTCCTCCTGTAGATGTACTGGAGGAGGTTAACATGTCCTCTGTCCTCCTGTAGATGTACTGGAGGTGGTTAACATGTTCTCTGTCCTCATGTAGATGTGCTGGAGGTGGTTATCATGTCCTCTGTCCTCATGTAGATGTGCTGGAGGTGGTTAACATGTCTTTTGTCCTCATGTAGATGTTAACATGTCCTCTGTCCTCCTGTAGATGTACTGGAGGCCAAGCTGGTGGTGTACGAGGAGCAGCAGAGGAAGATGGCCTCCGACCTGGAGCAGGTCACCAAGAGAGCCGCCTCTCAGGTCAGAGTTCAAACCCCACCAGACGGTACCCCCAACATGCACTGCAACGAGGAAGTACCACCTACATCCCGGCATGCAGTGCAGTAGTGGTGTCGAGTCATGATACTTGATACTCAATGTTGGGGAAACCAGTGAGGGGTAGATGGGTTCATCTATGGATGCATACCTTGACTATCACTCAAGGTTTCCATTAACCAGCCGGCTTTTGCCCCCCCCCCCCCCCCCCAACTGGTAATTGAAGCGCACTTTACATTCACCAATCAAGTGCATAGGCAGGCAGGCTTCAGCATGTCCCACACCACTTTGCAATGAGCTGGAAGCAGTATGCATTTTGAAAACGTATACTTAATTGTTTGTGAGGCAGGTCTTACCTTGCATCAAAGTAGCCTAAAGTATTTTAGAAAGACTTCCTTATGCCATTGAAACCAGCAGCCTGTTTCTCTCATCTTCTATTGGTTTTCAAATCAACTTTGTTTCGTTGACCAGTTGCCAAACTTCAACCCTCGTCATATTAGCAGCCCATGCTAGTTGCTGCTAAATGTTTTATCGCTGTCTCATGAACTTGCTGTCTGGTGCGGTCTGTTAATTGCATTAGGGAACAAACATTCGCCTGTAGCCTACTGCCTTGTGCGCGTTGCTGCACTTCTAATGTGAAGAAATAATAGTTTATCAACATTTCAAGCTAAATGTTCTGATCTGTTGCATCATCCTCATTGCTTTTTAAAGTTTTTTTGATGTATCCTAGTCCTACTTGTTGTATGATTTTGGGATCTATCGTCCCACAACTGTCCCAGAGTCTGTTTGGAAAAGGCTATTTCTTTCTCACAAAGAAAGATAAGCTGAACAATAGAACAGGGTAACTTTTCTACTATGGGGGATAATAGATTGTCATAGACTAGTGATGTTGCTGTTGGTTTCTTCTTGTCGACTGAGGAACAGTAAACGTGGACAGTTATTCTAACATCTACAAAGTAAGAAGGAGGATTCATGGCGTTGTATCCTCCAGTTGTATGTTCTGTTCAGATGTATTACCGTAATCTAAATGGGATTTCTCAGCACCTTGGGTGGAGGACGTAATCAGGTTACGCACCCAATACAAATGGGTCCGGTACATTTCAAAATGATCTGGTAAATGTCTGGCGCCTCATTTTCCTCACAGAAACCCTGCTGGCACCGTACACCAAACACATCTGACACATCTATCCTATTGACCACTTCACTTCTCTGATGGAAACACACTTGTTCTCAGATTAAATCAAACACCACATTCTCCTATGTTGAGTAATCCCTGGATGAAAATACATGCCTTATCTCTGGACCCAATACTTCCTCCACCCCCAAACCAATATCCTGCTTCCCATGTCTTTCTGATCCTACACACACTAGGCCAGCGAGTCAGGTAGCGCCGACGACGCCCAGAGCCAGGTGCTGGACTGGCAGGAGATGGTGTCGGAGGCGGTGACGGCCAGGGACCGTGCCCGTGAGGAAAAGGCCACCATGGCCCTGCGCATGAGCCACATGGAGGAGGAGAGAGAGGGTAAGGGCCCTGTCACCACTGGTGGGTGATCCACACACACACAGGGCGCACTGGCACTACCACACACCACAGACACTAAACCTCACCTCAGACCGAAATGCAACAGTCGTATCACCCAGAAGCCGCTAACCCGCCTCCCTCGATGACACAGAACACAGCTACCACTCCGTCCAAACCTTTTGTTATATACTGTCAAACAGCATACATCTTTTACCCAAGGAAACAGGGAGGAAGGAAGGTGGGAGGGAATTCTAGAGAAGTTATCTGTTAAAGTTCAATGTCTTCTGTTGTTGTTTGAGAGCCCCTCACTGTCCAACTGAGCATGTTTATTTTTTGTTTCATTTTTTTCCCTCCAACCATCTGTCCCCGGCGAGCTTTTCGTTCTGGCTCTGCGCCCCCCCCAACCCCTACCCCATGTCCTCCCCCCCCTCCTCCTCCGCTCCCTGCTCCTGGGATGGGGGCAGCCAACAAGAACCTGTTTCCCATCAGTTTTGTGCATGCAGGCCCATCCCCCTCAGCAAAAGCCTGTGCCCACTGTACTGTCCTCAGTTTCCCAGGATCCTTTTCACCTCCTCCGGGGTAAACTGGAGGCAGTACAGTGGAGGCCTGTGCTTTTTATTTGTCCCTCTTCCTCCATGTAGTGTTTCTTTCAGTATCTTCCTCTCTTTTTAAGTTTCCTTCCCTCCCACTTTCCCCTCCCTCTCTCCTTCCTTCCCTCTCTCCTTCCTTCCCTCTCTCCTTCCTTCAGTCTCTCCCTCCCCCAACTTTCCCTGCCACTTTCGGACTCCGTTGACTTCATAATGACACTGTCCTTGAACTGATCTGCAAAACATATTAACACAACAAAATGACAAGGCTTCAATGGTGGTGGGAAGGCTAACGCTAACACTGGAATTAGGACTAACTGAGGGCGGAGCTTGTATGGAAAAAAGAAATAAACCAATGATCTTCTTTATAAAAAAGAAAGAAACCAATGATCTTGTTTATAAAGAATGAATAAACCAATCAAAAGAGCCCTAGAAGACTCTCCTCTAATAGAATTGTGAAATATCCTTATTGTTTAATTCATAGAAAGATGAGGCTATATCTAAACCACTAATAACACTAAAGTAAAAATTCTAGGCCACAGTTGTGATGTCATTGTGAGCATAGTTACTTGACAGATGATGTGGAATTATATAATATACTGACATAATAGCTTGAGGGAGTTTTGTGTCTTCTAACACACACACGCGCACACTGCAAGTGGTGCTGTTTTTCAACACATTTGTCCTCTCCAATCATCTGTCCATCTTTACTAACGCTTGCTAACCTCATTGTTGTCATTTGCCTGTGTAACGCTGCCACCCTTGCTGCTTTTAGTTGCTGAAGTAGCTAACTGTTGCAATATCTGATTGGTGCATTCCTACTCAAACTTGGTTTCTGGAGCTCATCTTAACATCTAAACAACAACTGGCTGTCAATGAAATATTGTCATGTCCATTCAATGATTGCTCATCACTTAATAAATTATATGGAGTCAATTCCATAAGTTCATTCTGTTAAAGGAGATTCCTTGGAATTCAAGAATCTAAAGAGTCCTCATTGAAAATAAATGACAATTGTTTTTATTCGCTTGGCTACATTGACCACTTTGCACTACCACATCTGCAATCCTCACCCAATGAAACCCTTCTCTCTGTCACCCAATGAAACCCTTCTCTCTGTCACCCAATGAAACCCCTTTCTCTGTCACTCTTTGCTTTTAGCTAGTCCTCCCCCACCCCTCCCACATCTACCTGATATCACAAAACAGATGGGAATGAGTTTTGTGCAAATTGTTGGCCCTGATTGATCAATTTGACATAAATGTGATTGCTACCCCCCCCCCCCCTTCCCCTTGATGGTCCAATCACTGACTAGTGACCACTGATAATTAAAAATGTAGTGACCACTGATCACAGTCCAATCACAATGTGGGCAGCTTTCAGTCGGAATGGCTGTGACCTCCCTGCTTTCCAGTATGCCAAATCACCATTGAAAATGTTGTTGCAGTACAGTCTCCTTGAGCCGTAAAGACATTGCAACCACTGCCCCAGCCCGCCCCCCTTCCATCCTCCTCGTGTTTGGTTGCTGCCTGTCTCCCTCCCTATTAGTTGTGCATGGCTTTGACCAGAAACTCTGCTTTTAGGAAAGTCTACACAGCCACACAATCCACACACACACACACATACACACACACACACACACACACACACACACACACACACACACACGTATGTAAAGAACACACACTCATAGGAGTCTGGAGTGCTCTCTTTCTCTCCTCTCTGGAGTGAGTCTGCACGTTTCCTTGTGTGCAATGCTGCTGTTGTGTGTTCATCCACTGGGTGAGCGTACCTTTTTGCAGTCTTTCCCTCTTGTCTTTCACCCTCTCTCACTCGTCTCTCCCTATCCATCATCTCTGTCTCACTCCCTCCTTTCCCTGTATCATCTGTCTTTCTTAAACCATCCTCTAATTCTCCATCTCTGTCTCTCTATCCTCTATCTCTCCATCCTCTGTCTCTCCATCTGTCTCTCCATCCTCTGTCTCTCCATCTGTCTCTCCATCTCTGTCTCTCCATCTGTCTCTCCATCTCTGTCTCGACATCTGTCTCGACATCTGTCTCGACATCTCTGTCTCGACATCTCTGTCTCTACATCTCTGTCTCTACATCTCTGTCTCTCCATCTCTGTCTCCATCTCTGTCTCTACATCTCTCTCTCTCCATCTCTGTCTCTATCTCTCTCTCCATCTCTGTCTCTATCTCTCTCTCCATCTCTGTCTCCATATCTCTCTCTCCATCTGTCTCTCCATCTCTGTCTCTCCATCTGTCTCTCCATATCTGTCTCTCCATCTCTGTCTCTACATCTCTGTCTCTCCATCTCTCTACCTCCATCTCTCTACCTCCATCTCTCTACCCCCCTCCTGTAATGCATCTCTGGGGTTCAACTCTGTAACCCAAAAACACCCCCCTCATCGCTCCCTCCCCTTCCCTGTGGCACAAAACTGATTGAGGATGACTGGTTCTTTCCCGGCTGCTCCGATCCAGTGCTGGCCAGCCGGCAGCAGGAGTTGGAGGAGGAGCTGGTGCAGGCCCGGGGTCTCACAGGGCTACATAGGGGCGGCAAGAAAATGGGAGGCGCCGCCCACCAACACAGCCTGCAGGTACGGAGTAAAAGGGAGAGGGAGAATGAATGATGGAGGGGAGGTGGCAAGATGGGTGAGTGATTTGGCAGAAGGAGGGTGTGGTGAGTTCAGAGCTGGGAAGGAATAAGACAGCAATAATAATAACTCGGAGAGTGTGGTCACATGGTCACGGCCAGCAAGGATACCTGTAGATGATCAGTATAACAAGGGAGATTAAATGTTACTGTAGTTCTGTCTAACATTAGATTTGTACGCTGTCCTCTGTAACATCCCAGACAAAATGTACTTCAGTCACTAGACTAAAATGAGTATTGTCACCTCACCCCCACGCAGGAGGACTTTGAGTTTGATGGCAAGCAGGCGTTCCACCAGGACCCACACAGTGGCGGATCTGAGAGCACCACCCCGATGGAGGAGGGGGAGAACATGGGAGGTTGGTGGCCTGAGTACACTTCCCCCAACACAGGTGTGAGACCCACTAGTCAGTCTACGCTGGCATGCACGTTGTCGCTTTTTGTGCATTTGTCACCCAGCCACCACCATTTTGGGAGCTTGAGATGTTGTAGTCATTTGGGTTGTTTTTTTGTCATTCTGTCAACGTAGGCCTAACACTCCTCTGCCGTTTTGGGGGTTTTACATGTGGGTGTTTGTTCTCCCTCCAGTCTAACACATTCAACCCCAGAGTGGATACATTCCCTAAGGTTGACTCATCTGTGGGCTTTTGTGTTATCTCATCACAAGTTGAGGTGGTTATTATTTGAACATGTGCATGCTGGTTGAACTGGCTAGTATTTGGCTACGATGTTGGTCCATGTGGAATGCATTGAACTCTTGTCAGTTCATATGAATTTAGGTGGAGAGTTTCCCCCGTCCGTGGTGAGTGTTTGGCATGCCCTGTCTGTTCTTCTTTTTCCTCTTATCTCCCCTTGTGTTTGACACATTCACTGTGTTGAAAGGTTCATGGTTTTTAATGGGACAAAAAATAGAAATAAATGTCCAAAAACCGGTGACCTTGCATGGGGCAAGTAGCAGGCCAACTATCATAAACATTGTAATCCATCACAACAATATGTTTGCATGGAAATGTTTCAGTTGTGACTGTATAAAGGGCTGTTTCTATGATTACAATTTGCATCCATTTTCGCTAACTATTGTTGATCATGATAGATAATTACCAGATTTCTCAACCATTGAGTTGATTTTTCTCTTTCTTGTCTATGCGACTGCCCTTGCAGGTGGCCTGCGGTCGGTAGTGGAGGAGTTGGAGCTGGAGAGGAACCAGCTGCAGGAACAGATCCTAGGACTGGAGGACCGCTGTCAGGACCTTGAGGACCGGCTGCAGCTGCAGGCTCGCATCGAGTCCCTACAGGTAAACTCTCATGTCTCACAGACCTGGTTGGACACTGATATCTCACGCCTTGTATACGTTTCAGAACCACATGCACCTTGCAGAATGCCACACTGTACCAAGATAGCCTCCATAAAGACACTTAAAGCAGGGGTTCCTAAACTTTTTTACTCAGGTCCCCGTTCCAGCATTGGGGGAACATCCCACGTCTGTTTCTATTGGCACAAGTACTGTTCATGACACAAACGGTTCATACATTTTGCAGGTTTAAAGCTTATTTCCTGAAATTCTACACATTTTGTCATGGGTTGTAGAGAAAATGTTGCGGTTTTAAAGCTAATTTGCTTGCTGTGGGCCAAAATACCAGCAACAGTGTGTGAAAACCTTGTGAAGACTTACAGAAAACGTTTGACCTCTGTCATTGCCAACAAAGGGTATATAACAAAGTATTGAGATAAACTTATTTTATTGACCAAATACTTATTTTCCACCATAATTTGCAAATAAATTCATAAAAAATCCTACAATGTGATTTTCTGGATTTTTTTTCTAATTTTGTCTGATGAAAATTACAGGCCTCTCTCATCTTTTTAAGTGGGAGAACTTGCACAATTGGTGGCTGACTAAATACTTTTTTGCCCCACTGCCATGTCTAATGTCATTTCATGTAATATTTGAGTGACTCGAACATTACTACAAAATCTGTGCTAAAACACCTAGCAAAAAAACATTAGCTGACATTTGCTAGTTGATCTGGACATTTCTGTTATAAATAGATCTCCAAGGTATACAATGACCGACATGACAAGAGGAATACTGATAATTTACTACCCAATTCGAAATGTCCCCTTGTCCATTCTATAATTACAACTTTCAAGAGTAAGTTGATAGCCGGACTGAGTTCCCTAAAAATAATATATAAAAAAAAAAATGTTGGGGGGGAACCCCACAGTTTACGAACCCCACTGTTTAGGAACCACTGACTTAAGGGATGTTTCTTTCTCCCCTCTCACACTTCCATACCACTCACCATATATTACCCTCTTATACCCTCCTATACCTCCTGGTCTGTTAATAAAAAGAAGCACATAACTGACTGGGGTTTACTTACCTGTAAACTGTAAACTGGGGTTTACTTACCTGTGCCAGTTCCTGAGGTAGTGGAAATCTAACCCCTTTATATTGTAACTTTGTCAGCTGCTCCCATTATCAACATTTTGCATCTGATAAGTTCTCCTTTGTGTTTGGGAGTTTGTTTTGCTTTTGGATTGACTTTTTACTGAATTCATTTGTACTATTCAGTTCATTGCATGTTTCCTCCCGAGGACTAGGATTTTGTAACAGACCCCTCTAACACAGGTGACGTTTGATGTAGATGAAGAAAGGCGTCCATTTTGGGTTTCCCAGGTGTGTTAGTGTTTGTGTGCGCTAGAGAGAGCACCTCCGGCGGTGAAGGCTAATCCTTTGGCTTGTTTGTTCTGTGTTCACGGCTTGCGATCAGTCTTCTAATAAGTGAGTGCTATGTTGAGCATATTTTGGCCACAAATTCACTCGGTGTGGAGAACAAACTCACTTGGTTGGTTAATTGTTCAACCATCATATAAGGAGCATACAAAAGTATATAACAATTCTAATCAGGCCAAGTTCAAAGCATTTTTTTACCCTAAGAAAGGCAAAATAGATAATAGAAATGATACTAAGCCAAAATGTCCTGAAAGCTGAAATGTTCCTTTTATGCTGTGTTGTTTGGACTAACCCTAACACTGCACATAGAAGAAAGAGAGTAGTATTTTGGGTCAATATGTGTGCAGTGAGATGGAGTGAGCTTCCTACCGGCTTTACTCTGATCTTTTCTCCAAACCATGTTAAACCTTCCCTCTCCTCCCCACAGAACGAGTCCGAGAGACTACAGGGTCAGCTGGCCAGCCTTCGGAGCCAGCAGAGCAGGGATGCAGAGAAACACCATCTCCTGGTCACCAGCCTCAACGAGCAGCTCAAAGGGTAACCCCACACAATTCAAAAAAGGTCACGGGTCACACACACAACTGGTAAACTGGTTCATTTCCCAAATTTGTATCCAGTGCCAGTTACTCATTTAAGGGTAAAAAGGAATGTAAGGTTTTTGTACTGAAAGGTTTGGCTCCATGCATCTAACTGCAGTCATATGCAAGTTACTAACAAACAAATACCATCAAGTATGGGTAAAGTTGTGCACTGATGATGATCATGTGTTTGTGCTATTTTGCATTGGAGAATGTAAGATTATCATCATGTCCTCATTTGTAACCTTTAAAACATCTCCTTTCTCTTTGATGCCTTTTAGACTGAGTGACACCCAAGAGTGTCTCGAAACCTCTCTTATAGAGAAGGAGAACACATTAGTCAAGACCTCTGAGAAACTGGAGCTCATCGACAGCCTCCGAGATTCTTTAATGGAAAAGGAGGCGCAGCACAAAGAGGTCGCCGACAAGCTGCTTCAATCTGAGAACAATGTAACTACAGTAGCCTGTTTTGGCGATCAATTAATAGTCAAATCTGTTTTATAGTAAGTCATGACATCTTCTTTTCTTCTTTCAGCTCACTGAAGTCTCCACAAAATGCAGTACCTTTGAAAAACAGTGTTCAGAACTGAAGACATCGGTTGCAGATCTCACACATAAGCTGAGTGTGCTTAAAGAGAAGGTAAGGTTTTCGGGATATGACTACCATGGCTTAAATACTGTGATGAAATATTAATATTAATCGGAATTCAGGTTAGAGTTTTTGCATATAAGAAACCTGAAGACATGTTTATCTCAGATTTAATAGTTTATGCAAACTATTACCTTCACACTCATTAAATGGCAGTGATATTGACAGTACTTTAGGAGATTTCTTCCTCCAGTAACATATTTGTATTTTTTCCAAACCCGTAGACACAGAAACAAGAGGCCACAATAAACACTCTTCAAAATGACCTGGATCAGACAAACGATGAACTGGACAAGTTGAACACCACCCATCTGGAAGAAAGGTCTCAGCTGATCCACAACCTTCAAAGCTGTGAACGGGAGATTGATAACCTCAGAGATGTCCTCTCAGACAAGGACAAGGAGATCTTAGCCCTCTCGGGCAACATGGCGGAGTACGCAGAGCAGATCATGGTGCTGAAGCAGGAGATTAAGCACAAGGAGGAGGACCTGGTTCGCATCGAGACCGCCCTCACTAAATCGGAGCGGGAGGCAGAGATCATCAAAGACTCTCAGAACTCGGACCAGCAGGCTCTGTACACCAGGACGGCAGAGCTGGTGGAACTGCTGAAGGATGCAGAGACTGAGCTGAGCAAGGCCAAAGAGGAGAAGGAGTCGAGGACAGTAGAGGTGGAGGAGCTGAGGAAGCAAGTGGAAGAGGACAAGCGGACCATCCTGGAACTTCGAGGGGAGATCCAGCAGCACAACGTGGGCCATCGTAATCATCTCTTAGAGTGCGAAACTCAGATCTCTTCACTGAAGGAGCATGTGACTGTTGCTTCCCAGAAACTACAGGAGTCCGAGGGTCTCATCTCTCAGTTGAGGGAAGCAAGTACATCCAGCAAGACACTGAAAGACCAGCTCCAGGACAAGGAGCAGACGTATGAGAAAGAACTAAAATCGGTCAAGGAGGAACGGAACAAGCTTAACGCAGAGGTGTCCAAACACAATGATGACCTTAAGACCCTGTCCAACCAGCTAGAGAAGCAGACAGAGTGTCAGGTACAGTTGAAAAAAGATATGCAAGAAAAACTGGAGACAATATCCTCTCTTGAGGAAAAACTCAGGGCCATCCAGGAAGAGGCCGAAGTAGAGCAACAGAAATTTAACACAGAACTGCAAGTCAGAGATTCTGAAAAGGAGAAGTTGGCGAAAGACCTGCAGGTTAAATTGGAAAATATCTCAAATATGAAGAAGCTCTTGAAAAACATGAAGACTGAAAAACAACAACTGCAAGCTGACCTGAAGGAGAAGGCAGATGAACTTAAGTCTCAAAAGCAGCTTGTAGATGAGCTTAATAAAACATCTACGGCAGCTCTTGAACTTAACAGCAGTTTGAACTCTCAAAAAAATGGCCTCAGAGAGGAGAATCAGAGGTTGCAACAGGATGTAGCTGGAAAGCAGAAATCCATTTCAGAGATGACAGATGAAAGGGATTCTCTGAGAAACAAAGTCTCTGACTTCGAAACACAGCATTCAGAAAACAGAAAAGTCATTGAAGGGCTTCTGAAAGACAAGGAGGAGCTGAGTGTTAGAGCCAATGAACTGAACAGGGTCCTGGAGCAAAATAAACAGTCAATTTCCGAGAGTCTATTTGAGAAAACAAATGAATGTATTCTTCTAACTAAAACACTCAGGGAAAGGGAGGAGACAGTTGCCCGTTTACAGGTGCAAATTGACAGTTTGAACACTCAAGTGGAGCAGTTCCATCACAAAATTGCTGAAAAAGAGAAGTTTGTCACTGATCAAAACTCACAAGTAGAGACAAAGCAGAGCCAGCTTTCGCAACTCCAGGAAACAATGTATTTACTGCAGGAGCAGGAGACTGCCCTGAAAACTGGGCTCACGGAGAAAGACACCGTATTGCAGCAGAAATCAGATGAGTGTAGCTCTTTACAGAATAAACTTGGGCAGCAGAAAAAGCTTCTATCCAAGCTACAGGGTGAGACTAAATCACTTAAAGGACAATGCTCACAACTGACCCAGTGTCTGGAAGAAAAAGAAGAGACCTTCAGACAAATGACACAGGACTGTGAAAACCACAAAGCCGAGCTTAACAAGAGGAATGAGTCATTGAAGTCACTAAGCAGTCAGCTTGGTGTCATGAACGAGAGCAGTGCGAAGTTGGAGTCTGAAAATACAGAGCTGAAAACCACTCTGGAGAACCACGGAGCAGAAAACAACAAGCTGAGGCATGAGATGGAACAGAGGCAAGCTGAGGTGGTTGGCCTCCACAGTCACATCCAGGCACTGAGTGAGCAAAACCAACAACTCCGAGCTGCTTATGAGATAAGAGATCAGGAACTTGCCCAGCAAATGCACATTGCATCTGAGCTTGATAGAAGGGTAAATGTGACTCTTGAGCAGAACACAAACCTGTGCTCACAACTGAACAGTCTGACAGAGGAGAAGCAGATACTGCAACAGGAATTAGCTTTACAGTCGGAGTCCATTTCTGAATTAAGCAAGGAGAAGAACTTACTGAAAGATAAACTTTCCAATTTTGAAATGCAACATTCAGAAAACTGCAAAATGATTGAAGGGCTACTGAAAGACAAAAAGGAGCTCAGTGTAGCAGTAGAGGAACTCAACAATGTCCTAGAGCAAAACAAACAGACTGTTTCAGAGAGTTTGCTGGACAAAACAAATAAATGTACTAATCTCACCAAATTGCTTAGAGGGAGTGAAGAGGCACTTGCACATTCACAAGACCAAGTTGACAGCTTGAACACCCAACTTGATCAACTGAACAACAACATAACCGAAAAAGAGAAGACTATCAGAAATCAAAACTCACAATTAGAGGCCCAGCAGAGAGAGTTGTCGCAACTCCAGGAGACATTGGCTTTATTACAGGAGCAGGGGACCGCACTGAAATCTGGGCTATCAGAGAAAGACACCATGTTGCAGCAGAAAGCAGAGGAGTGGAGCTCTTTACAGAATAAACTTAATCAACTGCAGGGCGAGACTAAATCACTTGAAGGGCAATGCTCACAACTGACTCAGCATCTGGAAGAAAAAGAAGAGACCTTCAGACAAATGACACAGGACTGTGAAAACCACAAAGATGAGCTGAACCAGAGGAACGAGTCATTGAAGTCACTAAGCAGTCAGCTTGGTGTCATAAACGAGAGCAGTGCGAAGTTGGAGTCTGAAAATACAGAGCTGAAGACCACTCTGGAGAACCACGCAGCAGAAAACAAGAAGCTAAGGGAAGAGATGGAACAGAGGCAAACTGAGATATTAGATCTTAGGGACAACATCCAAGCATTGAATGAACAGAATGTCAGACTAAAAACCGAACTCAAAAACTCTGTCACAGAGGCATCCAAGAAACTTGAAGAGATTTCAGTTCTCAAGGCAGAGATTTCTAACAGGGACAGTTATGTGTCTAATTTAACAAAGCAACTGACAGCAGCCTGCTCGGACAGGGATAGCTTAGGTTTGAATTTGCAGCAGAGAGGTGAGTCCCTAAAACAGCAGGAGATGTTTATTAAGCAGTTGCAAACTAAGTCAGTAGAGGGGGAGGGTCAGATGAGCCAGGCCATCACTGAGCTGCAGACACAAGCTCAGAGTCTTCAGAAAAGCCTTCAAGACAAAGATGTTTCGCTGCATGAGGCGGAGAAACAGCTGAGTCTGCTCAGAGAGAAGTTCACCTTAGAATCTGAGGATTTCAAAACCCAGCTGAATTCAAGTGCGGAAACAATGAAACAGCTTCAGGGTGATCTGCGTAATGCGGTGGAACAGAGTAATCAGCTCAGTGGGAGGCTTGAAGAACAAGAGGCACAGCTTAAGCAGAAAGTTGATGATTATGTGAGTTTAAGGACATATGTTTCAGAGCTGGAGGATTCCACCACACAGCTCAGAGGTCAAGTTGACAGCTTGACCTCTGAGTCATCTCTGTTAAAAGAGACCCTGAAAGAGAAAGTCAAGTTCATCCTTGAGGCACAAAGCACCTCCTCAGCTGTTAGTGAAAGCCTAAATTCAAAACTCAAAACCAAAGATACAGAATGTGAGAGCTTAAAAGAGCAGCTTTCACATCTCCAAGAGTCTGTTTCAAAGCTCAATACCAAAGATGCAGAATGTGAGTGCTTAAAAGAGCAGCTTTCACATCTCCAAGAGTCTGTTTCAAAGCTCAATAGTAGCCTCAGTGCCCAGTCCTCTGAAGTGGCACGACTTCAACAAGCCTTAGAGGAAAGAGGGACTGCCGTTATGGACCAGTCAAAGGCCCTTCAGGAGCTGCAGAGAAGGGCAGATGAAGCAGCCCTCTTCAAAACCCAGTTCATGGAGAGCACAGAGTTGGTGTCACAACTGCAGGATCAGATTCAGGAACTCTCCACTAAGTCTGCAAGCCTCAGCCAGTCGGCAGAGGAGAACCAAAGTGCCTTTGTAAATCTTCAGGAGAAGTATGCTACTCATTTAGAGGAGCTCCAGGAAGCTCGGACGATGCTTTCTCAAAGGGCCGAGGAGATGTCCAGTCTTAACAAGTCCCTCAGTGAAAGCAACGGCACAGTTCAGGCAGCAGAAAGCACCATAGAGGTGCTGAGGAATGAGTCTTCCTTGCTACGTCAAGACCTTCGGCAAATCCAAACACTGAATGTCGACCTTTCAAAACAAAAGGAAGACGCCCTTGCTACCCATCAAAGGAGCACCTCAACATTCACTGTCGAAATTGAGAGACTAAAATCTCAGTATTTGCATGTGGCTGCTCAGGTAAATGCACTGACAGAAAATCTTGAGCAGAGAGAGATGTCTCTTCATGCCATTAACAGTCAGTACACAGCCCAGGTGAAACAGGCAGAGCACGTAGTGTCAGAAATGCAGAAACTAGAAGAGCAAAATAAGAAGCTAAGAGAGGAGATAGCTCTGTCAAAGCAAGAAAATCAACAGCGGCTGGATGCAGCAATCAGTGAAAAAGAACGTCTGCAGCAAGAAGTTCAGAAACTCATAATTGAGAGAAATGAACACGGCAAGAGCTACAGCAGCCAGATACAAACAATGCAGGAGCAGTTGCATCTCCAAAAGCAGCAGCAATCCAGCAGCATGAATGAAGTCATGGAGAAAATGGTGGCTGAGAAGGAAAGACTACAGGTTGAGGTTAGTGTCAAAGGTGAAGAAATCACCAGATTGAAATCAGACATTCAAAAGATAGGGCAAACTCTTCAGGACTCTGAGAAGGAGTGGCTATCGGTCCTGGATAGAGAGACGCAGGATAAATATCTCATTGCGGAGCAGTTGAAAAGTGTTGAAAATGAAATGAAGTCAAAAGATTTTAAAGTTCAAGCATTGAAACAAGACCTAGATAGTTTGCATGAAAAGTTGGCAGAGGCAGCAACAGCAATTAGACAGGGTTCAGATCTGCTTAAAGCGAAAGAGGTAGAGGCATCCACATCCAGGGTTCAGACTGAAAACATCTTAGTATCTGTTAAGGAAAAAGACCAGCATAATATTGAATTGAGGCAGGCTCTTCAAGATATGGAAAGTGAGTTAAGACAATTAGAGGTCAGCAAAGAGTGTTCTGACAAAGATTTGTCTGTATTGTCACTAACCATGTCTGATAGATTAGTTGCTTTAGAGGAGGAAAATGTCTCCCTACAGACTATGCTCAAACAGTTGAGAGAAAGACATCAGTGTGAGGTAGATTCTTTGAGGGGTGAATTAAATGAAGTTTCGGAATTGTTGAAACGGACAGAGTGTACCCTTAACGATAAAGAAATGGGCTATCAAGGTAAGAATCAACAGAATGTTTTATTTCAAGAAAATATACAGCACCTTCATGCACAGCTCCAAACTGAGACTGAAAATCTGAGAGAGGCAGGTATTAAACAGACAGCTCTACTTAGTGACATCCAAACGAAAGATGAGCAGGTCAGCTGCATGACCATCCAAATAAGTCACCAGAAGGAATTGCTAGCAGGTCTCAGTCAACAGTTGAGGGAGAAAGATGCTTCAGTAGCACAGGTAATTGAATCCGCCTCAAACGAAAGAATGAAATACGCAGAGGAAAATAGTAATTTCCTCTCGCAGCTGGAAAGCTTGGAAAATGCACAAAGTAGCTCTATGAAACAGCTTGAACATATGTTCTCGCAACTAGAAGAGAGCAAAGCTCATCTGTCACGCTCTCAAAGTGAACTTGAGACCAAGGATTTGGAGAATGGAGATTTGGTTAAAGAAAAGGATCATCTCAACACTCAGCTCACTAAGTTAACCAAAGAAAAAGAGGTCTTGAAAAAGAAGCTCCAAGCTGCTCTGGTTGTAAGGAAAGAACTATTGAAGAAAATAGAGGAGCATGAACATCAAATAGAGCAGAATGTGAATAAAGGAATTGAGATTTCAGGCTTACAGGATAGGTTGCAAGAACTCACTTTACAAGCTCAAGCTACTACAAAAGAGCATGAAGACATTGTTGCAGATATTAAATGGCAAGTTAATCAGAAAGAGGGTGAACTCCTAGAACTGGCCAAGGTCTTAACAGTGCGAGACAGTCTTGTAGAACATTTTGAAATAAATATGCAAACTTTGCAAGCGAAACTAGATGAACAAGAAGCAAGTTTGACAACAGCTCTGCATAATCTCAATGAAAAGAGCATCATCATTGATCAACTTAATTCCATCATCTCTGAGAAAGACGAGGCTTTTGAACAGGAGAAAAGTGGTATGATGCTGAGGTTAGAGAAGCTTCAAGAGGATATGAGAAAGAGCGAGGAGAGTTTGAAGGAGGACATGTCAAGCTCCAGTGCGACAGCTGTTGACATTGAAAACGAGTTAACGAAGGTGAAGCAAGAAAAGGCAATGATGCAGAAAAAGGCTCAAGCTGCTTTACTGGCACGAAAAGAGACTATAAAGAAGTCTCAAGAAAGTGAGAAAAAGTTCACCCAAGAGCTTTCAGAATTAAAAGATGATTATAAAGCACTCCTGGAACAACACTGTCAGCAGACCAATGACCTTAATGCTGTCCAGTTAAGTTACGACCAGAAGGTCAGGAAATTTGAAGAAATCAGTCAGGCCTCAGTCTCTCAGCTAGGTGAATTGGAGACCCTAAGACTGCTTGTACAGGAACGGGATAAAACTCTTCAAGACCTCAACATATCCCTATCAGAGAGGGAGAGTCAAGTCCATGCCTCATCATATCAAGCAGAGCTAGAAACCCTTCACTTCAAACTGGAAAGCATGTCCTCTGAGTTGGCAAATAAGGACAAGGTTCTCATAGCACTGGAACAGAAGTCCAAAGCATTATCTGAGCGAATGAGCTGCACAGAAAGTCAACTTGAAAAAGCCCATGCAGAGATAAAGGAGAAGATGGAAGAGCTCGCAAGACAGCAACAAGCAGTGGAGATGGCCGAGCAGCTGCACCAGCAGGAAAAACAAACTATGGTAGATGACCACCTGGTGCTGCAGAACCAGTTGGGCCCATTACAAACCACAGTGGAGGAGCTAAAACACACCTTAGAAGCACTTGTTGGTGAGAAAGAATCCCAGTCGCACAAATTTATAAGTGAAAGCAAAGAACTAATAGAGGACAGGGATCGAATGAAAGGAGAGCTGGAGAATGCACTCACTACCATCGCCCAGCAATCGTCTGAACTTCAAATCCTCCAAAACACTTGGGCTGAAACTCAACAGCAACTCTGTGAAGAAAAGGAACAGCTAAAAGTGGAGCTTGAAAAAGCACAGTCCCATTCTGCAGAGTCCCAGGCTGAAATGGAAAGTCTTAAGCTGCACATGGAATCACTACAGCAGGAGAAAGAAAGCGCCTTCATGGTCATAGAACAATTAAACTGTGAAGTTGCCATGCTGGATGCTCAGCTAAAGGAAGCTGGAAAAGTACATGAGGAGCTTCTTCAAAAGATACCTGGTTTGCAGGATAAATCCTCTGAACAGATTGGGGTAATTGGGAAGGAGGTCCAGTATCTTAAGATATCCCCTGAAGAACATGAGATGAGTCTCAAGGAAAGAGATGATGCCCTGGTGATTTCTCAGTCTCAGGCCATGGAAAAGGAAGAGCTTATTGCTGCCTTGGAACAGCAACTGCAGCGGCAGATTCACCTTCACGAAGTTGCCATGGAAAAGATGAGGACTGAAGTTGATGAGCTTCAGCAGAGGTCTCAAGAAGATGCCAGCAAAACAAAGGATCAGGGCAACCAAAGCAAAACAGCACTTCTCACCAGGAAGCTTCAAGCAGCCTTAGTTTCCAGGAAAGAAATCTTGAAAGATAATAGCTCTCTGAAGGAACAAATGCGTATACTCTCAGCTAAAAATGAAGAAATTGGGGCATCATCCACTGTACTGGAAATGTCTGTTGCCAAGTTGAAACAACAAAAAGAGGACCTGGAGAGTTCTGTATCATCCCTGAGCAGGGAGAAAGAGAAGCTCATTGCCGAGGTTGATCGCATCCTCAATGATAATCACAATTTATCTGCAGCCTGTGAAAGCCTCAAACTCACCATAGAAAATATCACCCAACAGAAACAGGCATTTTCGTGTCAGCTTGAGTCCCTGAAAGACTCGCAGACGGATGAGTTGTCAGAGTGGAAATCTAAGCATACAGAGCTGAAACAGGAGTATGAGTCACTTTTACAAGCGTACGAGAATGTCAGTAGCGAAATGGACAAGATGAGACAACTATTGGAGGGGGCAAGAAGAGAGAGACAAGAAGCGCTCGTTAAAGCACACAAATCTGAAGCTGAGAGGGAGAATCTGGAGAAACAAGTTGGGGAGATGGAGGATGAAAATGAGAAAATTAAAGAGAAGATGAGAAAGTTTACTAAGGCGAAGCAGCTGAAAATGGAAGAGCTGGAGGAGGAGAATAAACAAATCAGAATAGACTTGCTAGAGTTTGATGATAAGCAGAAAGCCACAGTTGAAGAGTTGACTATTAAAAACAACCACTTGGAAGCAGAGATCCACAGCCTTGTAGAGTCCTCAGAAGCACTCAGAAGGAAGCTAACAGAGATTCAGCTCAACAATGGCAGTCTCGCAGAGGCACTCAAAGAAGCAACCTGTTCATTAGAAAAGTGGCCCACCGAATCAAAAGCATGTGAGCAAAACATGCAGCTTAAACTAGATGATGCACTCATTTTGAATAATTCACTGACTGCCCAGATTGAGTCACAGAAGACAGAACTTGCTTCCCAACAGGAAATCAATAAATTAACGCAAAAGGGGAAAGAAACTCTCTCTGAAAGAATTAAACAAATGCAGAATAAGCATGAAAAGGAATTGGGAGAAAAAGACGATGCAATCTCAGAGCTCCAAGAAATTATCAACAGACACAGCCAAGAGACCACCAGCCTAAATGAGAAGGTCAGGATCTTGGAGGACGACAAGTCTATATTACAAGAGGAGCTTGAAAATGTCCAAGAGATCTCGGACAAAGTAAAAAATGAGAATGAATATTTGGAGATAGTGATCCTCAAAAACGCTGAAAGAATTGATGAACTGACAGAGACAGTCAATGTTCTCCAAGCCCAGAACACACAGTTCTCCTCTCAATTGACTGAGAGCAAAGAGAAGGCTACTCAGGTTTGCCAGGAGAAGGAGGAACAGCAGCTGAAGTTGGTTAAGGAGTTTGAGGAGAAACTCAAAATGTTCCAGAGAGGCAATGAGGGCTCCAGAAATATAAAGAAGGAGCTACAGGAACTGCTGAAAGAAAAGCATCATGAAATCAATCATTTGCAACATGACTCCATCAAATACCAGGAGCTGATTTTAGACCTAGAAAGGTCTCTGAAGGCTTCAGAGTCAGCGCATGAACAGGTGGAGAAGGAGCTGAGGGAAATGACAGAGAGGATATCTTGTCTAGAAGAAGGGAGGAGGCATCTTGAAGCTGAGCTTACCACACACAAGAACCTTCTCAATGAGGCAAAGAAAGATTTGACAAACATTAGCTCTGAAAAAGACCAATTGGTTGAGGTAGTATCAGAAAAGAACAATCAATCAGAATGTCAGGTCATGGAGAGAACTAAAGCACTACAGCATGTAGCTGAGCAGCAAAAGAGTATTTTCATGGAGAGGGAGGTAATTTTACAGCAACATATAGAGGAACTTCTGGGTTCCAAGGAGAAGGAGAGTCAGGTAGTTTTAGAATTGAAGAGGAAAATAGATTCTCAAGATTTACAGATGAATACTCTGAAGAGAGAGGCTGACACTAATTTGGCTAAGTTAGCAGCCCTGTCCTCTAGTCCTCAGGGTACCGATGCTGTGAAACAGTGGAATGATATGTTCCTAAATACCTTGCATGAGAAGGACAGCCAGCTTCTAGAACAGGGCTTTGTCATAACGAGATTCCTTGAAGACATTCGAGTGAAGGAGAAGGAGATAACTGAACTGCAGGTAACCAAGTCGAGGCTCGAAAGGACACTTGGTGATTACACAGTAGCTGCCACAGCTCAGCAGAGGCAGTTGTTTATAATGGGTGCCAGCAATAGAGAGCTTAACGAAACCGTGGAGCTCCTGAATCAACAGTTGCAGGAACTGAGTGACCAGGTTGAGAGATTAGAACAGGATAGGAGTGCACTCAACAGACATCTCACTGGCAGTGTAGATTCCACATCTAAAATGGAGTTTGATCTCCAGCAGCTGGAAAATACACTCTTAGACACAGAGTCTCAGCTACTCCTCTCGCAGTCTCACAGTGACATGCTTCAAGTTGATTTTGAGAAACAGGAGGCCATTTCACTGCACCTGAAGTCACTCCTGCAGAACAAAGATGCAGAAATCTCCTCTCTGCTGTCCTCCAGAGATGGACAGATGTCTGGGTATCTAGAACAGCTGCAAGCTAATCACCGTGCCCAGGTTGAAGGCTACGAGGACAGACTATCTGCCTTGTACTATGAAAGGGAGAAAGCTGACAAGGAGTTCAGAAGGCTGGAGAACAAAGTAAAATCCCTTCAAATGAAAGTTGACAAGTCCATTCAGGAAAAGGAAAAAATGGCTGCTCAGATGGAAACATTCAGGAACTCCATGGTCTCCTTGCAGACAGAGAGAGAGCGTTTGATGTCAGAATATAGGATGTCTGAGGCAAGGAATCAGACTGTAATGCAAGGCAAGGAGGGGTCGGCTGAAGGAGACCTCAGTGCAACCAAGGGCCTTAAACACGAGATTAGGACTCTCCTTCACCAGATGGATGATCTGAACTCTGAGAATGCCATGCTCAAGGCACAGCTGATCAGATATAGAGAAGACTTGAATCAGGTCCTGTCCTTGAAGGACAGCCAGTTGAAAGAGTTGCTCAGGAAGCAGCAAGATGCCATCAAAAACCTGGAAAACCAAAAAGCCACAGCTGAAAAGCAGAACCGGAAGACCCTTCTGGAACTCGAGAGGGAAGGAGAGGCAAGCGATGCCTTAAAAGCTGCGAATTCCAAACTTCAAACACAGGTCACTGATCTGGAAGCTAACATATTTACCCTGAATAAGGGAATGCAAGAAACGAATAAAGGAAAAGTGATTGCCGACTTGCAGCATGCCGTGGCAGCCAAATCTGCGGAATGTAACGACCTCCAGCAAAAACTGTTTGCTCAGAAAGTGGCAGCGGATGACTGGAAAGGCAGCCTGCAGCTCCTGGAGTGTGAGACTGAGAAGAAACTGGGAGAGGCAGAGGACAAGTACAACAGCGAGCTCGATGCCTTTGAACAAGAAGTCGAACTGATGAGAAACGAGAAGGAGACCGCTGACCAGAGGGTTGCTGAGCTGGCCAGGGACCTGATGCAAACTGAGAAGCTGCTGTCCGATGCTAGAGTCCAAAGCACGGACCTGAAGTCTCAGAACGAGTCTCTGGGTAAAGCCATGGCCGCCTTGCAGAACGACCGCGACCAGCTCATCGAGGACTTCAAGATCCTCCGGAACCGATACGACGAGGAGCTCCGAGAGACCCAGGGGGCCATGACCAAGGTGGAGAGACATCTAGGCGACACGACCTCGGAGCTGGCCACCTTGGCCAAAGAGAGACACATACTGGTACAGAAACTCTCTGCTCTAGAGAGCAAAGATGCTCCCTCCCAGCTCACTTCACTGGTAGACGAGCTGTCTGTGGCCTTGTCAGAGAAGGAAGGGCAGCTCCAACGGGTCTCCCTGGAAAACGACACGTATAGCAGTAAGGTGTCGGCTTTCTCTAGGTCCATGGCCAGCCTCCAAGATGACCGAGACCGGCTGATGGAGGAGCTGGCTGGGGCAAAGAGGGCATTCGAGTCCAGGCAAGGATTAGGTCCAGAGGTAGTAGACATCGCCAACACAGGGGAGTCAAATAGCCATAGAAGCAGTGGTATTCAGGCCCTTCAGACTGGGAGAGATGGGCTGGTAAGTCACCAGTTGTGACTCAAAGCTTGTTGTTTGGTTGTCATTTGGTTGTGTTTTGGTTTAGGCTGTGAGTGTGAACTTGCTGACAGCATGCAGGGGACCAGTCAAAAGCTAATCTACCTGTCATGGCTTTGGTGTGTAAACTTGCTGACAGCATGCAGGGGGACCAGTCAAAAAGCTAATCTACCTGTCATGGCTTTGGTGTGTGAACTTCCTGACAGCATGCAGGGGGACCAGTCAAAAAGCTAATCTACCTGTCATGGCTTTGGTGTGTGAACTTCCTGACAGCATGCAGGGGGACCAGTCAAAAAGCTAATCTACCTGTCATGGCTTTGGTGTGTGAACTTCCTGACAGCATGCAGGGGGACCAGTCAAAAAGCTAATCTACCTGTCATGGCTTTGGTGTGTGAACTTCCTGACAGCATGCAGGGGGACCAGTCAAAAAGCTAATCTACCTGTCATGGCTTTGGTGTGTGCAAGCATGACAATTTGGTTGTGTTGCAGGAATGCAGTTTTTTTGTGAAGTGTTCAAATGAGTCTCCTCAATGTGCGTTGTTGTTGTGTCTCTAGTGGTATGTTTTGTCTATTGAAGGAGACGAGACAGAGGGTGGATGAGCTGCAGAGCGCCTTGCAGCAGGCACAGGCCTTCAAACTGCAGACTGAAGCAGAAGTCAGCGGGTACCAGGCAGAGCTGGCTGAACTGAGGTAAGATCCTAACTGCACCTACAAAGATTTGAGTTGGCCATTTAAATTGTATTACTTCTGCCAATTGGGTTACTTTTGCACATTGGTGAGGTCAATGCAGTAAATCGAAAGCACTCAATGTGTTCTGAAAGATGAGACGTCGAGGATTATAATAAATATGTCTTTGATGTAATACAAGCAAACCACACACACACACACTCCAAATGTGCACTTCACATTTCAAAATTCACAGTATGGAAACGTATGATCTCTGTTTGATGTAGAATTACAAGGATGGCGTGCCATCATACCCTGGGTTGTTCTAAACAGAATGTTTGCTTTATTGTGAAGAAAATGTGCAGTGGAACACGCACCTGAATGCCCTCACGACTCCATTCATTGCTCATCAAAATGTGTGTGTTTCTCTGAAGTGCCTTGTGAAATCCTAACTCCGTATAATAGTTTTTTAGAACTTGGCTAGTCTTGTTGGCAATAGAATGAGCATGTCCACCTGACCTAGACTGAGACAGTACTTGTGTAATGGTGGGGATGCAGGGCTGTGTAATGGTGGGGATGCAGGGCTGTGTAATGGTGGGGATGCAGGGCTGTGTAATGGTGGGGATGCAGGGCTGTGTAATGGTGGGGATGCAGGGCTGTGTAATGGTGGGGATGCAGGGCTGTGTAATGGTGGGGATGCAGGGCTGTGTAATGGTGGGGATGCAGGGCTGTGTAATGGTGGGGATGCAGGGCTGTGTAATGGTGGGGATGCAGGGCTGTGTAATGGTGGGGATGCAGGGCTGTGTAATGGTGGGGATGCAGGGCTGTGTAATGGTGGGGATGCAGGGCTGTGTAATGGTGGGGATGCAGGGCTGTGTAATGGTGGGGATGCAGGGCTGTGTAATGGTGGGGATGCAGGGCTGTGTTCCAAACTAAAAACTTCCACTGCGCTTGCTTCACTTTTATTTTATTTTAAATATATATTTTTTTTATTTATTTAACCTTTATTTTATTATTATTATGTAACTTCCTCAATTGCACAGCTTTGATTGATACATGTATTGAAATGACTTAGGAACTGTGCACAGTTTGGAGAGGTGTGAGGCCTCATGTAGACACCAGTCAGACCTCTCACTCAAACCCACAGTTTGGAGAGGTGTGAGGCCTCATGGAGACACCAGTTAGACCTCTCACTCAAACCCACAGTTTGGAGAGGTGCGTGGCCTCATGGAGACACCAGTCAGACCTCTCACTCAAACCCACAGTTTGGAGAGGTGCGTGGCCTCATGGAGACACCAGTCAGACCTCTCACTCAAACCCACAGTTTGGAGAGGTGCGTGGCCTCATGTAGACACCAGTTAGACCTCTCACTCAAACCCACAGTTTGGAGAGGTGTGAGGCCTCATGGAGACACCAGTTAGACCTCTCACTCAAACCCACAGTTTGGAGAGGTGTGAGGCCTCATGGAGACACCAGTCAGACCTCTCACTCAAACCCACAGTTTGGAGAGGTGCGTGGCCTCATGTAGACACCAGTTAGACCTCTCACTCAAACCCACAGTTTGGAGAGGTGCGTGGCCTCATGGAGACACCAGTCAGACCTCTCACTCAAACCCACAGTTTGGAGAGGTGTGAGGCCTCATGGAGACACCAGTTAGACCTCTCACTCAAACCCACAGTTTGGAGAGGTGTGAAGCCTCATGGAGACACCAGTTAGACCTCTCACTCAAACCCACAGTTTGGAGAGGTGCGTGGCCTTATGGAGACACCAGTCAGACCTCTCACTCAAACCCACAGTTTGGAGAGGTGTGAGGCCTCATGGAGACACCAGTCAGACCTCTCACTCAAACCCACAGTTTGGAGAGGTGTGAGGCCTCATGGAGACACCAGTCAGACCTCTCACTTGTCATTTTATTGTCTTATGTTGCAATTACCCCAAATGTTGCGTGAATATTGTTATCATGTTACCAAATGTATACAGATGCTGCGAAAAGTAGAGTAAATGTAAAAATCACATAAAATGAACAAGTTTATTTTGGGATTCGGTCTTGTCAGATGAAATGTTGTCTCCTCACCTTTGTTCTGATCATTTCCCCATAATCTCCAAGGTGTTCCCTTTCAACTGCTACCATGATTGTACATAGCCCTATGCTTCTCATATTATTTTCTGTTAGAAAAATTACAATTTGGCCATGTTCATATATGCCAATTCCCCTGAGTGTAAATGGTGAACAAAGGCCCCGCTTCACATTTCACAAAAAAAATGCTAATTGTTTAATTGTTATGCAACAGATGGCATCTAGTTACCAGAGTGGAAACTGTGTTGATGCACCAGACAAAGTCTTTAGCTCACCAGCAGGTGACAGCCCATCTATCTGTCCTCATGGTGTCCCTTCAGGTTGTCTCCCCACCCACACAGAGTTCTCCCAACCCCCACTCGCTCACATGCCCTGGCAGGTCCCTATGGTCAAGCACTATATGAGTTGTCACGTGGTGACAATCCCCTTCAGCTGCTAGATCTCCTGCCAATCCCATCTCCAAGACAAACCAGGTCTCAATTCCATTAGTTAGAGAATTGAAAAAAAAAGGCACATCTATTTTCAATACACCTCTTATATTGACTGTGTTTGAAGTGGATTTGGAATCTCCCCTGACCCACGCCTCCATGTGTGTTCCTTGGTTTGCCCAGTAGTGGTTCACTGCTTACTACAGCCATACAAATAGATTGATTGTCCGCTACTAAACAGAGGCTACTGAAGAAACCACACTACTGACTGGGTCCACCAGTGGGTCACTCAATTGTTGCTGCAATGACCTCTGACCTCTGTTCTTCCCCAGGTCTGAGAGTAGCAGGCTGCAGGCTGAGTGCCAGCGTCTGGCTGGGGAGAGGAAGGAGACCATGGCCCTGGTGGGGAAGGATGTGTCTGATGACCCGTCACTGACCCAGCTCCAGGCAGAGAGAACTCAGCTGCAGAGTCACCTGCAGCGCTGCCTCTATGAGATCCAGCAGAGAGATCTGCACTGCCAGCAGCTCAACGCCAAGGTACTGAACACGCACGCACTCACAAAACAACCCAAATCAGCTCTGCAACCAAAGTGCTGAACACAGAAACCAACGCACAGGTATTGAATCAGTTTCCACTAAGTTCACCATACTCAACACATCTTCTCTCCTCCCAACCGCTCCTCTGTCCTCTCCCTATCTCAGCTGCAGCAGGTGGTGGAGGAGAAAGGGGGTGTGTCGGCCCAGCTGAGGGCAGTGTCTCAGACGCTGAGAGACACCCAGAACCGCTGCTATTGGCTGGAGAACCAGGCCCTGCCTAACCAGCACCACCAGGGCCTTGCAAAGGTAGAAAGTCGTGTGTGTGTGTGTGTCTCAGGCTTGTCTGGTGTCTGAATGACTATAGTGTGTTTGTTTGTCTGGTATCTGTGTCTGACTGTGTGTGTATCCTTGTCCGTGTGTGTTTTAATGAATAGTAGCCTGGATGTACTCTGTGTCAGTAGGTTACTATATTTATGTTTGCATATAACGTTGGACACATGCTCATCCTACTGAAGTGAATCAGCTCAAATGTCTTGCTGTTTGCTCTCCCGTCCAGCAGGGGGCGGTGTCTGTAGAAGTGCCTCCGGGAGCTCCCCAGGAGAGGAGCAGTGCTGTGGTAGACATGGAAGCACTGGAGGCCGGCGAGCTCAGGACCAGGTGACTCTCTGTCCCTTCGTCTGTCTCTCTCTCAAACTCTCTCTCGCTCTCTCACTTTCTTGATATGCTTTGCTCTTTCTCTCTCTATTATGTTCTCTCTTTCTTTCTCTCCCTTGTTCTCTCGCTCTCTGTGTCCATGCATGGTTAGCCTGTTTCCAGATCTGTTTGTGCTCTTGCCAACCATTGCTGTCAGTGTCAAGCCAAACAGTCTGCCAGTCTTCATATATATCGACAACCAATCAGTGACCTCTCATAGATACGGTTTCATAGTGAACATTGAGAATACCGTGATGCCAGACTGTTTGGCATGAAGGAGTGTCAGAATGACTACATTGTGTGTGTGTGTTGCAGGCTGGTGGAGGTGGAGCAGAGCGTGGTTCAGCTAAGTGAGAGTCTGGCTGAAGAGAGGACCAGGAGGGAAGCAGCCGAGGAAGCTCTGGGACTGGCTGAGGACAGAGCCAAGAGGTGACACACACACACTAATGCAGGGTTGAGACATGCCTAGGGGAGGGTTCTGGTCTGAGGAGGAGGAGGATACCATGTATTCTGTAGTACTGGGATAGGTAAAGATTTTTCCACAACTGGACACACACACACACAGCTATTCTCACACTATGTGTGGGTGCCTGTCTGTTTGAGTTACCATGCCAACTCATTGTCATGCCAAACAGCAGCCTGGCCTCACAGCATTCTCAACGTTCACTACAGCCTTCAATGTCAACACCATCACTGACATTAGGGGAGACGGCAGGAAATGTAGCTAATAAACTTTAATTTGACCATTGATAACATACACACTCTGTCTCTGTCTCTCACACTCTATCATGCTACCCAAACCGACCGCATGTGCGAGCGTTGCAAAATAATAATGTTATTCAATCATTGCACCCACACTGCTCGCGCGCGCCAAAGAGCGTCTGCGTTGCCAGGCACTAAAATAGAAGTTGCTTCTATTTGTGACACTGAACGCAATGCAAGTCCTGCCTCTCCCATCTCCTCATTGGCTTTTAGAAGCATATACCCACATGGGTGATTGAAATATGAACAGAGGTCGGTCGGTTGGTTGTGGTAATACATCTTATTATGAAAGTTAGTTGCCAATCGCCATATAAAGTCCAAAGAAGAAAAAGCCTGGAATGAGGATAGATGACTAGAAATGATTCGGTTGACCGTTTTATGTGTGGATTAATTGTCGGAGTAGAGGACCTTGTGCATTTCAGGTAAAATAACAACTCAATGTTTATATCCCAGGACAAATTAGCTAGCAACAGAAAGCTAGCTAAATAAGACAAATTATTTAGTAACTGCTAGCTAGATAAATTGCCATAAATGTTTAATGCTTTTCGACCTGTCCCCAAATTAATATAATTGGTTCAGAGTTTGTTTTGATATTTCAACCTGTGTATCGTGATCGTGTGGAGGGACAAAATCGATGGCGCATGTGCCCGGTTTGGGCATGGTGTCATACACACGCACAAATTCACTTAGAGGCTATTCTCATTGACAAATATTTAAGGAGAGGCAGCATGACAAGATTTCTATTTACATAATATGTACATCAACTTTTCAATTTACGTTACAAGCTTGCCTTACCTCTCGTTGAGACTGGCAACGTGACATTCTTGCTCTGCGGCTCCAAATTTACTGTAAATATCAGTATGGCAGTAGCCACTGACTAGCCTGTAAGCTTTGAAACTATTCAACAATGCGAGCAACTTTTCCTCTAAAATATATTAACTACGCTCTTGAATAATGCAACCAAACCGTATCACACTCTTGAATAATGCAACCAAACTGTATCACACTCTTGAATAATGCAACCAAACCGTATCACACTCTTGAATAATGCAACCAAACTGTATCACACTCTTGAATAATGCAACCAAACTGTATCACACTCTTGAATAATGCAACCAAACCGTATCACACTCTTGAATAATGCAACCAAACTGTATCACACTCTTGAATAATGCAACCAAACCGTATCACACTCTTGAATAATGCAACCAAACTGTATTACACTCTTGAATAATGCAACCAAACTGTATCACACTCTTGAATAATGCAACCAAACTGTATCACACTCTTGAATAATGCAACCAAACTGTATTACACTCTTGAATAATGCAACCAAACTGTATCACACTCTTGAATAATGCAACCAAACTGTATCACACTCTTGAATAATGCAACCAAACCGTATCACACTCTTGAATAATGCAACCAAACTGTATCACACTCTAGAATAATGCAACCAAACCGTATCACACTCTTGAATAATGCAACCAAACCGTATCACACTCTTGAATAATGCAACCAAACCGTATCACACTCTTGAATAATGCAACCAAACCGTATCACACTCTTGAATAATGCAACCAAACTGTATCACACTCTTGAATAATGCAACCAAACTGTATCACACTCTTGAATAATGCAACCAAACCGTATCACACTCTTGAATAATGCAACCAAACTGTATCACACTCTAGAATAATGCAACCAAACTGTATCACACTCTTGATTAATGCAACCAAACCGTATCACACTCTTGAATAATGCAACCAAACCGTATCACACTCTTGAATAATGCAACCAAACTGTATTACACTCTTGAATAATGCAACCAAACTGTATCACACTCTTGAATAATGCAACCAAACCGTATCACACTCTTGAATAATGCAACCAAACCGTATCACACTCTTGAATAATGCAACCAAACTGTATCACACTCTTGAATAATGCAACCAAACTGTATCACACTCTTGAATAATGCAACCAAACTGTATCACACTCTAGAATAATGCAACCAAACCGTATCACACTCTTGAATAATGCAACCAAACCGTATCACACTCTTGAATAATGCAACCAAACTGTATCACACTCTTGAATAATGCAACCAAACTGTATTACACTCTTGAATAATGCAACCAAACTGTATCACACTCTTGAATAATGCAACCAAACTGTATCACACTCTTGAATAATGCAACCAAACTGTATCACACTCTTGAATAATGCAACCAAACTGTATCACACTCTTGAATAATGCAACCAAACTGTATCACACTCTTGAATAATGCAACCAAACTGTATCACACTCTTGAATAATGCAACCAAACTGTATCACACTCTTGAATAATGCAACCAAACTGTATCACACTCTTGAATAATGCAACCAAACTGTATCACACTCTTGAATAATGCAACCAAACTGTATCACACTCTTGAATAATGCAACCAAACTGTATCACACTCTTGAATAATGCAACCAAACCGTATCACACTCTTGAATAATGCAACCAAACTGTATCACACTCTTGAATAATGCAACCAAACCGTATCACACTCTTGAATAATGCAACCAAACCGTATTACACTCTTGAATAATGCAACCAAACTGTATCACACTCTAGAATAATGCAACCAAACTGTATCACACTCTTGAATAATGCAACCAAACTGTATCACACTCTTGAATAATGCAACCAAACCGTATCACACTCTAGAATAATGCAACCAAACCGTATCACACTCTTGAATAATGCAACCAAACTGTATCACACTCTTGAATAATGCAACCAAACCGTATCACACTCTTGAATAATGCAACCAAACTGTATCACACTCTTGAATAATGCAACCAAACTGTATCACACTCTTGAATAATGCAACCAAACCGTATCACACTCTTGAATAATGCAACCAAACCGTATCACACTCTTGATTAATGCAACCAAACCGTATCACACTCTTGAATAATGCAACCAAACCGTATCACACTCTTGAATAATGCAACCAAACTGTATCACACTCTAGAATAATGCAACCAAACCGTATCACACTCTTGAATAATGCAACCAAACTGTATCACACTCTTGAATAATGCAACCAAACTGTATCACACTCTTGAATAATGCAACCAAACCGTATCACACTCTTGAATAATGCAACCAAACTGTATCACACTCTTGAATAATGCAACCAAACCGTATCACACTCTTGAATAATGCAACCAAACTGTATCACACTCTTGAATAATGCAACCAAACCGTATCACACTCTTGAATAATGCAACCAAACTGTATCACACTCTTGAATAATGCAACCAAACCGTATCACACTCTTGAATAATGCAACAATTCACAAGCATGTGCAGACAATTAAAGCTTTTTTTTCTCGTTCTTACGCGTATTAACTAAACTTAGCTTGCAAGATGTAGCTTGCAATGGGGAGCAGGTAGCCCAGCGTTTAAGGGCGTTGTGCAGGTAACCAAGCGTTTGCTGGTTCGAATCCCAGAGCCGACTAGGTGAAAGAAATCTGCTAGTGTGCCCTTAACCCTAATTGCTCATGTAAGTCGTTCTGGATAAAAAAAAGTTGTCTAAAATGTAAGACAATAATACAGCTAGTCAGCTATGCTAGCTAGTAACGTTAGCATATCAAACGTTAACGTTTACCCCTCTCATACGAAAAGTATAGTTTCAGCATATTAAAGTCACCTTTGAACAAACCAGGCTTCATGTTATCAATATCGTGGAGGTTATTATATGTGGTAAATGCAACATTGCGACTGAGTACTTTGATAAATCTCCTAGTGAGTTGATCAGCTCCTTGCCTGGATGTTGGCTCAGAGCAGCCAAGGGAGGAAAAACACTGTTGAGCATCACTTTCTTAAATATACAGCGATCATTTCAGAATGTAGCAGGCTGTTACTGCAGTTTCAGGTGAAAACTCAATAAACTATACATTGAAAATGCTGTTTACACTGTCCTGCTTAGAGGGGTGCAGCTGTGGGGTGAGTGCTGTGCGTGAACTCCGGAGGTATCGTTTGAGACGTGAGAAATACTTAACTTTACATTACAGTAATGTCTCTCGAGAATCAATACCTCTCGAGAATCAATACCTCTCGAGAATCAATACCTCTCATGAATCTCTAGAAATTCTCCTTAATTCTGGTGAATAAGAATAGACCCTTAGCTCCTACTCTCGAGAATCTTTCAAAATGATTCTTAATTCTCATCAATGAGAATAGACCCTTAGCTCCTACTCTCGAGAATCTTTCAAAATGATTCTTAATTCTCATCAATGAGAATAGACCCTTTATCTTTGGCACATGTTCCTACTTTCTGACACAGGTGCTTTTTAAATAGACCGGTCAGTAGTTGTTATGCTGGTAACGGTTCATGATGATTTGATGATGATGTGAATGGTTGTCACTGTGGTAGTTTTTCTTGTTGTTGCAGAAGCACATGAATAAAGTCATTTGATGCTGTATGTGGATACTATGAAAGTCAACTGTGTGATCGGGTGTATTCATTCCACCGATGAATTGAATTCACACACACACATAGTAGTAAAGGCGTCTCTTTCCTCTCCAGCGTTGACTCCAGTCCATCCAGGACGACCCAGAGAGACTTCAGCATCCAGCTGGATACAGAGGAGGAGTGGGAGGCCCTCATCCTCAACCCCAACGAACCCCTGGTCACACGCAAGGTCAGTGTTACTCACAAAACTTAAATTAGTCGATGTCCGCAATCCTGTGGAAAGTTATTTGGCATAATTTTAAAAATCCCCATTCAAATCGGTCTGTTTAAGCCAGGGATGTCTGTTTCTTTGCATGGGCTGCATCTCAATCCAATTCATTTTTATTTTTTTTGACACCGTGGCCCGTCGGTGTAACTGCTAAACTGCTTGCTGTACACTGTTTTGTGTGATTATACACATGGATTGGATTGTGGGTTTACTAACGTGTTAGTTCTAGGTTGACGTTAACCTTAATATGGTGACAATAATGAAGGCTGAGTAGCGGTTTGGCTTGGAGACGTTTTTTGTTGTTGCACCTGGTCACAGACCACTGTTATGCACTGAAGTCCACAAGCGAAGGGAAAAGGTGAGAGGAGGAGAGCCTGTAGATGCCAGAAGGAAAGTGTTTGATGCTGTATGTGGATACTATGAAAGTGAACTGTGTGATCGGGTGTATTCATTCCGCCGATTCTGTTTCAAAACGTTTCTTAATAAATGGAAGCAAATATGGGCCTCCTGAGTGGCGCAGTGGTCTAAGGTACTGCATCGCAGTGCTAGCTGTGCCACTAGAGATTCTGGGTTCGAGTCCAGGCTCTGTCTCAGTGGTCTAAGGTACTGCATCGCAGTGATAGCTGTGCCACTAGAGATTCTGGGTTCGAGTCCAGGCTCTGTCTCAGTGGTCTAAGGTACTGCATCGCAGTGCTAGCTGTGCCACTAGAGATTCTGGGTTCGAGTCCAGGCTCTGTCTCAGTGGTCTAAGGTACTGCATCGCAGTGATAGCTGTGCCACTAGAGATTCTTGGTTCGAGTCCAGGCTCTGTCTCAGTGGTCTAAGGTACTGCATCGCAGTGCTAGCTGTGCCACTAGAGATTCTGGGTTCGAGTCCAGGCTCTGTCTCAGTGGTCTAAGGTACTGCATCGCAGTGCTAGCTGTGCCACTAGAGATTCTGGGTTCGAGTCCAGGCTCTGTCTCAGTGGTCTAAGGTACTGCATCGCAGGGCTAGCTGTGCCACTAGAGATTCTGGGTTCGAGTCCAGGCTCTGTCTCAGTGGTCTAAGGTACTGCATCGCAGTGCTAGCTGTGCCACTAGAGATTCTGGGTTCGAGTCCAGGCTCTGTCTCAGTGGTCTAAGGTACTGCATCGCTGTGCCACTAGAGATTCTGGGTTCGAGTCCAGGCTCTGTCTCAGTGGTCTAAGGTACTGCATCGCAGTGCTAGCTGTGCCACTAGAGATTCTGGGTTCGAGTCCAGGCTCTGTCTCAGTGGTCTAAGGTACTGCATCGCAGGGCTAGCTGTGCCACTAGAGATTCTGGGTTCGAGTCCAGGCTCTGTCTCAGTGGTCTAAGGTACTGCATCGCAGTGCTAGCTGTGCCACTAGAGATTCTGGGTTCGAGTCCAGGCTCTGTCTCAGCCGACCGCGACCGGGAAACCCATGGGGCGGCACACAATTGGCCCAGCATCGTCCGGGTTAGGGGAGGGTTTGGCCGGCAGGGATCGACCTTCGCCTCTCCTGAGTCCATACGGGAGTTGCAGCGATGAGACAGGACTGTAACTACCAATTGGAAACCACGAAATTGGGGAGAAAACGGTAAAAAAAAAAGAAAAGGAAGAAAATAAAATGGAAGCAAATGAAATAGTTTTCCATTTTGCAACTGTTTGGACTAATGATTACAGCCCAGATCGGCTAAACGCAGGCAGGTGTGTTCAAGGCTGCATTGCTTGCTGTACACTGTTTTGTGTGATTATATGCAGCCTGTCTGTCATTTTACCAAAATGTGTCTCTCGACCTGTGCAACTACGTTATAAACTTTCATTTGTAGGCTAGGAGGGTGTAGCAACATCATGATACGTATACGGCAAAGTTGAGTATCTTGTAGGAGCCTAAACCTATGGATGTTACATTGAGCTGGGTGACTAGAATATGAATGACATCATCCATTATGATGTAATAGAAATAAGGCCATGCACCAAAAAACAAACATCCTCCCTAATCTTAAACGGCACCGGCCGCCACCGATGCAGAACTACCTGGTCCCAGATCTGTTTGTGCTCTTGTCAGCACCCCTGGAGAAAGGCAGAAATCATGTTGGGGCTGGTTTAGATATTGAATTCAACAAATGTAAAAAGAATCAAGCTGAAAGGTGTGTTTTTTGACATGTGCATCCTCATTCTACTATGTGCTCTGGCCAACTCCATTACTGTCATTGCAAGGCAAACGTGTTTGGCATGACAAGGAGTTGACATGATGGCACAAGCAGACTGGCACTCAGGCTAGGACTGTTCTTCTTGACTCACCAATCATCAATCACATGATGATGATGACCAATGGTAACCAATATGATTACCAATGCCTGTTTGACGAATGACTCTCCTCCCCTCCCCACATCCATACCCTCTCCTAACCAGGTGAAAGGCGGGATGCTGGCCTGCAGGCGCTGGCTTCGGGGGCGGAGCCTGTACTGCTCCAAGCTGCTGACATCACGGGCCCGCTCGCGCTACCTCTTCCTTGGCTACCTGCTGATTCTGCACGTGGCTGTCCTCATGTGCCTCACCGGCGCCCTCTAGTGCTGTGGGGTGAAAACAATCACAAATTGCAGATAGAAATATAATTTATAGAGCAGACTGAGGCACGTTTCCTCCATGACAAAGACGGTTTGTTCTGCGCAATGTTTTTCTATGTAGTTCACTTGACGCTGGGGGTGTTAACATTGCAGATACAAATGTCATGTGTAGACAAGACACCATGGCCCGTTTCCTCCACGACAAAGAGGAATGTCTGTTCTACTCCATTTCGAGGTAGTTAACCATGTCTTTTTCCCCTGGAATCTTATTCCACCTTTCAGAATAAGCTGCAGGTTTTTGTCTAGTATCCAGAGTTTTCATAAGAGTGAGGGCTTTTGGGGTGTGTCTCAAGTCTTGTAGCTTCTTCGCCTCGCCTCCTTCCCTTGGTTCTCACTGGTCTGAAAAGAAAATGGACAGCTGAAAGTGGGTCCTTTGGTTAGATCCTACCTTCTTGTTTTCACCCATTTTTTTGTCAGATCAGTGCAGACGGAGGCGAGAGGAAGAAGACTGTTATTGACTATTAAGACTCAGCTTTTGGAGTGTCTCAGGAGAAAGTGCCGTTTCGATCCTGTCTGTTATGTGTTAAAGCCTGAGACGGAACAGAAAGCCATATCCATTCTACATGAACGCTAGCCTAAGACGTGCGTACGTACGTACGTGTGTGTGTGTGTGTGTTTGAAACACATTTGTGTGCGCAGGTGTGTGTGTTCATTTGCACGTGTACAAGAAATAAACACTAGTCCACTGTAACCTCATTTAGATTCCCCTTGGAGAACAAAGACTGGTGTAAGTCTAAGATGATTCATCAACAACATGATGGAACTGCCCCACTCAGACTGATGCTGATGTCTGGCAAGACACAGATACGGTATTTCAGGAGAGAAGGGTGGAAAAGGCCAATAGTACTATTTCTGCAAAGATGCCTATGTAATTGCACTGCTGCTCAACCCTTCTCCCCAATACCAAACCCACTGTGTGCTCAACCTGGCACGACCAGGCCATGGCACAATGTTCCCTTTGGCACCCCCTGGTGTCTCCTGGGTAATAACTGTCTCATGGTGGCCTTGGCACAATTCTAAGGTCTATTCTATAGCTGCTGCATTCAAAGCTATGCACTAAAACTCCCAATTGTATGCATCTCATTTCACATCAGGGGGTGTTTTTTTCCCCTTCTCTCCTTCAGCAAAGATATTCAACATAATATAGGGCCAGGAGTTTTATCTGACCACGTGTCCTGATAAGGAAATACTGATCTGGACCCTAGTAATATGATCTAACTGGCCCCTAGTAATAGGATCTAACTGGACCCTAGTAATAGGATCTAACTGGACCCTAGTAATAGGATCTAACTGGACCCTAGTAATAGGATCTAACTGGACCCTAGTAATAGAATCTAACTGGACCCTAGTAATAGGATCTAACTGGCCCCTAGTAATAGGATCTAACTGGCCACAAGTAATAGGATCTAACTGGACCCTAGTAATAGGATCTAACTGGACCCTAGTAATAGGATCTAACTGGACCCTAGTAATAGGATCTACTGGACCCTAGTAATAGGATCTAACTGGCCACTAGTAATAGGATCTAACTGGACCCTAGTAATAGGATCTAACTGGACCCTAGTAATAGGATATATCTGGCCCCTAGTAATAGGATCTAACTGGACCCTAGTAATAGGATCTAACTGGACCCTAGTAATAGGATCTAACTGGCCCCTAGTAATAGGATCTAACTGGACCCTAGTAATAGGATCTAACTGGACCCTAGTAATAGGATCTAACTGGCCCCTAGTAATAGGATCTAACTGGTCCCTAGTAATAGGATCTATCTGGAACCTAAAGGTTTTACCTTGTCAGATCACATGGTCCGAAGAATATCCTCCTACCCCGTTTGTGAGCATGTACCCTGGTAAGTGTGTAAGTAAGATGTTGTATTTAAGGGTGGAGTGTAAAAGGGTGCGAGTGTGCACCCTTGAAAGTCTACTGTGTGTATTTATGTATCTGTATTTGTTGCTCTGTGCCCCCCAATGCTCTGTTGTTCACTGTACATTTCTACTTCATCTGTTGATTGATTACATGCTGATTTAATCACTTGATTGATAGTGCAGGGTGGCAATTCACAAAGCAGGAGACAATATGTCAGCCATCTTACTTTGAGACAATTTGGGATATATTTCGTATTTCTCTGGTTCGTATCTCATCTGTTTCAAGTTTAGCATGGGAAGTACTGAGAGAATGTCATACTTATAACAAGTGTGTTTTACCTCTCTGCACTAGGAAATATGAAGCCTGAGTGACAAGCTGTTTGTTTGTGCCATCATGCCAACTCTTTCTCACTCATTGTTATACCAAACACGTTTGGCTTGACAATGAGCAATGGAGTTGGCCAGAACACAAACAGATTTGGGACCAGGATAGGAAATCTGGTGTTTCAGAATATTTACGGTAGTTAGCCAGCTGAGCTAAAAACATTGCTCCTGCTTTGTGGGATACCACCATAGAGAATGATAGAGGCCTCTAGTGGCCAAAAGGCTGAATTAGCATGGGCACCGCCATTGAGGGCTTCCACCATTTTAATGTAGTCAACTGGGTTGGACTTCCAACTTCATTGGCTGATCCCTCCTGGTGACCCTGTTGGAGTCATGTCCAACCGGGTCATTAGGAGGGATCAGCTAATCGTGAAGAAGAAGATTGACTACTTCAATGGCACTGCCCATGCTGTCAGACGCTGTAATGGCACAGATACAAAGATAATGGATACCACCCTGTTCTAACGTTGGTGTTGTGGTCCTGATTGTCTGTATATATGTTGTGATTGAGGAAAGGATGACAAAATACATCTATTTATAAGAGGAAATGCTACTGAGTGAAACCGAATTGTCATATTTTCTAAATAGGCTCTATTTTTTAGAAGTCAAATCGTTTGGACAGCAATTACTATCCTATCCAGGCATTAATGGGTTCAATACCTTGAGGTTGACTTTCACGAAGAAAGGAATTTTAATAAATCTGTTTGAAAAACACGACTCAAGTTACCTGTTTTTGATGTGTGTGGACGTGAAGTCCCCACAGAAATAGTAAACGAACAACAAAGATTTCACCAACTGGGGACATTTTGTTTGTCCCCACAAGGGCAAATGCTATTTCTAGGGGGTTTAGGGTTAAGGTTAGAATTAGTGGTAGGGTTAGGGAAAATAGGATTTTGAATGGGACTGAATTCTTTGGCCCCACAAGCTTAGTTATACAAGACTGCTGCATTCAAAGCTATGCACTAAAACTCCCAATTGTATGCATCTCATTTCACATCAGGGGGTGTTTTTTTTCCCTTCTCTCCTTCAGCAAAGATATTCAACATAATGTAGGGCCAGGAGTTTTATCTGACCACGTGTCCTGATAAGGAAATACTGATCTGGACCCTAGTAATATGATCTAACTGGGCCCTAGTAATATGATCTAACTGGCCCCTAGTAATAGGATCTATCTGCACCCTAGTAATATGATCTAACTGGCCCCTAGTAATAGGATCTAACTGGCCCCTAGTAATAGGATCTAACTGGCCCCTAGTAATAGGATCTAACTGGCCCCTAGTAATAAGATCTATCTGGACCCTAGTAATAGGATCTATCTGGACCCTAGTAATAGGATCTATCTGGACCCTAGTAATAGGGTCTATCTGGACCCTAGTAATAGGGTCTATCTGGACCCTAGTAATAGGGTCTATCTGGACCCTAGTAATAGGATATAACTGGACCCTAGTAATAGGGTCTATCTGGACCCTAGTAATAGGATATAACTGGACCCTAGTAATAGGGTCTATCTG
Source organism: Oncorhynchus mykiss (assembly GCF_013265735.2). NCBI lineage: Eukaryota > Metazoa > Chordata > Actinopteri > Salmoniformes > Salmonidae > Oncorhynchus > Oncorhynchus mykiss. Next base: position 85,274,738 of record NC_048570.1, read on the forward strand.
GACCCTAGTAATAGGATATAACTTTACCCTAGTAATAGGGTCTATCTGGACCCTAGTAATAGGATATAACTGGACCCTAGTAATAGGGTCTATCTGGACCCTAGTAATAGGATATAACTGGAACCTAGACTTTGTCCTGGTCAAGTTGCATGGTCAGAAAAACCTACTAGCTGTTTCATATTTAGCATGGAGAATGTCATACTAATAACAAGTGTGTTTATTACCGCTCTGCACTAGGAAATATGTAGCCTGAGTGACGGTCTGTGCCATCATGCCAACTCCTTAACATTTGTTTGGCTTGAGAAGGAACAATGGAATTGCCCAGAGCACAAAACCAGTGGAAGCAGAATAGCCCCAAAACATATTGATCCACCACCATTTCTTTACAGTAGGGGGTTATTTTCTGTTTATGCATCTTTCTTTCAACATCAAATCCACCACTGGTGTGCGTGAACAAAGAGATTTATTTCATGTCATACAAGAGCGTTTGCTGACAGGGATTTTGCTAAACGGCATTGGTACTTGGACTGGAACCGGAGTTACGGTCAGATAACATTAAAATCTATCTCCTTGGCCACGCAAACCGGTGGTGGGTATGGTGTTGAAATAAGGAAGCTGTGCCGCCCCCTCCCAGGTATGAAGTCAGTGGCATTCATGAGACCACATACAACAGCATCATGAAGTGACACTGACATTCGTAAGGACCTGTACTCCAACAATATTCTATCTGGTGGTACCACCATGCACCCTGGTCTCCAGCACCGTTAAAATCAAGGTAAATGGCTGGGAACAGGCCTACGATACACACACACACGGGGGGGGGGGGGCACAGGACCTGACATTTGAGCTATTTCTTATGATTACAAAACTACATGAAAGAATGAAACTGAAGAAAGGACATGTAAAATAGAGAGAACTTTCAAACATATGGAACTCTGCTCTCTAAACCTCCCCCTCGTGTAGATGATTGACCCCCCTGAGAATAAGGGCTCAGTCTTGGTCGGTGGATCCATCTTTCCTCCCTGTCCACCTTCCAGCGAATGTGGATCAGTAAGGAGGAATACAAGGAGGCTAGAGCTTCCATCGTCCACAGGAAGTGCTTCTAACCACCATTCCCTGCACCCCTGTATCCCACTCCAACCAGCATATGACCCCACCATCCTCCTGATAGAGGGGGTCATTTTGCTGAAGTTGTGAAGTTTCCCCTAGCTACAGATCTAGGATCAGCTTCCCCTTCCCCAATCGTAAGTGCAAAACTGACTCAAGATCAGTGTCTAGGGGCACACCCTACCCCTTAATACACCGTCCCATGACCTTCCACTCTAGTGACCTCTTGACACCCACCGTCTTAAAAACACACTCTTTGGCCACAAATACGAGTATAAGACGAGTCAACAACATTATTTGGACATGAGTTAATAGAAAATGAACTTTTAAAAGTGAGATTTTGACTGGGCAGTTATTTAAAAAGGTCCAACATTCAGATTTGTAAAGCTTTCTTTATTGATGAACAGACTGGGATTCTCAGTGTTACACACAAATCATTCATCATTTGATTTTATTTCTATTACTGTACTACATTTTTTCTAAATCACATTTGACACAATGAGATATAATACCTTATAAGCCCTTGAAATAGTCAGAAAAAAGATAAATCTGCTGCTAAAATGTACTACTTGTCACACCCTGACCGTAGAGAGCTTTTTATGTCTCTATTTTGGTTTGGTCAGGGGGTGATTTGGGTGGGCATTCTATGTTCTATTTTCTATGTTTTGGTATTTCTTTGTTTTGGCCTGGTATGGTTCTCAATCAGGGACAGCTGTCTATCGGGAACCATACTTAGGTAGCCCTTTTCCCTCCTTTCTGTGTGGGAAGTTAACTTTGTTTATTGTTTTTGTTGGCGTCACCTGAATAAAGGAATATGTACGCTCATGTCCACTTCCTTTGACGGCTGTGACAATACTAAAATGTAATACCATAATTCAACTGTGAATTAATTGGAAAGAACATTAAAGTCAACTTTAAAACATTTCTAAATGGTCTATGACAGTGAGTTGATGACATAAAAGCTAACATTCAGTTTAATTTAATTACAAATTTTTTTCAGAACGATAATACAAAATTAAACAGAAAATAGACAGAGAAATTGCCATGCAAAAGCTAGCATCTGGCACATTTTTACTGTGACTGCCTCTCCACCTCAGGTTTTTACTTGCCATACCAGAGGAAGAGGGGCACACCGTTGTTGCCAGAATTCAGACTTTTTTCAATGAAGACCAAGCCGGCCTCCTCATAAGGACCGTCTGCCTTGGGGTTGGATGTAATGGTCAAGGCCTTGATAGGGAGAGATCCATCTTTCTTGAGCCAGACAAACACTGGCCGACCGGATGTTCCCTCGTTGAGGTTAACATTCACCACGGAGAAACCACGCTGCTGTAGGCTGAAATCCTGCTCATGGTTGATGGAGACATTCACCCTGGTGACCCCGCAGCCCTGATCAGTGGATTGACGGTACCAGAGGAAGATCCAGCTTCCTCCAGCACCTCTATTGAGATCTTCATCCATCCGGATGTAGCCCTTGTTGAAAAGGTTGATGTCTTCTTGGAATGAGGTGGTGGCAGCAACGTCACAGATGTAGGTCTCACTCTCTCTCTTCACCCAGAGGTTGATGTGATCTCCTGAGTTACCGCGGTTCAGATCACATGGTAGCCTTTCCCAGCCGTATTTGAATTGAGCGGCCTCTGCATTCACATTAGTGGTGAGTAGCAGATCTACAATGGGAATGTCATACTTAGGGCTTGCACCACTAAAGTACCACAGATGGATGACATTTCCCTTTGCTCCAGAGTTGATGTTTTCTGGGAGCTCAGTGTACCCTGCACTCCTTGGGCCATCTTTCATTCCATCATTGAATGAGAACTGGACTCTGGTGATGGGTTCTTCATTGCCCTTTTTGTACCACATGTAAACTCTGGTGGTGGATGAATTGCCTTGGTTGAGGTTTACATCCATCATGTGAAAGCCTTGGCCACGAAGCTGTTCTTCCTTTTTAGAGTCAATGGAGATTTCAATTTCTGTGATGTATTTAGAAGCCATTTTATGTAGTTGGAGACAAGCGTCTGTAAAGTACGAATACATAGTGGCATTGGTCAACACCTCATATGATGCAAGAAACAACACTAAACACACCAAAGACCAGGACATTTGATGAGTATAAAGTATGAAAGAATTAACGGCTAGCATTGTCTCCAGCTGTTCTAAAGGGGAAACATGGCTTGTCAAAATGATAACTTCAAGGATGCACGAAAAATGCCCTGAACAGATACTAAAACAGAAACATGGGCTCGGCTGAGTCTAATTAATAATTATACAAATATATTAATTTATAAGTTAACTGAAAAAGAAAAAGAACCACTACAACACATAATGACATAGACCAGGTGTGGTAACAACGCCCCCTAGAGGACAGCATTGACCACATATTTGTTTTGCTCCTCAGCTTTACATCAATTATGATCTAAATTGAAGACTATGATTCTTTGATCATCTGAATCAGGTGTTATGGTGCTAGTGGAGCAAGTGTGCAACCCATGTATCCCACCACCACCTAACACACAGACATACTCATATTCACATCAGGACCCTTAATTGCAAGTAATTTCGTTACCAGTGATGTTGTGCTCTTCCTCTGTTCTGGAGTGTCTTCTCTGGGAGAAAGTGTCTTCTCTGGGAGAAAGTGTACACATCAAAGAGCTGAGTGTCTCTTTTATACAGTTTGTCCAGTTAAGGTGGCAAATTATTAACCTATCAGAGTTCTACAGAATACATAGAACTAGGAACTGTATCTTTCCTCCTCCACAGACCACACCCCTCCTCTAGTAATGTCTCAACCTGTCCATCCAGTACCCAGTTCATGTCTCCTTCTGACCCTGACCTGAACGTTGGAATCCATAGAGGTGAAACTGCCACCTCAGTTTGCGATTTACAACAAAGACGTTAATTCAAACAACAAAGACAAAATAAAATTGGTTGAACATCATTCCACATGATTACCCACACAATAGAACAGCAGAGTATGTACTATGATGTATTTATTTTATTTAGATATACATCTTCTTTTAGATGGTAGATCTCATTTAATATTGCAGAGAGATTGTGGCTTCTATCAATGTAATTATCTGCACCATTTCCAATACCCCATATATATATATATATATATATATATATATATATATATATATATATATATATATATATATATATATATATATAGGTTTATTGTATTTTATGACTTTATTATTTTCCCCTAAGCCTACCACCCCACTCCAAATTGGAGTAAACTAATGGACAACTCTACTTCCAGCTTATACATAATATAAACATTTTACATGAGTTATCTTTTTGTCCCACCATTAAGCTACTCAAAACTCCTCCCATCTATCTCTGAAGACCATCACATTTTCATTTCTATTTGCCATATATTTTTCAACTGTGCTGTGATGTTTTAAGAAGGTTATGAACCTTTCCATTCTCATAGTTTCTACAGATTATCTTTAATGTACAAACATTTTGCTAAAAGTATGTATTATTATATTATTGATTGATTGACTATGACTTTTAAATCAACCAGCAGTGATATTTGCAGAGTTAGCTCCAGGTAGTGGTTCCCGCGGCTATCGATAAGCATCTTGGCTTTGCCGTTTGTGAAGAGAATAAATACTTTTATCCTACCGAGACATGAGAAGGGCGCCAGACAAGTATAGCTGGAGCGTACCTGACTGGTAGGACTAAGCATGAATAGTCATGGAAAATGGTGAAAAACATATCCTACTACTGTACAATCTAATAAAAGTTAGGTGAGAAACAGAGTGTCATATCTGTGTTCTATACAATACATTTCTACATTCTGTAATGTTTTTTTCTTCTAGTAATGATCACATAAGACAAAAACCAGGCTGACACTGACATTTTAGGACTGGAGTTGTGCATCTCTGGTTTAATGCACAAAATCCCCAGGATTAATTGGCACAAGGTCCTCTAGTAATTATAATGATACGATACTGTTACGTTGGACAGTGGTGGACTGGGACACTGTTAAAACTACATAGAGATTGGTTTGACCTTTGCAGACCAAGGTGCTCTGTCAGTAGTGCATTCTTGTCATCATATTGTGAATGTCGATCCCAAAGAGTTTGATCTCCTCCTTGATTGTTGTACTTCAAATCTTTGTTTTTAACGAGAACCAGTTGAAATCATTTCATCCTATACAGTGGGGAGAACAAGTATTTGATACACTGCCGATTTTGCCAATTTTGCAGTCTTTGGAGAAAATCAACACCCTTCATAAAATCTACTGACTTCAATTGTACCTAATGTGTGGTCCAATATTACAATCAGATGAGTCATGTTGTTTTCAAACTGCTTGAAATGAGACGTAGAAGACATGGCTGAGCACAGGAAAAGGGAATCTGACTCAGTTCTCAATTATCATTGAAGAACATAACAAGGTAAATCACCTCTCAGTCAGTGGATGGAATACCCAGGGCCATTGGAGATGACAACAAAACAGAAGTCAGTCTTTTAGTTGAAATGGAGCTAAGATACTTGGCATCCCTCTACAATGCTTATATATACATTGTGATCTAACCAGAACTCTTCTGAAGTGTTTCGACCTTTGTGCATGAACATATGACGACACCCTCTGCCTCATCAATTGTTGTTCATGTATTGGTTTTGTTTCATACTCCTCTGTGTGTTGCTAAGGTTATTGTCTTGGTTAGAGAAACACTCATCTTTCATTAGTACAAGTCTTTAGATGTGGGAATGACATATGTTCAATGTAAATGAACAGGTGGTGTAATGTAACTTTAGAGTCATCGTTAAGAAGAGATGACTGACTCCAAAATAAGAGCATGGTCGTGAAACACATCAGAGCAAAGTGGTATTTTCCCACCATGAGAGAAAGACAGTGAGAGAGACAGATAGAGAGAGACAGATAGAGGGAGACAGATAGAGAGAGACAGATAGAGAGAGAGACAGATATAGAGAGACAGATATAGAGAGACAGATAGAGAGAGACAGATATAGAGAGACAGATAGAGAGAGACAGATAGAGAGAGAGAGGAAAACAGAGAGGCTTTCCACTGTAGAGTTGTCGTCATCTTATCATTGATGAGAATGTCTCAGATGACAACCGAACTGACATTATATTCATTAAGTACCACAGCATATGTTCAACTGGTCGGATTACCAGAATATAGTTCATTTCCCCCCACCTTCTGATGTTCCCAGAATCTCTATGTTAACCAAAAGATTTGCAAATGTAACCTCAGTAGGGTAGAGAGAGGAAAAAGGGGGGAAGAGGTATTTATGACTGTCATAAACCTTCCCCCAGGCCAACGTCATGACACCACCATGAGAGAAAGACAGTGAGAGAGACAGAGAGAGAGAGAGCGAGGAAAACAGAGAGGCTTTTATAAGCCTTAATATACAAATGTCAAAAAATATGTGTGTTTGGTTAGTCTCTAGTCTCAGAAAAGAGAGATCTGCAATTCCACCTGCCGGCCACTAGTTGGAGGGATTACACCTGGAACTCATGTCTGTCTGATTCTTGACCAGCTTTGTCACCTCCTGGCAGATGGGCTGGACCAGGGCGGAGGTGGAGAGGCTGCTGAGGGGGACTCTATATCTGGGCTCCTCCACATCGGATAGGCTTTGTTGGGACGCGGCGGTAGACTGGGTGAGGGGTGGCTCCATGGCCTGGCCGTAGTGTAGGGGGAGTCTGGGGGAGCTGCCTTGAGGGTATCGGGGATGAGGGAAGGCCTCCACACACCCTGGGAGAGTAACCTGGAAGAGATGGTTGGCCAGACGTCATCAAAACAACCACACAGGGTTTGATACCCACCAACATGATAAGAAATACAGCTGAATCTTTGTTTTTGGGTATTTTTTTCAAATTCAAAAGGTATTATCATTACTGGATAAGTTTGCTGGGTAAACATTGTCTCTCTTCCACCAGTATTTCACATATATTCAAATGAGGGAAAACAAGGGAAAATATACACAAGCAAATTGGGATCAAACTCACATGAGGAAAGCAAGAAATATATATATATTGTAAATTAATATCTGATTCAAACTGAGCGTTTGAACTCTACTTATGGGTTGCTTTAGAATGTGGACATGAGATGTGCATGAGTGTCTGATTCTACACAAAACTAATCAAAGAAAGATCCAAAAGAGAAGAGGTGTTCATTTAGGAAATGTGCTCAACTACCCTGGTATTTTGCTGTGTCCACTCAACGCCAGCCATACATTCAGTTCAGAAAACGGTTTCTAAATGACACGGGTTCTGCAAAAAGGCACTGCGTGAAGGCATCTGGTTGAAACAGGCAGACAAACATGGATAACAATAACATTCCATACAGAGGAGAGACCAGTGAGGAGAGGGGAGGTCACATGGGCAATAACAGATAGACAGAGGGGGAAATGGAACCTGTTTCATGTTAACAGACAGAGAGAGAGAGACAGAGAAAGTATTGTGAACCCAATCCTGCTCAATGGTAGATGAGGAAAGAGCAATATGATATGTTCTTTCAGATCATTATCAATCCCTGATATGGCTCTCTGCAGAGGCCGTCATCAATCAAAGCAAATCAAATTGTATTGGTCACATACACATGGTTAGCAGATGTTAATGCGAGTGTAGCGAAATGCTTGTGCTTCTAGTTCCGACCGTGTAGTAATATCTAACAAGTAATCTAACAATTTCACAACTACCTTATACACACAAGTGTAAAGGAATTAATAAGAATATGTACATATAAGGCCTCCCGGGTGGCGCAGTGGTTAAGGGCGCTGTACTGCAGCGCCAGCTGTGCCATCAGAGTCCCTGGCTCTGTCGTAACCGGCCGCGACCGGGTTAGGGAGGGCTTGGTCGGTAGGGATGTCCTTGTCTCATCGCGCACCAGCGACTCCTGTGGCGGGCCGGGCGCAGTGCACGCTAACCAAGGTTGCCAGGTGCACGGTGTAGCCTCCGACACATTGGTGCGGCTGGCTTCCGGGTTGGATGCGCGCTGTGTTAAGAAGCAGTGCGGCTGGTTGGGTTGTGTATCGGAGGACGCATGACTTTCAACCTTCGTCTCTCCCGAGCCCGTACGGGAGTTGTAGCGATGAGACAAGATAGTAGCTACTACAACAATTGGATACCATGAAATTGGGGAGGAAAAAAAAAGAATATGTACATATAAATATATGGATGAGCGTTGGCCAAACGGCATAGGCAAGATGCAGTAGATGGTATAGAGTACAGTATACATATGAGATGACTAATGTAGTGTATGTAAACTTTATATAAAGTGCCATTGTTTAAAGTGACTAGGAATACATTTATTACATCCAATTTTGAATTATTAAAGTGGCTAGAGATTTGAGTCATTATGTTGGCAGCAGCCACTCAATGTTAGTGAGTGGGGTTATAGAAAAAAAGAAGCAAACATGTTTGGTGTTTGCCAAAGGGCATGTGGGAGACTCCCCAAACATATGAAAGAAGGTACTCTGGTCAGATGAGACTCAAATGGAGGTGGGGGTGAATAGTTATGCATGCTCAAGTTCTGTTTTTTGTATTATTTATTTTTTGTTTCACAATAAAAAATATTTTGCATCTTCAAAGTGGTAGGCATGTTGTGTAAATAAAATGATACACACCCACAAAAATGATATTTTAATTCCAGGTTGTAAGGCAACAAAATAGGAAAAATGCCAAGGGTCAAGTCGGTTAAGACATCTACTTTGTGCATGACACAAGTAATTTTTCCAACAAATGCTTACAGACAGATTATCACTTATAATTCACTGTATCACAATTCCTGTGGGTCAGAAGTTTGCATACACTAAGTTGACTGTGCCTTTAAACAGCTTGGAAAATTCCAGAAAATTACGTCATGGCTTTAGAAGCTTTTGATTGTCTAGTTCACATCATTTGAGTCAATTGGAAGTGTACCTGGGGATGTATTTAAAGGCCTACCTTCAAACTCAGTGGCTCTTTGCTTGAAATGTAGACCTGCACAAGTCTGATTCATCCTTTGGAGCAATTTCCAAACACCTGAAGGTACCATGTTCATCTGTACAAACAATAGTATGCAAGTATAAACACCATAGCACCACGTAGCCGTCATACTGCTCAGGAAGGAGACGCGTTCTGTGTCCTAGAGATGAACGTACTTTGGTGTGAAAAGTGCATATATTGACATAACCCGAAAGGCTGCTCAGCATGGAAGATGCCACTGCTCCAAAACCGCCATAAAAAGCCAGACTACGGTTTGCAACTGCACATGGGGACAACGATAGTACTTTTTGGAGAAATCTCCTCTGGTCTGATGAAACAAAAATAGAACTGTTTGGCCATAATGACCATCGTTATGTTTGGAGGAAAAAGGGGGAGGTTTGCAAGTCCAAGAACACTATCCCAACCATGAAGCACGGAGGTAACAACATCATGTTGTGGGGGTGCTTTGCTGCAGGAGGGACTGGTGCACTTCACAAAATAGACGACATCATGAGTAAGGAACATTATGTGGATATATTGAAGCAACATCTCAAGGCATCAGTCAGGAAGTGAAAGCATGGTCGCAAATGGGTCTTCCAAATGGACAATGACCCCACCAAATGGACAATGACCCCAAGCATACTTCCAAAGTTGTGGCAAAATGGCATAAGGACTACAAAGTCAAGGTATTGGAATGGCCATCACTGACCTCAATCCTATAGTACATTTGTGGGTAGAAAAAGCGTGTGCAAACAAGGAGGCCTACAAACCTGACTCAGTTACACCAGCTCTATCAGGAGGAATGGCCAAAATTCACCCGACTTATTGTGGGGAGCTTGTGGAAGGCTACCCGAAACGTTTGACCCAAGTGAAACAATTTAAAGGCAATGCTACCAAATACTAATTGAGTGTATATAAACTTCTGACCAACCGGGAATGTGATGAAAGAAATAAAAGATTAAATAAATAATTCTCTCTAATATTATTCTGACATTTCACGTTCTTAAAATAAAGTGGTGATCCTAACTGACCTAAAACAGGGAATTGTTACGAGGATTAAATGTCAGGAATTGTGAAAAACTGAGTTTAAATGTATTTGGCTAAGGCGTATGTTAACTTCTGACTTCAACTGTACATGTACAGTGCCTTGCGAAAGTATTCGGCCCCCTTGAACTTTGCGACCTTTTGCCACATTTCAGGCTTCAAACATAAAGATATAAAACTGTATTTTTTTGTGAAGAATCAACAACAAGTGGGACACAATCATGAAGTGGAACGACATTTATTGGATATTTCAAACGTTTTTAACAAATCAAAAACTGAAAAATTGGGCGTGCAAAATTATTCAGCCCCTTTACTTTCAGTGCAGCAAACTCTCTCCAGAAGTTCAGTGAGGATCTCTGAATGATCCAATGTTGACCTAAATGACTAATGATGATAAATACAATCCACCTGTGTGTAATCAAGTCTCCGTATAAATGCACCTGCACTGTAATAGTCTCAGAGGTCCGTTAAAAGCGCAGAGAGCATCATGAAGAACAAGGAACACACCAGGCAGGTCCGAGATACTGTTGTGAAGAAGTTTAAAGCCGGATTTGGATACAAAAAAATTTCCCAAGCTTTAAACATCCCAAGGAGCACTGTGCAAGCGATAATATTGAAATGGAAGGAGTATCAGACCACTGCAAATCTACCAAGACCTGGCCGTCCCTCTAAACTTTCAGCTCATACAAGGAGAAGACTGATCAGAGATGCAGCCAAGAGGCTCATGATCACTCTGGATGAACTGCAGAGATCTACAGCTGAGGTGGGAGACTCTGTCCATAGGACAACAATCAGTCGTATATTGCACAAATCTGGCCTTTATGGAAGAGTGGCAAGAAGAAAGCCATTTCTTAAAGATATCCATAAAAATTGTTGTTTAAAGTTTGCCACAAGCCACCTGGGAGACACACCAAACATGTGGAAGAAGGTGCTCTGGTCAGATGAAACCAAAATTGAACTTTTTGGCAACAATGCAAAACGTTATGTTTGGCGTAAAAGCAACACAGCTCATCACCCTGAACACAACATCCCCACTGTCAAACATGGTGGTGGCAGCATCATGGTTTGGGCCTGCTTTTCTTCAGCAGGGACAGGGAAGATGGTTCAAATTGATGGGAAGATGGATGGAGCCAAATACAGGACCATTCTGGAAGAAAACCTGATGGAGTCTGCAAAAGACCTGAGACTGGGACGGAGATTTGTCTTCCAACAAGACAATGATCCAAAACATAAAGCAAAATCTACAATGGAATGGTTCAAAAATAAACATATCCAGGTGTTAGAATGGCCAAGTCAAAGTCCAGACCTGAATCCAATCGAGAATCTGTGGAAAGAACTGAAAACTGCTGTTCACAAATGCTCTCCATCCAACCTCCCTGAGCTCGAGCTGTTTTGCAAGGAGGAATGGGAAAAAATTTCAGTCTCTCGATGTGCAAAACTGATAGAGACATACCCCAAGCGACATACAGCTGTAATCGCAGCAAAAGGTGGCGCTACAAAGTATTAACTTAAGGGGGCTGAATAATTTTGCACGCCCAATTTTTCAGTTTTTGATTTGTTAAAAAAGTTTGAAATATCCAATAAATGTCGTTGCACTTCATGATTGTGTCCCACTTGTTGTTGATTCTTCACAAAAAAATACAGTTTTATATCTTTATGTTTGAAGCCTGAAATGTGGCAAAAGGTCGCAAAGTTCAAGGGGGCCGAATACTTTCGCAAGGCACTGTAAGTATAAAACCATATTGTAATACATAAAATCAATGATTAGTAGGCATAGGAGATAACAGAGACTCTAAATCCAAAGCTTATGAAATGTATTTATTTCAGAGTAGGCCAACAGACTAATGTTTGGATTTGACCCCTTTCACCTGTTATATTCAAACGAACTGCTTAACCCTGGTCTGTACAGTTAGTCTAGTGCTAAAGTGGTGAGTGTGTATGTGTGTGTACATCAGAGACATGTGTACTTTGTGTAGAGCTTATGTCAGCTTTCATGGGAACTCTCTCTTAACCTCAGCTATTAAGTTGGTCTGAAAGAGGGAGAGCATTTCCTGTAAGTGCAATGTTTCAAATACCTGTTTCCTCATATCTGTCCTTTGTTAAAGGTTTCATGTCTCCTGAGCAAACAAAGGGTTTATTTATTGACCAGAATCCATGCCAGATACGTTTTTAATTAAATATTGGATAACATGATGTACTACTTCTAAAAAAGTCGGCTGGGGTGCATTTGGTTACTTGGAAGTTCAATCTCAAAACACATGTCCACCAGGATTGTGTTAATTATTGTTTATTTAATTAACTAGGCAAGTCAGTTAAGAACAAATTATTGTTTACAATGACGGCCTACCCGAGACGATGCTTGGCAATTGTGCTCCGCCCTATGGGACTCCCATTCATGGCCAGATTGTGACACAGCCTAGAATTGAACCAGGGTCTGTAGTGATATCTCTAGCACTGAGATGCAGTGCCTTAGACCACTGCGCCACTTGGGAGCCTCAATTAGAAGCAATAAGATATTATATGAACATTCCCAATGGTTGTTTTTCATGATTGGGTTTTGTATTTTGGGATTTTCTTTGGTGTATTTCCTATGCTACTATCCTTCCATTTAGTTGAATTGTTGTAGAATTGTGATATGCTGTGCTCCGTTGGAAAAGAGACCTTGATCTCCTTTGACACTACATTCTGCCAGTGACAGATGTACATAGTGACAACAACAACAACTGACATCGAAACGCCACATACAATATAATCCAACTTTAGAATCCATTTGTTTTATTGTTGTGACCAAAGTGTTCTTTGAAAAATACATGTCTGACATTGTACTGGCTATAGTTCACAGTTGAAACTTCTTGTCATGGTCCTTGGTCCATTTCAGGTGTACATTGAACTGTGCTTTGTCATTAAAGTGTTTTACTAAATATTTCATGTAAACCATTAGCTATCTAAAAATACAGATGTTTACATTGTCGTGGAAATTCATAGTTGGCTAGCTAGCAAGCAAGGGATAAGAACGTTGCCAGCCAGTATGATAATGGAACATTTAGAACGAACGTCTGGGTCACGTCCATAGATACAGAACAATAAACGACTGGGCTGTGTCTCCAGCAACCGAAACGATACAAATGACTAGCCAGTTCTGGTAGCAACCATAGATTTGTTTCAGGACATTATGAAGTGTAAGTTTGAAGAAATTCATTAAAATAATGTTTTTTATGAAAATATATAAACCTCCACTTTGTTTTGGGCCTAACAACGCCCGTGCCAATATATCCTCCAAACACTTGCTTCTCGGGCATTATCACTTAAGTTACTTTATCAGAATAAAATTTGCACCAAGGCATCGACATGTAAGACCTGTGGTTTCAGTGATACAGTATTGTAGATAATCCTGACTTTTCTCATAAAGGAAGGAGACATGATGATAAATGATACAGTAGGTCATTGGTGACCTGGAAAACTCATGTAAACTGGATCCTGGACTTCCTGACGGGCCACCCCCAGGTGGTAAGAGTAGGCAACACCACGTCTGCAGCGCTGATCCTTAACACTGGGGCCTCTCAGGGGTGTGTACTTTGTCCCATCCTGTATTCCCTGTTCACCCACGACTGCGTGGCCAAACACGACTCAAACACAATCATTAAGTTTGCTGATGACACAACACTGGTAGGCCTGATCACCGACAACAATGAGACGCCTATGGGGAGGAGGTCAGAGAACTGGCTGTGTGGTGCCAGGACAACAACCTCTCCCTCAATGTGAGCAAGACAATGGAGCGGATCGTGGACTACAGAAAAAGGCGGGCCGAACAGGCCCCCATTAACATCGACGGGTCTGTAGTGGAGCGGGTCGAGAGTTTCAAGTTCCTTGGTGTCCACATCCCCAACGAACTGACATGGTCCAAACATACCAAGACAGTCGTGAAGAGGGCACAACAGACTGAAAATATTTGGCATGTGTCCCCAGATCCCCAAAAGCTTCTACAGCTGCACCATCGAGAGCATCCTGACCAGTTGCATCACCGCCTGGTATGGCAACTGCTCGGCAGCTGACCGTAAGGCGCTGCAGAGGGTAGTGCGAACGGCCCAGTACATCACTGGGGCCATGGCTGGCAACTTTCAGTAAAAAACCCACAGTCTAATCGTACATATAGCACATCAAACGGCCTGTAACTAACGGGTTCCTATCCTCCTGTATGTCCTCAGCTCCAGCAGGCATCTAACAACTCTGCACTATATGTAGTTCAATTTAGACTTCTAACTTTTGCTGATGATTCTTACTTCTTGAGAGACAAATATGTTGATAAAAGTAATCTGGTATGAGTAAATCAATACAAAAATGCAAATATCATTTTGGATAACTGCTTTTTCATGAATTGTAATGATATAGTATTGAAGCCCATTGAAAAGACCATGACATGACCCAGAAAGAACATGACATGACCCAGGAAGTATGATGTAGGATAACGTCACTTGCACTGGGTATATCCCTACCAGGTTTTTAAGAGACGGTGCTGAAATTATTGTCCCTGTTTCACGGTCGTCATCAGCTACCACAAGTCATAATTATGGCTAAACCCTGCCTATTTCTACAATTTCTCTTCTTGAAATCTGATTTTAAACCTACTCCTAACCTTAACCACACTGCTAATCTTATGCCTAACTCTAACCTTAAATTAAGACCCGAAAAGCTCCTTTTTGCTAGAGTGATCCTTATCCACAAGAGAGGCAGCAAAATAGACAAGGGCAACTATAGACCTATATTTACTGTGTTGTCTAAAGTACTGGAAAAAGTAGGTTATGAACAAATATAATGTAGGAATATACTAGCCAGAATAATATTTTTTACGAACTACAGTTTGGTTTCAGAAAGTCAGACCACAAAAACTCTATTGTATAAAAACATATATATACATTTTCAAAACTAGCACAAAATAAAGTTGCATAAAATAACCCACCAACAGTATTAGTAACTCTTGAGACGTTCAAGCTAGAGATGGCAAAGCAACTTTCACATGTTTAGGCTATTCTATTCCTATTACGTCATCCATAACTACTTAAAGACAAGCTAACAAGTACACCCATTTTCTATTGGAAATGTACTTTTCTAGTTACACTCATTAGGAACATCTTCCTAATATTTACTTTGAAAGCAGGCATAATGTGACTTGCATGCCTGATGTGGCCTAAAAACCAGGAGTTTCTGACAACTGTGTTATGGTAAAACTAGCTATTTTGTAGATGACATCGCCGAAGTCGAGGATCGGTAGGATAGTCAGTTTTACTAGGGTAAGTTTTGCGGCGTGAGTGAAGGAGGCTTTGTTGCGAAATAGAAAGCCGACTCTAGATTTGATTTTGGATTGGAAATGTTTGATATGAGTCTGGAAGGAGAGTTTGCAGTCTAGCCAGACACCTAGGTACTTATAGATGTCCACATATTCTAGGTCGGAACCATCCAGGGTGGTGATGCTAGTTGGGCGTGTGGGTGCAGGCAGCGAATGGTTGAAAAGCATGCATTTGGTTTTACTAGCGTTTAAGAGCAGTTGGAGGCCACGGAAGGAGTATTGTATGCCATTGAAGCTCGTTTGGAGGTTAGATAGCACAGTGTCCAAGTAAGGGCCAGAGGTATACAGAATGGTGTCGTCTGCGTAGAGGTGGATCAGGGAATCGCCCGCAGCAAGAGCAACATCATTGATATATACAGAGAAAAGAGTCGGCCCGAGAATTGAACCCTGTGGTACCCCCATAGACTGCCAGAGGACCGGACAACATGCCCTCCGATTTGACAAACTGAACTCTGTCTGCAAAGTAGTTGGTGAACCAGGCAAGGTAGTCATTAGAAAAACAGAGGCTACTGAGTCTGCCGATAAGAATATGGTGATTGACAGAGTCGAAAGCCTTGGCCAGGTCGATGAAGACGGCTGCACAGTACTGTCTTTTATCGATTATTTTATTTGTATTTATTTTACCTTCATTTAACTAGACAAGTCAGTTAAGAACAAATTCTTATTTTCAATGACGGCCTAGGAACAGTGGGTTAACTGCCTGTTCAGGGGCAGAATGACAGATTTGTACCTTGTCAGCTTGGGGATTTGAACTTGCAACCTAACCACTAGGCTACCCTGCCGCCCCAAAATAATCGATGGCGGTTATGATATCGTTTAGTACCTTGAGTGTGGCTGAGGTGCACCCGTGACCGGCTTGGCAACCGGATTGCACAGCGGAGAAGGTACGGTGGGATTCGAGATGGTCAGTGATCTGTTTGTTGACTTGGCTTTCGAAGACATTAGATAGGCAGGGCAGGATGGATATAGGTCTGTAACAGTTTGGGTCCAGGGTGTCTCCCCCTTTTGAAGAGGGGGATGACTGTGGCAGCTTTCCAATCCTTGGGGATCTCAGATGATACGAAGGAGAGGTTGAACAGGCTGGTAAAAGGGGTTGCGACAATGGCGGCAGATAGTTTCAGAAATAGAGGGTCCAGATTGTCAAGCCCAGCTGATTTGTATGGGTCCAGGTTTTGCCGCTCTTTCAGAACATCTGCTATCTGGAGTTGGGTAAAGGAGGTGGGGGGGGGGGGGGGGCTGAGGTTGGAGTAGCCAGGAGGAAGGCATGGCCAGCCGTTGAGAAATGCTTGTGGAAGTTTTCGATTATCACGGATTTATCGTGATAAATCGCCACCATGGCCTTTTTTTGCCTTTACCTCCCTTATCTCACCTCATTTGCTCACATTGTATATAGACTTATTTCTCTACGGTATTATTGACTGTGTTTGTTTTACTCCATGTGTATCTCTGTTGCTGTGTGTCGAACTGCTTTGCTTTATCTTGGCCAGGTCGCAATTGTAAATGAGAACTTGTTCTCAACTTGCCTACCTGGTTAAATAAAGGTGTTCTCAACTTGCCTACCTGGTTAAATAAAGGTGTTCTCAACTTGCCTACCTGGTTAAATAAAGGTGAAATAAAATAAATAAATATCATGGAGACTACGTTTAAATTCACATTTGTGCCATGTGGGGTCTACTTTGACAAACAAAAAGCAATGACATTTCATAACGCTGGGGTTGTGTTGGGAATATTTGTGCACGTATGGGAGCTCTATGGGTTACATTACCAGTAATGTAAGACTTGTTACATTACCCGTTCTGGGTTGAGCTCCTCAGCCAGCCTTTTGACTCGTTAATGACCTTATCCAGTTGGGCTTGTGGGTCCTTCTCATGGTTGAGCTCCTTAGCAAGGCGTTCAGCCTTTTTAAATCCAGTTGGTCTTGGGGGTCCTCAGAGGCCATACCATCTCAAAAGAAACATAAAGAGACAACTTCCAATCCATCCCTTCACATAGATGCAAAAAGGGGAACATATTGCCTATTGTATAGGTGGCTAAAATAATAAGTGAGAATGATATCCAAATATATGCAAGTAATGCAACAAAGATATCCACACATTCTATGTTGTGTATGCAACTTTGTTTATGCACCTTAGTTACGTAGCCTTCCTTACTGGTTTTTAAACCAAACACTTTAACAAACACAAAACAATTTGTATACATGCTGTATTTCTGACAACAAGTGAAGAACTGGCGACCTTCCTGTTATCTGCCCAGGGTCTAGACATCTGATGTGGGGGCGAAAAATATATTAACAACAAAGGGCACATGACCGGATGAGGTAACCATTCTTGTTGTTCTTGTAACTTTCCGGTAGGCTAGAAGCTTTCCGGTGTTTTGCTGCTCGTCACAGGTCGACGCTGGTATTGCACTTGATTTATCGCTCTCATAACCGTAGGTGCAGCCAAGTGGAAATACAACAGCTTTCTAGCTATTTCGCACTGACGGTAATTTTAACACAAGAACGTTTCTAGTGAAAAGGAGCTTACACCCAGAGCCATGTATTTACACACAGCCAGCTCATAGTACATTTCCACCCTAGCCTTATTACGGGTTAACGTGTTGGTAGTTTTGGTTGGCCAACCAACTTGAAGACTACAATGACAACATACGTTTCCCAAAAGGTTATACGAAAAATAAAAAATGGTTTGGTATTGATGGACAATGGCAAGGCTGCTATTGTATTTTCAGTTACATTCTGGTCAATAACACGTTTGTTTTTTGTAAGAAATACATGGAACTTACATTCATTCTTTACTGACAAGTCTGTTCAGAAAAATCAAAAACAGTACATATAGAACTACAATGTTTTAATAGGGATTAAATAAATACATATCTATATATTCATAACGTAAAAAATAAATAAAATACAGGCTATCGCGTCTATGGTTGTTGCAAAGGCTTGTGTGTCGGCTACTGGTTAAATTCGTGTCTTTTCGCACGAATTAAGTAGCACATAAATTCGTGCCTTTTCGCACGAATTGAACCACACAAAACGCACGAAATCTGCGTTTTTGTGTACATATATGCGCGAATTTAATGTGAGGTTGGGCTGGTATCGAACCGTCCAATCATTAGTTTGTTTTCTGGAAGCGTCTGTTTGCTGACGAAATGCCCATCTCTTGTACTACAAATTCTTTACCCAGCCCTCAGAGTTTTCAATAGTTAAGAGATTTATCCACACCACACTGAGGGCAGCGATTGCTAAATCATTGGTGAGATCTTTAATTAATCTTTGTATTCTAACCTATTCTAACATCTTTGATCTTGCAGCTTAAATCAATTATTGTCTTTCGATTATTTCTTCAGTAAAATTTGGACTCCGAAACGGTAAACTCCAGTCATCAATCATGTCATCTGATACTGGTAAGACCTCACAGATTGTTAATCATATTGCACAAATTGTCCCCTTTGTCTGCAACTCTTGAATTTATATTTACCAGACCATTATGATAGAAAATGAGTGTGATATAATCTGGAGATCTATGATATTCGTGACATTTGTCTACAAGATTGTGTAGTAGTGTGGGGTATGTCTGGCTGTCAAGGGTAGGGTAATGTGTAATTGATTACATGTATTATATTTTTTTGAGTTTTCTAATTATTTGCTTAATATATCTCAATGTGTGACTGATGTCGCCCCTCATGTGTGCGCGATTTTCCGTGGACAGGACACGCAAGATCAAGTGCGCCTGTAGCCTAATTTCAAATCATCAATAGCCTATACGCTGTATGAAGTGATTTATTGGTGAAACAGGGCAAAGTTATATGTCTTAGAAAATGAACTTCCTAAATATGATATCATTTTTACATAGACCTCAAATACAGTGCCTTGCGAAAGTATTCGGCCCCCTTGAACTTTGCGACCTTTTGCCACATTTCAGGCTTCAAACATAAAGATATAAAACTGTATTTTTTTGTGAAGAATCAACAACAAGTGGGACACAATCATGAAGTGCAACGACATTTATTGGATATTTCAAACTTTTTTAACAAATCAAAAACTGAAAAATTGGGCGTGCAAAATTATTCAGCCCCCTTAAGTTAATACTTTGTAGCGCCACCTTTTGCTGTGATTACAGCTGTAAGTCGCTTGGGGTATGTCTCTATCAGTTTTGCACATCGAGAGACTGACATTTTTCCCATTCCTCCTTGCAAAACAGCTTGAGCTCAGTGAGGTTGGATGGAGAGCATTTGTGAACAGCAGTTTTCAGTTCTTTCCACAGATTCTCGATTGGATTCGGGTCTGGACTTTGACTTGGCCATTCTAACACCTGGATATGTTTATTTTTGAACCATTCCATTGTAGATTTTGCTTTATGTTTTGGATCATTGTCTTGTTGGAAGACAAATCTCCGTCCCAGTCTCAGGTCTTTTGCAGACTCCATCAGGTTTTCTTCCAGAATGGTCCTGTATTTGGCTCCATCCATCTTCCCATCAATTTTAACCATCTTCCCTGTCCCTGCTGAAGAAAAGCAGGCCCAAACCATGATGCTGCCACCACCATGTTTGACAGTGGGGATGGTGTGTTCAGCTGTGTTGCTTTTACGCCAAACATAACGTTTTGCATTGTTGCCAAAAAGTTCAATTTTGGTTTCATCTGACCAGAGCACCTTCTTCCACATGTTTGGTGTGTCTCCCAGGTGGCTTGTGGCAAACTTTAAACGACACTTTTTATGGATATCTTTAAGAAATGGCTTTCTTCTTGCCACTCCTCCATAAAGGCCATATTTGTGCAATATACAACTGATTGTTGTCCTATGGACAGAGTCTCCCACCTCAGCTGTAGATCTCTGCAGTTCATCCAGAGTGATCATGGGCCTCTTGGCTGCATCTCTGATCAGTCTTCTCCTTGTATGAGCTGAAAGTTTAGAGGGACGGCCAGGTCTTGGTAGATTTGCAGTGGTCTGATACTCCTTCCATTTCAATATTATCGCTTGCACAGTGCTCCTTGGGATGTTTAAAACTTGGGAAATCTTTTTGTATCCAAATCCGGCTTTAAACTTCTTCACAACAGTATCTCGGACCTGCCTGGTGTGTTCCTTGTTCTTCATGATGCTCTCTGCGCTTTTAACGGACCTCTGAGACTATCACAGTGCAGCTGCATTTATACGGAGACTTGATTACACACAGGTGGATTGTATTTATCATCATTAGTCATTTAGGTCAACATTGGATCATTCAGAGATCCTCACTGAACTTCTGGAGAGAGTTTGCTGCACTGAAAGTAAAGGGGCTGAATAATTTTGCACGCCCAATTTTTCAGTTTTTGATTTGTTAAAAAAGTTTGAAATATCTAATAAATGTCGTTCCACTTCATGATTGTGTCCCACTTGTTGTTGATTCTTCACAAAAAAATACAGTTTTATATCTTTATGTTTGAAGCCTGAAATGTGGCAAAAGGTCGCAAAGTTCAAGGGGGCCGAATACTTTCGCAAGGCACTGTATATATTGATAGGCTACATTAGAGCTAATAAATTGAAATAAATGTGCAAACAATTATTGAATGAATCCTTTCTGTAGGCGACAGAAATGCATTAATCATTCAAATTAGACTACTATACCAGACAGCATTCTTTAGCTACATGGGATCAATAGATTATTTTGAAGAATATTGAGCGAACAGCGTTGTTTATAAAGTATCTTGAGCGATATGCTATCCGCACAAGCGCATCTTCTATCACCGATCTTTTAGTCTGTAGTTATTATTTTTACTAGACTCTCTTATCCAGAGAGACTTACAGTAGTGAGTCCATACATTTTCGTACTTGTCCCCCGTGGAAATTGAACCCACAACCCTGTGAGTGTGCATATCCAATATCCTTATCATTGGATGAGTCGGTGCCACTAGAAATCTTTTTTAGGACAATAACTAATTATTCATAATTTATCATTTGTCTCCACTATTTTCGCTGGCCCAGGACTGCATTCAAATATGTTGTTTTTATTGATCCCAGTTTATAAGAGTGCCCTGTCATTTTGGTCATTGTACGGTAAGTATTACGGTATTAAAATATTCTGCTTGTCACGCCCTAACAATAGAGAGCCTTTGTTTTTCTATGGTATAGTAGGTCAGGGCGTGACAAGGGGGTTTTCGAGTTATTATTTTCTATATCGGTGTTTGGTATGATTCCCAATTAGAGGCAGCTGGCTATTGTTGTCTCTAATTGGGGATCATATTTAAGAATAATTTCTACCACCTGTGTTTTATGGGATATTGTTTTGAGTTACTTGTTTTGAAAGATTACATGTAGCACTTCTGTAGTCACGGTTCGTTGTTTGTTTCGTTCTTTCTTTGTTGTTTTGTGCGTTTTCAAATAAATATTATGTGGAAACCATATCGCGCTGCAGTTTGGTCGGATAATTATTCTAGTGAACGTGACACTACTAATGTCTCCAGTCACGTAAAATTACGTATAGATTTGCATGTACTGCGTTGTTAAAATACAAAACATCGGGATTAAAACTGAATGTTTCTAAATGTGAAATCTTATGTTTATTTGACTCTGATGATAAAGAAATAGAAAATATTCCTGTTAAGGACTGTGTTAAATATTTAGGAATACATCTGTCAAAAAAAACAACTTATTCAGACAACATATGAATTTCTCTCCTAAAATTAAGAAAACCAAAAAGATATTTAATAATTGGCTACAAAGAGATCTTTCTATACATGAGAGAGTACTTCTGTCCAAGGCAGAGGGACTGTCTCGTTTTGTGTACCGCTCATTATCTTTATGTGTAAATCCTGCTACTTGTAAAGATATCAATAAGACCTTTCTTGACTTCATCTGGAAAAATAACTCTCAAACTAAAAAGTCAGTCCTTTCTAATAAAAGAGCTGAAGGCGGTCTGGAAGTGTTGGACTATGTTGACAAGCACTTTCAAGATCAACTGGTGGAAAAGATGTTTGATCAATACTGACTCAATATGGTATTTCATTCCAAATAATGTGTTTAATAAGCTGAGAGGTCTTCAAATTTTTTACTGAAATGTAATTATATTCCTGAAAGATTACCCGCTAAATTGGCTAGGTTTCGCCAACAAGCTTTAATGGCCTGGAAAATGTTTTTACATATGAACAATTTATAACATTGAAAGAGTTTCCAATACCTTTCAGAGTTTATTTCTGTGGTCAAAGACGTTCCCAGTGGTCTAACTACACGAATGAAAACTCATCTTAGCTTTGGTAATGATCACAAAGTTTATCCAGAACTCAGATTGGAAGGCGTGGGTTTACTTGAGAAATCTTGTTGTAATAAATATATAAGACAAATTCTTCAATCACAAAACCAACTTACATTGTTCTGGAACATGCTTGTTCCTAACATTATCTGGAAAATGCATCGTTAAGGCCTTGTAAATATTGTATACCAAGCAAAGTTAAGGAAGTGCACTTTAAAGTTTTACGTAAGATATATCCATGTAATTCTATGTTATCCAAATTTGTGGCTTTTGATGATATCTGCGTTTTCTGTGAAAAAGGTGAGAATCTGTCTTACTTAGTCTTTGAATGTAAATTTGTGTCAGAATTTTGGGGAAACCTTGTAAAGTACTTATTTACCATTATGAACTCTACCCATGTGTTTGACATGAAAGATATAATATGTTACTATTGTAATGACAACAAGACCATTGAAATGATTGTGAATTTTTTTTTATTCTTGTTGTCAAATACTTTATATACAAACAAAAATTCCATACCAAAATTACACATTTTTGATTGAATTTAATTATCTTATTAAAACATTAACCCTAGTGAATAAAAACAAAAAGAACATTTTTCTGAATCATTATAATAAAAAAAATTTCAGAGTGATTACAACTGCACCAGAATTTTTAATTTTTTTTATTACTTCATTGATATTTTTTGTATGTTTTAGTATTTTCTCGTTAATACCTGCATGTTCTGTTTTGTATGATGTAACAATGTAAATTGTTGATCTGTATTTTGAATTGGTAGAAACATTGTTACAATTTGAAGAAAAAAAAATAAGAAAAAAAGACTATGCTAAAAGCTAGCTGGCTATTGGCTACAAGCAGATTTGTGAGTAGCTAACATTACATTCTACAAATAAATCGCTGTGGAAAATGCACTGAAACCTCCGGGGAAAAATAGACTTTGATGATTGTAATTTAGCACTGGAAAGAGGAATTCAGTTTGTACATGGCTCTTACATTGAGTGAAACACCGGAGGATTACAAAGTGAAGCTGTATTGGGGGAAAAGGCAGAGAAATTTGTGAGACCCTATGTGTGGGCAGCACAAAAAAACATCTCTGTTGAGGAAGTAAATGCGGCACTGGATGCATTTTGTGATCCCAAGAAAAATGAAAATTGTGAGATATAATTTGTTCATGCGAAGTCAGGGCCAAGATGAACGTTTAGACAAATATCTCACTGAATTGCAACCTGCAACTTTGGCTTAATCACAGACTATCTTATCAGAGAGCTAATTTAACAGGAGTACTCTGATGTATTCCAGGGAGATGGATGCTTACCTGGCAAACTGAAGCTGGACGTGGATGGCCAGCTGCCAAAGAGAAGAGTGCCAGTAGCACTATATAAACCACTCAAAGAGGAGCTCAGTGGTCTAGAGAAAAGAAGGATGATAAAAGCAGTTGAAAAAAGCACAGATTGGATGAGCAGCCTGATTGTAGTGAAGAAACCGCCTGGAAAACTAAGAGTGCGTATTGATCCAAAACCTCTCAACAAGGTGCTCAAGAGGAACCAGATATAATTTTTTCATGCGAAGTCAGGGCCAAGATGAACATTTAGACAAATATCTCACTGAATTGCAACCTGCAACTTTGGCTTAATCACAGACTATCTTATCAGGGACAGGATTGTCTGTGGCACGTGTGACCCACACTTAAGAGAGCGCTTACTCAGAGAGACTGATCTCAGTTTAGAGAAATGCATACAGATTGGAAGAGAACTGTCCAGACAGAGAGCTAAAATCATAAATGTGCAGGGCCCTGTAGCAGTGCATGCAGAAACACAGAAAGAGAGACTGAGAGGGACAGGAGACCCTACAGAGGGGAGAGCGGTGAGGATGTTCTCTGCATCACACTAGGGCCAAAGTTGGAGAGCATCAATGTGGTGCAGGAGAACCACAGACCCCAATGCAGCTCTCTTTGCAACCATGCTGGTCAACAAAAAGTCAGTCAGATTTCAGCTAGATTGTGGTGCTAGTTGTAATGTTATTCCTTCAAACCTCCTAAAAGCCAGTCACCTAGAGCCCTGCAGTCAGGTATTGGTGATGTATAACAAGAGCACTCTGACGCCACTGGGGAAGTGCACACTTAAAGTGATCAATCCACGCAATAAGGAAACCTACCGAGTTGAGTTCATCTTAGTCAACAAGAATGTGCACAGGCCCATTCTAGGCAGTAAGGCTATCCAGGCAATGGAGTTGATTACTGTGCAGAATCACAACATCCTGGCCATTGAGAAAAGAACAGGATCCTGGACTAAAGAGCAAATTTAACAGGAGTACTCTGATGTATTCCAGGGAGATGGATGCTTACCTGGCAAACTGAAGCTGGAAGTGGATGGCCAGCTGCCAAAGAGAAGAGTGCCAGTAGCACTATATAAACCACTCAAAGAGGAGCTCAGTGGTCTAGAGAAAAGAAGGATGATAAAAGCAGTTGAAAAAAGCACAGATTGGATGAGCAGCCTGATTGTAGTGAAGAAACCGCCTGGAAAACTAAGAGTGCGTATTGATCCAAAACCTCTCAACAAGGTGCTCAAGAGGAGCCATTACCCACTTCCCACTGTAGAATACGTGCTGCCAGATCTGAACAGAGCATGCGTGATCTCTGTGATGTAAAATATGGATTTTGGCATGTGGAACTGGAGGAGGAATCCAGCTATCCCACCACGTTCTCTACTCCCATGGGACGCTACAGGTCTCTGCGCATGCCAATGGGTGACAACATGCCTCTTAAAGTTTGCTTAACTATATATCTTTGTCTGTTGTGACTACAACACAAAGCATATTGAAACACACACAACCAATTTTTTCCCACGTGCAAATCCTAAAAACACCTCTGCTTTACACTTGGACACTATAGCCTACGCAAATGCAATGATAAAGCAGATGTGTTAGCAAACTAATAACCTTTCTTGTAGGACTATTTTATTTCAGTCCAACCATAGGCCTACTGTATAACCTGCTGTGTGTGCTATTGAGTGTTGGCCGCATGAGAAGAAAAAGGTGTAGCCAAATATAAGCCCTACTATTATACACCGTCATTGAGAATCCATTGTAGGTGAAAAACAGGAGAGAGAGGGTCACTTGTTTCTTTTTCATGCGTTTAGGGAGGTCATGTCAAAATATACAGTATTTTGGTAAGTGAGGGTCAATTTAATTTCAGAGGTCAGATTATTTTACATTATAAATAACTTACAGTCCCTAACCACTCACCACAACTCACAACTTAATCCTCTGTGTATTGTATTCAATGTTGATGTTTTCTTCACTTTCACCTTAGCTGTAGTTCCATGCAACCATCAAATGGACAGCCCAGATTTCATTAGAGACCTGCTCCCTGCTGCAGAGAAGACAGCCCTGCTGTACAACATCTCCTACCTCTGCCTGGCCAAATTCCCCTCTCTGGAGAGAATCATCAGAGCCAATGCTGTTGAGGCCCAAATGCTGTTCTCCTCCTCTGAGGCTCTGCTGCTGCTGGTATTTCAATCCTACTGTTTCTTACCTTGTAAACTGTGTTAATTTGTCATTAGATGGCCTAGCTTACACTATACTGGTAGACTAAGATACTATTTTACAGCAGTTTAGTTATGCTAATGGAGGAAGGTAGGACATCATTGACTATGTACTACTATGTGACATGTTCTTATCAACAGTGTGTTAGCACCAGTGACAACATGGTCAAGACATTATTCCCTATGCTGAAGGCTGCTGTGGAGAAAGATAAGCCAGTAGTTGCCATCAAATTCCTGATGAAGGCCAATCAGTGGATCCATGATATCATCAAAGAAGTTGAAAAAATAGTAGAAGCGTAAGCCAATATATATGTTAGAGAGTGCATTCTGTTCAGCCCCGAGTTGGGATTAAACTAGCAGCATCAACACACGTAATTGAAAGCCAACCTTCTTAGCAAGCAGAGCAAGATAGTTTTACATTCCCTACATAGACCTTAAACATTACACATAAACATTCAGATCATACCACAAAGCAGGTAGTTATAGGAAAAATATTTAAATGTGTTGACAATGAAATATGTCAAAGATCTGATCATGTTCTCTCACTACTTTATTTAGCTACAAGAATCTCAACAATGGGGTGGCGACCGCCACCAGCGATGTTATTTACACCAAAGCCAAAACAGAGGACAAGAATAAACAGCTGACCAATGAAGAGAATATCCTGCAGAATGCTGTTGACGAATACAATAGGAAGCTAAGTGTCATCCAGTCAGATCTGACGGAGGTCAATAGAAAAATCAACGATGCTGATACGGAGCTGCGTGAGTTGGTTAACAGCATTACCAGTAGAAACAAGAAGATTGGCATAGTGGCTGCTGTGGTTCCCTTCATAGGATTAATCACCGATGCTATCCAGAAGATAATCAATGACCCTACTGATAGTGCAGCCATTGAGTTGGCCAAGAACAAGATGAATCAGCTTCAGCTGGACAAGACCCGTTTGAGTAAAAACGAATGGGAGGCCCAAACGGAGGCGATGAAACACCAGATGGAGCTGACCAGAGCCAAATTTGACCTGGGTAAGGAAAGACATTAAGGACTCCACTGCTTTGTACATGGTGGTCATTCATTTCTTTCATGACATTGCCTCTGCTATTGGGGAACTGAATAAGACAAGAGGTAAATAAGAGGTATGTCAATGCTGTTGTTTGTATTTGTTTTTCCAGGTTCTGTTCCTGATCCTGTCCATCTGGCTGAGGTTCAAATCTGCCTGACCCGGATCCAGGAGATTCTGCTGCAACTCAAAAGCTTCTGGGAGAAGATCGGAGTGATGGTGACCAACCTGCAGCAGAAGACCTTTGCTGGGGAAGACCTGATTGATGATCTCTCAGAATTTAAGGAGGAGTTCTTGGATTCATTGAAAGTAGCTGAAGAGGTGATTTAATACATTCTCTGCTGGCACTCTGCCAGAATAATGTATCATTGTTTGTACTTCATATCATTACTTATGTGAATTATCCTGCTAAAGGGTAATGTAACTCAAAAAGGGCTAAAATCCTTTTCACACAACAACACTACCAATTTAAGGCAACAGCTTTAAAACCTAATAACGTCTAATCTAGTCCTTAAAATCACAAGGATATAGGGTAAGTTAGGTCAGCATTTCTCAATGCATTGATGGAAGGCTTACATGGTGGGCAAGAACAAAAATGTGTCTCTCTGGAACTGATTGAGAAACTGAAGGGAATCCAACCTTGCTTGAGACCATAGCTAATTTCTCTCTCTTGGTTTACCCCATAGGCTTGGAACACGTTTAGTGGGAGATGCCAGAATGTCATGGGCATGTTTAGTGTCCAGTCAAAGGATGCCTACAAGTTCCTGGAGACCAGCCCATCATCTCTCACCCAGGAAGAGTGGCAGGAAATGTATGATGCTGTGACAGCCAAACTGTATTCCTTCTACCCTGCCCTCGAGGCCAAGCAGGCCTTTGAGGACCAGCAGGACATTGAGGACCAGCAGGACATTGAGGACCAGCAGGCTGCAAAAAGTAATTAATGTTTGCATCCACTGTCACCAGGTTAACATTAAAGGAGTTTTGTTTTGTTGGTCTTATATTGACATTGGTGACAAGTAGGATTTGTGGGCATAATTAGTAGTTCACATGCTGTTATGAGTAACTTTCCATTATTTGTTGATCATTGTTGATTATTGTGTTGTGCTTTTATTAGAGCTCATCATCTACTATGCTAACAGTATAATACCAAACTGGCTATTGTTCACCTTTCTTCTTGGAGTATACTAATGTTGTGGGTAGCAGGCAGGTTTTAAGGCTTCTGGTCTGTTCAAAGACTTCAATAGTTTAACTTTGTGCAGAGCTTTCAGGAATATGAACTGATCTATATACATATGTATACGCTACAGTATTCATAAGTAATCATGTATAATCACAATGTATGTTATTGGTATATCAGTATGTCAGTTTCAGTATACTATCACGTATAATTAGTTTAGAGCCATAGAGGTGGAGTTTAGAGCCATAGAGGAGGAGTTTAGAGCCATAGAGGAGGAGATTAGAGTCATAGAGGGTCTTAATTGTACTTTCTTCTGTTCTCTGCTGCTTATCTCCTGAAATCCCTTATGAAAACTAAACTAAATATAATCCAAATCAAATTAGGCTACAATGTTCTTTAATGCATGTTTATTATGGAATACATCTGAGTAAGAGCAACCATGGTGTCTTAATATGTTCTCAAAGATGACCTAGGACTGACCTTGGCCCATTGTGTGGACCAGGGATCAGCTATATCAGAGAAACTTCTAGAGAGAAATGTAGCTTGTGCTAAGGCTTACTGATTCTGCGTCTGACTGGCAGTCCTTCAGATGCTTGAGAAATAGATGTCTATCCCTGGCTAGAAAAGCAAAATCAACGTACCTCTTGAACTGTGTGTCTGAGATTGGTGGGAATCCAGCTGCCTTCTGGAAGGTAGTAATATCTCTGAAACAAAACTCCACCCCTCATTACCCCAGCAGGTTATGACAACTTCTGGTCCCATAACTGATAAGATGGACATTTGTGGTGTTTATAATAACCACTTTGCCTAAGAGGGCTACCTATTTGATAAAAATAGCTTCTAAAAACTCTGATTCCCGTAGAGCAGGTATTCCCAGACTGGGGTACTGGTGGTACGCACAATGTCGTTGGGGGTACGCCAAATAAAAATGTGATTCTCATAAAAAAATATATATCCAAAAAATTCACATTTTCAAACAGTGCATTTATATTTTCAAACGGGGTTATATATATTTGGTCATCTGAGTAGCCTCGTTTCACTGCCAAAAATAAAATTAAACAATCTAGTGTTCAGCTAAATAACAACACAATGTCAAATACAGGTTGCCTAGTCAAATAACTAACATCCAATCACATTAACCGTTACTCTCTTGCGGGACTTCCACTAACTATTCCACTATGTAGCCAAACGTAGCTGCTGCTCATTCCATTTGCAAAATAATTGATAAATGGTTAAAAAACATAAGGCAAATAACAGCTCTACTAAACCTGCACCTGTTGACAACACAAGTTGTTTTGCTTTCACGAGCAATCCAATGCAGGCATCAGTAATTATACATTTGTTGTCAGCCCAGCTAACATGGACACTGACACTTGTGAATCTGATGCAGCCAAAGAGCTACTGCCCTTTTACCCAGGAAAGCACCGAACAACAGACAGAGACGTTGGACCTAAGTCCTCCACAATAGTATAGGGCTTGCCTGTCCTAGCCACTCGGTAGCTCATCATATAAGATGCTTCTAGCCCCTTATTTTTAATGGTATCTGTTGCTTTTATAAATGTCTTACTACTCGAAAGTCGTCGTAATTCTCGCTCCAAAAACTCCTGTGTCTTATTTTTCAGATTGGCATGTTTTGTTTCAACAATTACTGCTTTGCATACAAGCTGGTGAATTCTATGCATTACAGCTGGATGAGTCAACAGACGTGGCGGGCCTGGTACAGCTCCTGGTATATGTCCGTTACGTTTATGGGGGGTCAATTAAGGAAGACATCCTCTTCTGCAAACCACTAGAAACACAGGACAACAGGAGAGGATATTTTTAAAGTACTGGACAGCTTTGTGACATCAAGTGGACTTTGGTGGTCAATATGTTGTTACGGTGAGTGAATGAGGACCCAAAAGCGAACTAACTTAAACAGAGCTTCTTTAATAACCAAACTGTGGTAGGCTCAGATAGACCGGCAGATTCCGACAGGACAGGACAAGGTTACAGCAAACATGACGATAGTCTGGCTCAGGCATGAAACACAACAAACAAGAATCCGACAAGGACAGGAACAAAAACAGAGAGAGATATAGGGGACTAATCAGAGGGAAAAAGGGAACAGGTGGGAAAAGGGGTGACGAGGTGGTTAGGAGGAGACAAGGCACAGCTGGGGGAAAGAGGGGGAGAAAAGGTAACCTAACAACGACCAGCAGAGGGAGACAGGGTGAAGGGAAAGGACAGAGACAAGACACAACATGACAGTACATGACATATGTGTTGTATCTATACTGATGACGCAAAAGCCATGACAGGGAGACATAGTGGAGTGGTAACGCACGTACAAGCAGTTGCTCCCGACGCCACTTGGGTACACTGCAGCATCCACCGAGAGGCTCTTTCTGCCAAGGGAATGCCTGACAGTTTGAAAGACGTTTTGGACACTACAGTGAAAATGGTTAACTTTGTTAAAGCAAGGCCCCTGAACTCTCGTGTATTTTCTGCACTATGTAATGATATGGGCATCGATCATGTAACGCTTTTACAACATACAGACGTGCGCTGGTTATCAAGGGGCAAAGTATTGACACGTTTTTTAAAATTGAGAGACGAGCTTAAAGTTCTTTACTGACCATCCTTTTCACTTGTCTGACCGCTTGCATGATGACGAGTTTCTCACACAACTGGCCTATCTGGGTGATGTTTTTTCTCACCTGAATGATCTGAATCTAGGATTACAGGGACTCTCCGCAACTATATTCAATGTGCGGGACACACTTGAGGCTATGATTAAGAAGTTGGAGCTCTTCTCTGTCTGCATTAACAAGGACAACATACAGGTCTTTCCATCATTGTATGATTTTTTGTGTGCAAATGAACTCAAGCTTACAGACAATGTCAAATGTGATATAGCGAAGCACCTGAGTGAGTTGGGTGCACAATTACGCAGGTGCTTTCCTGAAACGGATGACACAAACAACTGGATTCGTTATCCCTTTCATGCCCTGCCTCCAGGGCGGTTCTGTGAAAATGTTGTTTAATCAGAAGCCACTGGCAGATTTCTGGATTTGTCTGTGCTCAGAGTATCCTGCCTTGGCAAATTGCAACCACGTACCTATGTGAGAGTGGATTCTTGGCCCTCACTAGCATGAAAACTAAATACAGGCACAGCCTGTGTGTGGAAAATGATTTAAGACTGAAACTTTCCCCAATACAACCCAACATTGCAGAGTTATGTGCATCCTTCCAAGCACACCATTCTCATTAACCTGTGGTGAGTTATTGACAATTTTCAATTAACAAATTAAGTTTTACATGTACGATGACTAAATAAAGAGCAAAATTATTGATTAATATTATTTGTGCCCTGGTCCTATAAGAGCTCTTTGTCACTTCCCATGACCCGGAATCGTTCTTATGTTTAATAAATGTATCATATAGTGTGTCAGGCTTACAATGATGGTAAAAACAACATTTGAGAGTGTGCTGATACACGTGGGATAAGCAAAAGTACAGTCAGAAACACAATAAAAAAATCTATATACAGTGTGTGCAAATGGAGTAAGGAGGTAAGGCAATAAATAGGCCATAATAGCGAAGTAATTACAATATAGCAAACTAACACTGGAGTAATAGATGTGCAGATGTTGTGCAAGTAGAAGTACTGGTGTGCAAAAGAGCAAAAAAGTAAATAAAAACTAAATGGGGATGAGGTAGGTAGTTGGATGGGCTATTTACAGATGGGCTGTGTACAGCTGCAGCGATCGGTAAGCTGCTCAGATAGCTGATGCTTAAAGTTAGTGAGGGAAATATAAGTCTCCAACTTCTGCGATTTTTGCAATTCATTCCAGGCATTGGCAGCAGAGAACTTGAAGGAAAGGCGGCCAACGTACAGTGCCTTGCGAAAGTATTCGGCCCCCTTGAACTTTGCGACCTTTTGCCACATTTCAGGCTTCAAACATAAAGATATAAAACTGTATTTTTTTGTGAAGAATCAAAAACAAGTGGGACACAATCATGAAGTGGAACGACATTTATTGGATATTTCAAACTTTTTTAACAAATCAAAAACTGAAAAATTGGGCGTGCAAAATTATTCAGCCCCTTTACTTTCAGTGCAGCAAACTCTCTCCAGAAGTTCAGTGAGGATCTCTGAATGATCCAATGTTGACCTAAATGACTAATGATGATAAATACAATCCACCTGTGTGTAATCAAGTCTCCGTATAAATGCAGCTGCACTGTGATAGTCTCAGAGGTCCGTTAAAAGCGCAGAGAGCATCATGAAGAACAAGGAACACACCAGGCAGGTCCGAGATACTGTTGTGAAGAAGTTTAAAGCCGGATTTGGATACAAAAAGATTTCCCAAGCTTTAAACATCCCAAGGAGCACTGTGCAAGCGATAATATTGAAATGGAAGGAGTATCAGACCACTGCAAATCTACCAAGACCTGGCCGTCCCTCTAAACTTTCAGCTCATACAAGGAGAAGACTGATCAGAGATGCAGCCAAGAGGCCCATGATCACTCTGGATGAACTGCAGAGATCTACAGCTGAGGTGGGAGACTATGTCCATAGGACAACAATCAGTCGTATATTGCACAAATCTGGCCTTTATGGAAGAGTGGCAAGAAGAAAGCCATTTCTTAAAGATATCCATAAAAATTGTTGTTTAAAGTTTGCCACAAGCCACCTGGGAGACACACCAAACATGTGGAAGAAGGTGCTCTGGTCAGATGAAACCAAAATTGAACTTTTTGGCAACAATGCAAAACGTTATGTTTGGCGTAAAAGCAACACAGCTGAACACACCATCCCCACTGTCAAACATGGTGGTGGCAGCATTATGGTTTGGGCCTGCTTTTCTTCAGCAGGGACAGGGAAGATGGTTAAAATTGATGGGAAGATGGATGGAGCCAAATACAGGACCATTCTGGAAGAAAACCTGATGGAGTCTGCAAAAGACCTGAGACTGGGACGGAGATTTGTCTTCCAACAAGACAATGATCCAAAACATAAAGCAAAATCTACAATGGAATGGTTCAAAAATAAACATATCCAGGTGTTAGAATGGCCAAGTCAAAGTCCAGACCTGAATCCAATCGAGAATCTGTGGAAAGAACTGAAAACTGCTGTTCACAAATGCTCTCCATCCAACCTCACTGAGCTCGAGCTGTTTTGCAAGGAGGAATGGGAAAAAATGTCAGTCTCTCGATGTGCAAAACTGATAGAGACATACCCCAAGCGACTTACAGCTGTAATCGCAGCAAAAGGTGGCGCTACAAAGTATTAACTTAAGGGGGCTGAATAATTTTGCACGCCCAATTTTTCAGTTTTTGATTTGTTAAAAAAGTTTGAAATATCCAATAAATGTCGTTGCACTTCATGATTGTGTCCCACTTGTTGTTGATTCTTCACAAAAAAATACAGTTTTATATCTTTATGTTTGAAGCCTGAAATGTGGCAAAAGGTTGCAAAGTTCAAGGGGGCCGAATACTTTCGCAAGGCACTTTAGGTGTTGGTGTTACTGTAATTTAATTATAGCAATATGTTTTCATTAATTGAATTCCCTTAATCTATTTTATGAGAATTAGTAAGATCCTTGTTTGCATAAAATAGACGGAGACCAGTCTTATCAAAAATAGGTAACAGAATTTATTCTCGGAACGCGTTGCCACGTTACCAAGAGCAACAGTTTATATAACATCACGTCATTTCATTGCTTCTAGAATGAATCCCCTCCTCCCGACCGAGACAAAGGGAACTTTAAAAGTTAATTCTGAGTTCATTCTGACCCACTAGCACATACACAGGACACACAACACAGCTGAATTAACTTTTGACTCCTCACCATTATCGATCACCACTTAGCTGACAGTTCTAATTAACAGAAAAGCTAGGAATGCACTCACAGCCTTATCTAAAACACCCCAGAGCTCAGTTTCATCGGTTCAACCATAGGTTAACTACCTTATCTGCTTATTTAATCCACAAACCATTCCTTTCTTCCTAGTTGGAATGGTGTTCATTAACTTTAATTACTCCTTGTCCGTGTCACACAATCCCTTCTTATGAACTCATATTGTTAATCAGATATAATAAAACAGAGTATAAGTTTACTTAGTTACAGTTTCATTTAAAATAAGATTGTTCAGTCATTATATCATAATTTTCCTAACAGTTGGCTTTGGGAATGACCAGTGAGATATACCTGCTGGAGCGCATGCTATGGGTGGGTGCTGTTATGGTGACCAGTGAGCTGAGATAAGGCGGGGCTTTACCTAGCAGAGACTTGTAGATGACCTGGAGCCAGTGGGTTTGGCGACGAGTATGAAGCGAGGGCCAGCCAATGAGAGCGTTCAGGTCGCAGTGGTGGGTAGTATATGGGGCTTTGGTGACAGAACAGATGGCACTGTGATAGACTACATCCAATTTGTTGAGTAGAGTGTTGGAGGCTATTTTGTAAATGACATCGCCGAAGTCGAAGATCGATAGGATGGTCAGTTTTACGAGGGTATGTTTGGCAGCATGAGTGAAGGATGCTTTGCGAAATAGGAAGCCGATTCTAGATTTAATTTGGGATTGGAGATGTTTAATGTAAGTCTAGAAGGAGAGCATACAGTCCAACCAGATACCTAGGTATTTGTAGTTGTCCACATATTCTAAGTCAGAGAGTAGTGATGCTGAACGGGTTAGCAGGTGCAGGCAGCGATCTGTTGAAGAGCATGCATTTAGTTTTACTTACATTTAAGAGCAGTTGGAGGCCACGGAAGGAGAGTTGTATGGCAATGAAGCTCATCTGGAGGTTAGTTAACACAGTGTCCAAAGAAGTGCCAGAGGTATACAGAATGGTGTCGTCTGCGTAGAGGTGGATCAAAGAATCACCAGCAGCAAGAGCGACATCATTGATGCATACAGAGCAGAGAGTCGGCCCGAGAATTGAACCCTGTGGCACCCCCATAGAGACTGCCAGAGGTCCGGACAACAGGCCCTACCATTTGACATACTGAACTCTATCAGAGAAGTAGTTGGTGAACCAGGTGAGGCGTACATTTTTCTTTATTTGCAAATGTCGCCAACAAAACAATAATACAACAAAAACGAACGTGAAGCTCCATAAGGCTATACATGCACAAACAAAGACAACTACCCACAACTACCAAAAGGAAAAAAGGCTGCCTAAGTATGATTCCCAATCAGAGACAACGATAGACAGCTGTCCATGATTGAGAACCATACCCGGCCAAAACATAGAAACAAACAACATAGAATGCCTACCCCAAATCACACCCTGACCTAACCAAATAGAGAAATAAAATGTGGTGATTGACAGAGTCGAAAGCCTTGGACAGGTCAATGAATAACGCTGCACAGTAATGTCTCTTAACGATGGTGGTTATGATATCGTTTAGGACCTTGAGCGTGGCTGAGGTACACCCATGACCAGCTCTGAAACCAGATTGCATAGCGGATTTGAAATGGTCAGTGATCTGTTTGTTAGCTTGGCTTTCAAAGACCTTAGAAAGGCAGGGTAGAATAGATATAAGTCTGTAGTAGTTTGGGTCTAGAGTGTCTCCCCCTTTGAAGAGGGGGATGACCGTGGCAGCTTTCCAATCTATGGGAATCTCAGACGATACCAAAGAGAGGTTGAACAGACTAGTAATAGGGGTTGCAACAATTTCGGCAGATAATTTTAGAAAGAGAGGGTCCAGATTGTCTAGCCCGGCTGATTTGTATGGGTCCAGATTGTGCAGCTCTTTCAGAACATCAGCTGACTGGATTTGGGAGAAGGAGAAATGGGGGTCTGGGCGAGTTGCTGTGGGGAGCGCAGGGCTGTTGACCTGGGTAGGCGTAGCCAGGTGGAAAGCATGGCCAGCCGTAGAAAAATCTTATTGAAATTCTAAATTACATTGGATTTATCGGTGGTAACAGTGTTTACTAGCCTCAGTGCAGTGGGCAGCTGGGAGGAGGTGCTCTTATTCTCCATGGACTTTACAGTGTCCCAGAACTTTTTTGAGTTTGTGCTACAGGATGCAAATTTCTGTTTGAAAAAGCTAGCCTTAGCTTTCGTTACTGCCTGTGTATATTTGTTCCTAACTTCCCTGAAAAGTTATATATCACGGGGGCTATTCGATGCTAATGCAGAATGCCACAGGATGTTTTTGCCCTGGTCAAGGGCAGTCAGGTCTGGAGAGAACCAAGGGCTATATCTGTTCCTGGTTCTAAATTTTTTGAACGGGGCATACTTATTTAAGATGGTGAGGAAGGCACTTAAAAAAATAAAAAACAGGCATCCTCTACTGACGGGATGAGGTCAATATCCTTCCAGGATACCCGGGCCAGGTCGATTAGAAAGGCCTGCTCGCTGAAGTGTTTTAGGGAGTATTTGACAGTGATGAGGGATGGTCGTTTGACCGCAGACCCATTACGGATGCAGGCAATGAGGCAGTGATCGCTGAGATCTTGGTTGAAAACAGCAGAGGTGTATTTGGAGGGCAAGTTGGTTAGGATGACATCTATGAGGGTGCCCATGTTTACAGATTTGGGGTTGTACCTGGTGGGTTCATTGATCATTTGTGTGAGATTGAGGGCATCAAGCTTAGATTGTAGGATGGCCGGGGTGTTAAGCATGTCACAGTTTAGGTCACCTAGCAGCACGAGCTCAGAAGATAGATGGGGGGCAATCAATTCACATATGGTGTTCAGGGCATAGCTGGGGACAGAGGGTGGTCTATAGCAAGCGGCAACAGTGAGAGACTTGTTTCTGGAAAGATGGATTTTTAAAAGTAGAAGTTCAAATTTTTGGGGTACAGACCTGGATAGTAAGACAGAACTCTGCAGGCTCTCTCTGCAGTAGATTGCATCACCGTCCCCTTTGGCAGTTCTATCTTGTCAGAAACTTTTATAGTTAGGGATGGAAATTTCAGGGTTTTTGGTAGACTTCGTAAGCCAGGATTCAGACACGGCTAGGACATCCAGGTTGGCAGAGTGTGCTAAAGCAGTGAATAAGCTTAGGGAAGCTTAGGGAGGAGGCTTCTAATGTTAACATGCATGAAACCAAGGCTTTTACGGTTACAGAAGTCAACAAATGAGAGCACCCGGGGAGTAGGATTGGAGCTAGGCACTGCAGGGCCTGGATTAACCTCTACATCACCAGAGGAACAGAGGAGGAGTAGGATGAGGGTACGGCTAAAGGCTATCAGGACTGGTCGTTTAGTGGGTTCAGAGCAGAGAGTAAAAGGAGCAGGTTTCTGGGCGTGAGAGAATAGATTCAAGGCATAATTTACAGACAGAGGTATGGTCGGATGTGAGTATATTAGAGGTAAACCTAGGCATTGGGTAATGATGCAAGAGATATTGTCTCTAGAGACGTTAAAAACCAGGTGATGTCACCGGATATGTGGGAGGTGGAACTAAATAGTAGGTTAAGGCATATTGAGCAGGGCTAGAGGCTCTACAGTGAAATAAGACAATCACTAACCAGGACAGTAATGGACAAGGCATATTGATATTAGGGAGAGGCATGTGTAGCCGGGTGATCAATAGGGGTCCAGTGAGTGGTTGGGCTGGCTGGAGACACGCGATTCAGACAGCTAGCAGGCCGGGGCAAGCAAGCAAGCAGAAGAGCCTTAGAGGGACGTCTCAACGGAGGAACGTCTGTTTTGGCCTCCGTGTGTGGTGACGTCGATAGACCAGTCGTGATGGAAATCACCACATTTTATTTCTCTATTTGGTTAGGTCAGGGTGTGATTTGGGGTAGGCATTCTATGTTGTTTGTTTCTATGTTTTGGCCGGGTATGGTTCTCAATCATGGACAGCTGTCTATCGTTGTCTCTGATTGGGAATCATACTTAGGCAGCCTTTTTTCCTTTTGGTAGTTGTGGGTAGTTGTCTTTGTTTGTGCATGTATAGCCTTATGGAGCTTCACGTTCGTTTTTGTTGTATTATTGTTTTGTTGGCGACATTTGCAAATAAAGAAAAATGTACGCCTCACCTGGTTCACCAACTACTTCTCTGATAGAGTTCAGTATGTCAAATGGTAGGGCCTGTTGTCCGGACCTCTGGCAGTCTCTATGGGGGTGCCACAGGGTTCAATTCTCGGGCCGACTCTCTGCTCTGTATGCATCAATGATGTCGCTCTTGCTGCTGGTGATTCTTTGATCCACCTCTACGCAGACGACACCATTCTGTATACCTCTGGCACTTCTTTGGACACTGTGTTAACTAACCTCCAGATGAGCTTCATTGCCATACAACTCTCCTTCCGTGGCCTCCAACTGCTCTTAAATGTAAGTAAAACTAAATGCATGCTCTTCAACAGATCGCTGCCTGCACCTGCTAACCCGTTCAGCATCACTACTCTCTGACTTAGAATATGTGGACAACTACAAATACCTAGGTATCTGGTTAG
The DNA here is from genome assembly GCF_013265735.2 of Oncorhynchus mykiss. Classification (NCBI taxonomy): domain Eukaryota; kingdom Metazoa; phylum Chordata; class Actinopteri; order Salmoniformes; family Salmonidae; genus Oncorhynchus; species Oncorhynchus mykiss. The sequence goes on from NC_048570.1 coordinate 85,313,566, forward strand.
ACTGTATGCTCTCCTTCTAGACTCGGGTTTCGAGTAGCAGAGGGGTCCAAGGCCAATTGGCAAAATAGGTATAGTGGCCCAAGAAATTGGCCAATGGATCTGAACAGCTAACAGTCATATATGCTCTAGACAGCTAGCAGCTAGCGGGCCGCGGCTATCGGATGGGCGTTCAGGGGTGGTCGCGATGTAGAGGCCAGTTGAGTACCCCCTCGAGCAGATTACGTCGTATTCCAGTCGTGAAGGATCGGCGGAGTTCCATGCCCTGTACCGGGCAGTAGAAGGGGTCCGGGTATTGTAGCCCAGGAGTGGCTGATGGTCCTCTTTTAGCTAGCTGGGGAAAAGGGCCTAGCATGGGCTAGCTCCAGGCTAATTGGTGCTTGCTCCGGGACCGACGTTAGCCAGGACTTGGATAGCAGCTAGCAAGCTGCGAAGAACCAGGTGAAAATGTCCAGATCTTGCGGTAGGAATCCGTGGATATGGAGAGAAAATAGGTCCGGTATGCTCTGGTTTGAGTCGCGTTGTACAAACTGGTGAGAGCTTTCCGAGCTAAAGGTTAGCTGATGACCGCTAGCAGTGGTTAGCTGACTTCTAGCTAGTAGCTAGGGAGCTGACTATTTTCTGCTGGGGGATTCCCAATTCGAGGTGAACAATACTTTAGAAAAAAAACAGTTCCGCACCACATTGGGTGAGGCGGGTTGCAGGAGAATGTTTTGCAGTTGAGAAGCACATGAAAAGATATGCAAAGAAAATATATTCAAATATATATACACGGGATACGACAAGACAAGGACAAAAGACGTCTGACTGCTACCATCTTGGATAATAATTATCCATGGCCTGGCGTAGTGTAGGGGGAGTCTGGGGGAGCTGCCTTGAGGGTAGCAGGGATGAGGGAAGGTCTCCACATACCCTGGGAGAGCCACCTGGAAGAGAGGGTAGGCCAGGCTTCAACAAAACATCCACACAGGGTTTGATACCCACCTAAATGATAGGAAATACAGCTGATGCTTTGTTTTTTGTTGTTTTTCAAATTCAAAATGTATTATCCTTATTGGATCAGTTTGCTGGGTGGACATTGTCTCTCTTCCACTAGTATTTTACATATACTAATATGGGTGAAAACAAGTGAGAATGTGCATAAGCACCCTGGGACCAAACTCACACTATAACAGATAGAAGTCCAAATTAAAACTGTCTTCAAAATATCTGTGACTTTTAAAAATTGACTTTTGATTCAAACTGAGAATTTTAAATCCACTTATGGGTTACTTTAGAATGTGGACATGAGATGTGTCTGACTCTATACAAAACTAATCAAAGAAAGACCCAAAAGATAAAAGAACAGAGGTGTTAATTTAGGAAATGTGCTCAACTACCCCGGTATTTTGCTGTGTCCACTCAACGTCAGCCATACATTCAGTTCAGCAAATGGTTTCAACCAGGCATCTGGTTGAAACAGGCAGACAAACAGGGATACAAAGAACATTCCATACAGAAGAGGAAAGGTCAGTGAGGAGAGGGGAGGTCACATGATCAATAACAGATCTGACAGAGGGGGAAATGGAACCAAATCAAATCAAATCAAATCAAATTTATTTATATAGCCCTTCGTACATCAGCTGATATCTCAAAGTGCTGTACAGAAACCCAGCCTAAAACCCCAAACAGCAAGCAATGCAGGTGTAGAAGCACCCATTTCATGTTTAACAGACAGAGAGAGACAGAAAGAATATTATATAATAAAAGGTTTAGATGTCATGAGGTGAGTGTAGCTGGTGCATCGAAGTCAGGCGCAGGAGAGCAGAGATGAGTGGACAAAGCACTTTACTAAGGCAATCATTACACAGAACGAAACTGTGTCACAAAATAAATGCCCAACGAACCAGTGAGGCAGCACAATGTACAAAAACACAAGTACAAAGTACAGGCTGCCACAAAGCACGGTAATGAAATTAACCCAGCGCAAACCAGTCGGAAGCGTGACGTCGACCGCAGAACGCCGCCCGAACAAGGAGTGGGACCGACTTGGCGGAAGTCGTGACAGTACCCCCCCCCCCCCCTCCCCCCCCCACCTTGACGCGCGGCTCCAGCAGCGCGCCGACACCGGCCTCGGGGGCGACCCGGAGGGTGAGGTGAAAGGCGATCCTGTTGGAGACGGTGGAACTCCCACAGCATTGAACGGTCCAACACGTCCTCCACCGGAACCCAGCATCTCTCCTCCGGACCGTACCCCTCCCACTCCCCGAGGTACTGAAGGTCCCTCGCCCGACGCCTTGAGTTCAGTATGGAGTGAACGGAATACGCCGGGGCCCCCTCGATGTCCAGAGGGGGCGGAGGAACCTCCCGCATCTCAGACTCCTGGAGCGGGCCAGCCACCACCGGCCTGAAGAGAGACACATGGAACGAGGGGTTAATACGGTAATCGGGGGGAAGCTGTAACCTGTAACTAACCTCGTTCAATCTCCTCAGGACTTTAAATGGCCCCACAAACCACGGCCCCAGCTTCCGGCAGGGCAGGCGGAGGGGCAGGTTTCGGGTAGAGGACCGAATGGTTGACTGTCTAAGGCGTGAACTGGGAAGAGCATAGCCACAGGAATGATGGGGATCCCTAAACTATGGGTGAAAGATCTGTCTTCAAAATTCCCAGTCACGCCTTAATCGACGAGCGCCTAATGCTGGGAATGCGGGGAAAACTCAGGAAAAGTAACAAACAAAAACATGTGTGCAACAGAGGGCTCTGGGTGAGAATGGTACCTTCTCACCTGGGGTGACACCAGAGTGCTCTGCCTGCTGCCTCGACCCCCAGAGGAACCAACCCGACACCAACCGGCAGTGTGACATCTGCGGCCACAGATGGTGCACGAGACGGTACCTCCTCTGATCTCCCTGAGAGCAGCACCTCCCAGCTCCATGGGCATCGGGCGGTGGTGCTGGGGGATGGAACCGACAGATCCCTGTCTGGATGTCCGCGGGTGGCCAGCAGGATATCCAGCCGAATGGACAGGTCCACCAGCTGGTCGAAGGTGAGGGTGGTGTCCCTGCAGACCAACTCCTGACGGACGTCCTCGCTCAAACTGCAGCGATAGTGGTCGATCAGGGCCCTGTCGTTCCATCCCGCGCCGGCGGCCAGGGTCCGAAAGTTCATAGCGAACTCCTGGGCTATCCTCGTCCCCTGCCTCAGATGAAATAGACGTTCACCCGCCTCTCTACCCTCGGTTGGGTGGTCAAAGACTGCCCGGAAGCGGCGGGTAAAATCCTCGAAATGGTCCAACGCCGTATCTCCTTCTCCCCACACGGCGTTGGCCCACTCCAGGACTTTCCTCGAGAGGTATGAGACGAGGGCGGCCACCTTCTCACGGCCTGAAGGAGCCGGGTGGACGGTTGCCAGGTAAAGGTCCAGCTATAACAGTAAACCCTGGCAGCGTGCAGCCGTCCTGTCGTATTTCCTGAGAATTGCGAGCCAAATCCCACTGGAACCTGGTGTGGAGGGGGTGAGTAGTTGAAACCCTGGTGGTGCTGGGGAGGGCGCTGGAGGGACTCTGTCTCTCCCAGTGGTCCATCGTCTGGACGACATGGTCCATGACGGCGCCGAGGCGGTGAATAATCGCTGTGTGCTTCCGGACGCGCTCCTCGACCCCAGCCGTTGCAAACCAGCTGAAAGAGTGCCAACCTCAACAATAAACAATTACACACACAGACATGGGGGGAACAGAGGGTTAAATACACGACATGTAATGAGGGAATGATGACCAGGTGTGTGGGAAAACAAGACAAAACAAATGGAAAATGAAAGGTGGATCGGCGATGGCTAAAAGAACGGTGACGTCGACCGCCAAACGCCGCCCGAACAAGGAGAAGGACCGAATTCGGCGGAAGTCGTGACATTAGAACCTGATCCTGCTCAAGGGTAGATGAGGAAAGAGCAATAAGAGTTTATTTTTCAGATCACTGTCATTCACTGATAAGGCTCTCTGCAGAGGCTGTCATGAAAATGTCTTCATATTCACTGATGAGTCATACTTTTTTGCGTGAAAGTCCACGTAAACACATTGAGCTCTACCCACCCGTCCCTCTCCTACCCCTCCTTCTCCTATCTCTCTCCACCCCCCCTTCTCCTATCCCTCTCCTCCCCTCCCTCTCCTATCCCTCTCCATTCACCATGAACGCCAGCCTAAGACCTGTTTGTGTGTGTGTGTGTGTGTGTGTGTGTGTGTGTGTGTGTGTGTGTGTGTGTGTGTGTGTGTGTGTGTGTGTGTGTGTGTGTGTGTGTGTGTGAAACACATTTGTGTGCGCAGTTGTGTGTTCATTTGTACATGTGAACAAGAAATAAACACTAGTCCACTGTAACCTCATTTAGATTCACCTTGGAGAACAAAGACTGGTGTAAGTCTAAGATGATTCATCAACAACATGATGGAACTGCCCCACTCAGACTGATGCTGATGTCTGGCAAGACACAGATACGGTATTTCAGGAGAGAAGGGTGGAAAAAGCCAATAGTACTATTTCTGTAAAGATGCCTATGTTATTGCACTGCTGCTCAACCCTTCTCCCCAATACCAAACCCACTGTGTGCTCAACCTGGCACTACCAGGCCATGGCACAATGTTCCCTTTGGCACCCCCTGGTAGATATATACACGGGACACGACAAGACAAGGACAAAAGACGTCTGACTGCTACGCCATCTTGGATAATAATTATCCATGGCCTGGCGTAGTGTAGGGGGAGTCTGGGGGAGCTGCCTTGAGGGTAGCAGGGATGAGGGAAGGTCTCCACATACCCTGGGAGAGCCACCTGGAAGAGAGGGTAGGCCAGGCTTCAACAAAACATCCACACAGGGTTTGATACCCACCTAAATGATAGGAAATACAGCTGATGCTTTGTTTTTTGTTGTTTTTCAAATTCAAAATGTATTATCCTTATTGGATCAGTTTGCTGGGTGGACATTGTCTCTCTTCCACTAGTATTTTACATATACTAATATGGGTGAAAACAAGTGAGAATGTGCATAAGCACCCTGGGACCAAACTCACACTATAACAGAAAGAAGTCCAAATTAAAACTGTCTTCAAAATATCTGTGACTTTTAAAAATTGACTTTTGATTCAAACTGAGAATTTTAAATCCACTTATGGGTTACTTTAGAATGTGGACATGAGATGTGTCTGACTCTATACAAAACTAATCAAAGAAAGACCCAAAAGATAAAAGAACAGAGGTGTTAATTTAGGAAATGTGCTCAACTACCCCGGTATTTTGCTGTGTCCACTCAACGCCAGCCATACATTCAGTTCAGCAAATGGTTTCTAAATGACACTGGTTCTGCAAAAAACATTGTGTGAAGGCATCTGGTTGAAACAGGCAGACAAACAGGGATACAAAGAACATTCCATACAGAAGAGGAAAGGCCAGTGAGGAGAGGGGAGGTCACATGATCAATAACAGATCTGACAGAGGAGGAAAGGCCAGTGAGGAGAGGGGAGGTCACATGATCAATAACAGATCTGACAGAGGAGGAAATGGAACCCATTTCATGTTTAACAGACAGAGAGAGACAGAAAGAGTATTATATAATAAAAGGTTTAGATGTCATGAGGTGAGTGTAGCTGGTGCATCGAAGTCAGGCGCAGGAGAGCAGAGATGAGTGGACAAAGCACTTTACTAAGGCAATCATTACACAGAATGAAAATGTGTCACAAAATAAATGCCCAACGAACCAGTGAGGCAGCACAATGTACAAAAACACAAGTACAAAGTACAGGCTGCCACAAAGCACGGTAATGAAATTAACCCAGCGCAAACCAGTCGGAAGCGTGCCAACCTCAACAATTAACAATTACACACACGAACATGGGGGGAACAGAGGGTTAAATACATGACATGTAATGAGGGAATGATGACCAGGTGTGTGGGAAAACAAGACAAAACAAATGGAAAATGAAAGGTGGATCGGCGATGGCTAAAAAAACGGTAACGTCGACCGCAGAACGCCGCCCGAACAAGGAGAGGGACCGACTTGGCGGAAGTCGTGACAGTACCCCTCCCTTGACGCACGGCTCCAGCAGCACGCCGACACCGGCCTCGGGGGCGACCCGGAGGGCGAGGTGCAAGGCGATCCTGATGGAGACGGTGGAACTCCCACAGCATTGAAGGGTCCAACACGTCCTCCACCGGAACCCAGCATCTCTCCTCCGGACCGTACCCCTCCCACTCCACGAGGTACTGAAGGCCCCTCGCCCGACGTCTCGAGTTCAGTATGGAGCGAATGGAATACGCCGGGGCCCCCTCGATGTCCAGAGAGGACGGAGGAACATCCCGCACCTCAGACTCCTGGAGCGGGCCAGCCACCACCGGCCTGAAGAGAGACACATGGAACGAGGGGTTAATACGGTAATTGGGGGGAAGCTGGAACCTGTAACTAACCTCGTTCAGTCTCCTCAGGACTTTAAATGGCCCCACAATCCACTGCCCCAGCTTCCGGCTGGGCAGGTGGAGGGGCAGGTGGAGGGTCGAGAGCCAGACCTGGTCCCCCAGTGCGAACACCGGGGCCTCACTGCGGTGATGGTCTGCGCTGGCTTTCTGGAGCAGCACGGCCCGCTGAAGGTGAAAATGAGCGACTGATGGAGCATTCATCAACCCGTACGGCATGACGAGGTACTCATAATGCCCTGAGGTAGTACTGAACGCGGTCTTCCACTCGTCTCCCTCCCGGAATCGCACCAGGTTGTAAGCACTCCTGAGATCTAGTTTGGTGAAGAAGCCCGCCCCGTGTATTGACTCAATCACGTAAACACATTGAGCTCTTTAAATCAACCATTCCATTAGTTTACATGACAACTCTAAGCCCTGGGGCAGGATTGGACTTTCCTTGGTGCGTGATGTGGTTGTGGCTCAACGTAGAACCTACCCTTAATCACAAACCTATGATCATATTTCCATGCCTACCTCTCCTATCCCTCTACCCCTCCCTCTCCACCATCCCTCTCCACCCTCCCTCTCCTATCCCTCTGCACCCCTCCCTCTCCACAATCTCTATCCACCCCTCCCTCTCCTATCCCTCTCCACCCCTCCTTTTCCTATCCCTCTCCACCCCTCCTTCTCCTATCCCTCTCCACCCCTCCTTCTCCTATCCCTCTCCACCCCTCCTTTTCCTATCCCTCTCCACCCCCCCTACTCCTATCCCTTTCCACCCCTCCTTTTCCTATCCCTCTCCACCCCTCCTTTTCCTATCCCTCTCCACCCCTCCTTCTCCTATCCCTCTCCTCCCCTCCCTCTCCTATCCCTCTCCATTCAACATGAATGCTAGCCTAAGACGTATGTGTGTGTGTGTGAAACACATTTGTGTGTGCAGGTGTGTGTGTTCATTTGTACGTGTGTACAAGAAATAAACACTAGTCCACTGTAACCTCATTTAGATTCCCCTTGGAGAACAAAGACTGGTGTAAGTCTAAGATGATTCATCAACAACATGATGGAACTGCCCCACTCAGACTGATGCTGATGTCTGGCAAGACACAGATACGGTATTTCAGGAGAGAAGGGTGAAAAAAGCCAATAGTACTATTTCTGCAAAGATGCCTATGTAATTGCACTGCTGCTCAACCCTTCTCCCCAATACCAAACCCACTGTGTGCTCAACCTGGCACTACCAGGCCATGGCACAATGTTCCCTTTGGCACCCCCTGGTGTCTCCTGGGTAATAACTGTGTCATGGTGGCCTATGCACAATTATAAGGTGTATTCTATAGCTGCTGCATTAAAAGCTATGCACTAAAACTCTCATCAGGGGGTGTTTTTTTCCCTTCTCTCCTTCAGCAAAGATATTCAACATAATGTAGGGCCAGGAGTTTTATCTGACCACGTGTCCTGATAAGGAAATACTGATCTGGACCCTAGTAATATGATCTAACTGGTCCCTAGTAATAGGATCTAACTGGACCCTAGTAATCGGATCTAACTGGACCCTAGTAATAGGATCTAACTGGACCCTAGTAATAGGATCTAACTGGGCCCTAGTAATAGGATCTAACTGGCCCCTAGTAATAGGATCTAACTGGCCCCTAGTAATAGGATCTAACTAGCCCCTAGTAATAGGATCTAACTGGGCCCTAGTAATAGGATCTATCTGGACCCTAGTAATAGGATCTAACTGGACCCTAGTAATAGGATCTATCTGGACCCTAGTAATAGGATCTAACTGGACCCTAGTAATAGGATCTAACTGGACCCTAGTAATAGGATCTATCTAGAACCTAGTAATAGGATCTAACTGGACCCTAGTAATAGGACCTAACTGGACCCTAGTAATAGGACCTAACTGGACCCTAGTAACAAGATCTATCTGGACCCTAGTAATAGGTTCTAACTGGACCCTAGTAATAAGATCTATCTGGACCCTAGTAATAGGATCTAACTGGACCCTAGTAATAGGATCTAACTGGACCCTAGTAATAGGATCTATCTGGACCCTAGTAATAGGATCTAACTGGACCCTAGTAATAAGATCTATCTGGACCCTAGTAATAGGATCTAACTGGACCCTAGTAATAGGATCTAACTGGACCCTAGTAATAGGATCTAACTGGACCCTAGTAATAGGATCTATCTGGACCCTAGTAATAGGATCTAACTGGACCCTAGTAATATGATCTAACTGGACCCTAGTAATAAGATCTATCTGGACCCTAGTAATAGGATCTATCTGGACCCTAGTAATAAGATCTATCTGGACCCTAGTAATAGGATCTAACTGGACCCTAGTAATAGGATCTAACTGGACCCTAGTAATAGGATCTATCTGGACCCTAGTAATAGGATCTAACTGGACCCTAGTAATATGATCTAACTGGACCCTAGTAATAAGATATATCTGGACCCTAGTAATAGGATCTATCTGGATCCTAGTAATAGGATCTATCTGGACCCTAGTAATAGGATCTAACTGGACCCTAGTAATAGGATCTAACTGGACCCTAGTAATAGGATCTAACTGGACCCTAGTAATAGGATCTATCTGGACCCTAGTAATAGGATCTATCTGGACCCTAGTAATAGGATCTAACTGGACCCTAGTAATAAGATCTATCTGGACCCTAGTAATAGGATCTAACTGGACCCTAGTAATAGGATCTAACTGGACCCTAGTAATAGGATCTAACTGGACCCTAGTAATAGGATCTATCTGGACCCTAGTAATAGGATCTAACTGGACCCTAGTAATATGATCTAACTGGACCCTAGTAATAAGATCTATCTGGACCCTAGTAATAGGATCTATCTGGACCCTAGTAATAAGATCTATCTGGACCCTAGTAATAGGATCTAACTGGACCCTAGTAATAGGATCTAACTGGACCCTAGTAATAGGATCTATCTGGACCCTAGTAATAGGATCTAACTGGACCCTAGTAATATGATCTAACTGGACCCTAGTAATAAGATATATCTGGACCCTAGTAATAGGATCTATCTGGATCCTAGTAATAGGATCTATCTGGACCCTAGTAATAGGATCTAACTGGACCCTAGTAATAGGATCTAACTGGACCCTAGTAATAGGATCTAACTGGACCCTAGTAATAGGATCTATCTGGACCCTAGTAATAGGATCTAACTGGACCCTAGTAATAGGATATAACTGGACCCTAGTAATAGGATCTAACTGGACACTAGTAATAGGATCTAACTGGACCCTAGTAATAAGATCTATCTGGACCCTAGTAATAGAATATAACTGGAACCTAGACTTTGTCCTGGTCAAGTTGCATGGTCAGAAAAACCTACTAGCTGTTTCATATTTAGCATGGGAGGTAGTGAGAGAATGTCATACTAATAACAAGTGTGTTTATTACCTCTCTGCACTAGGAAATATGTAGCCTGAGTGACGGTCTGTGCCATCAGGACAACTCCTTAACATTTGTTTGGCTTGAGAAGGAACAATGGAATTGACAAGAGCATAAAACCAGTGGAAGCAGAATAGCCCTGAAACATAACTGATCCACCACCATTTCTTTACAGTAGGGGGTTATTTTCTGTTTATGCATCTTTCTTTCAACACCAAATCCACCACTGGTGTGTGTGAACAAAGAGATTTATTTCATGTCATACAAGAGCGTTTGCTGACAGGGATTTTGCTAAACGGCATTGGTACTTGGACTGGAACCGGAGTTACGGTCAGATAACATTAAAATCTATCTCCTTGGCCACGCAAACCGGTGGTGGGTATGGTGTTGAAATAAGGAAGCTGTGCCGCTCCCTCCCAGGTATGAAGTCGGTGGCATTCATGAGACCACATACAACAGCATCATGAAGTGACACTGACATCAGTAAGGACCTGTACTCCAACAACATTCTATATGGTGGTACCACCATGTACCCTGGTCTCCAGCACCATTAAAATCAAGGTAAATGGCTGGGAACAGGCCTACGATACACACACACACGGGGGGGGGGGGGGGGGGCACAGGACCTGACATTTGAGCTATTTCTTATGATTACAAAACTACATGAAAGAATGAAACTGAAGAAAGGACATGTAAAATAGAGAGAACTTTCAAACATATGGAACTCTGCTCTCTAAACCTCCCCCCTCGTGTAGATGATTGACCCCCCTGAGAATAAGTGCTCAGTCTGGGTCGGTGGATCCATCTTTTCCTCACTGTCCACCTTCCAGCGAAGGTGGATCAGTAAGGATGAATACAAGGAGGCTAGAGCTTCCATCATCCACAGGAAGTGCTTCTAACCACCATTCCCTGCACCCCTGTATCCCACTCCAACCAGCATATGACCCCACCATCCTCCTGATAGAGGGGGTCATTTTGCTGAAGTTGTGAAGTTTCCCCTAGCTACAGATCTAGGATCAGCTTCCCCTTCCCCAATCGTAAGTGCAAAACTGACCCAAGATCAGTGTCTAGGGGCACACCCTACCCCTTAATACACCGTCCAATGACCTTCCACTCTTGTGACCTCTTACACCCACCGTCTTCAAAACCCTCTCTTTGGCCACAAATACGAGTATAAGACGAGTCAACAACAGTATTTGGACATGAGTTAATAGAAAATGAACTTTTAAAAGTGAGATTTTGACTTGGCAGTTATTTAAAAAGGTCCAACATTCAGATTTGTAAAGCTTTCTTTATTGATGAACAGACTGGGATTCTCAGTGTTACACACAAATCATTCATCATTTGATTTTATTTCTATTACTGTACTAAATGTTTTCTAAATCACATTTGACACAATGAGATAAAATACCTTATAAGCCCTTGAAATAGTCAGAAAAAAGATAAATCTGCTGCTAAAATGTACTACTTGTCACACCCTGACCTTAGAGAGCTTTTTATGTCTCTATTTTGGTTTGGTCAGGGTGTGATTTGGGTGGGCATTCTATGTTCTATTTTCTATGTTTTGGTATTTCTTTGTTTTGGCCTGGTATGGTTCTCAATCAGGGACAGCTGTCTATCGTTGTCTCTGATTGGGAACCATACTTAGCTGGCCTTTTCGCTCCTTTCTGTGTGGGAAGTTAACTTTGTTTGTGGCACATAGCACTTAAGCGTGTGTCGTGTCGTGTCGTGTCGTGTCGTGTCGTCGTGTCGTGTCGTGTCGTGCAAAAGCTAGCATCTGGCACATTTTTACTGTGACTGCCTCTCCACCTCAGGTTTTTACTTGCCATACCAGAGGAAGAGGGGCACACCGTTGTTGCCAGAATTCAGACTTTTTTCAATGAAGACCAAGCCGGCCTCCTCATAAGGACCGTCTGCCTTGTGGTTGGATGTAATGGTCAAGGCCTTGATAGGGAGAGATCCATCTTTCTTGAGCCAGACAAACACTGGCCGACCGGATGTTCCCTCGTTGAGGTTAACATTCACCACGGAGAAACCACGCTGCTGTAGGCTGAAATCCTGCTCATGGTTGATGGAGACATTCACCCTGGTGACCCCGCAGCCCTGATCAGTGGATTGACGGTACCAGAGGAAGATCCAGCTTCCTCCAGCACCTCTATTGAGATCTTCATCAATCCGGATGTAGCCCTTGTTGAAAAGGTTGATGTGTTCTTGGTATGAGATGGTGGCAGCAACGTCACAGATGTAGGTCTCACTCTCTCTCTTCACCCAGAGGTAGACGTAATCTCCTAAGCTACCGCGGTTCAGATCACATGGTAGCCTTTCCCAGCCGTATTTGAATTGAGCGGCCTCTGCATTCACATCAGTGGTGAGTAGCAGATCAACAATGGGAATGTCATACTTAGGGCTTGCACCACTAAAGTACCACAGATGGATGACATTTCCCTTTGCTCCAGAGTTGATGTTTTCTGGGAGCTCAGTGTACCCTGCACTCCTCGGGCCATCTTTCATTCCATCAGTGAATGAGAACTGGACTCTGGTGATGGGTTCTTCATTGCTCCAGAGTTGATGTTTTCTGGGAGCTCAGTGTACCCTGCACTCCTCAGGCCATCTGTCATTCCATCAGTGAATGAGAACTGGACTCTGGTGATGGGTTCTTCATTGTCCTTTTTGTACCACATGTAAACTCTGGTGATGGATGAATTGCCTTGGTTGAGGTTTACATCCATCATGTGAAAGCCTTGGCCACGAAGCTGTTGTTCCCTTTCAGAGTTAGTGGAGATAGCAATTTCTGTGATGTATTTAGAAGCCATTTTGGGTAGTTGGAGACAAGTGTCTGTAAAGTAAGAATCAATAGTGAAATTGGTCAACACCTCATATGATGCAAGAAACAACACTAAATACACCAAAGACCAGAACATTTGATAAGGATAAAATATGAAATAATTGACAGCTAGCTTTTTAAAGCATTTTCTCCAGCTGTTCTAAAGGGGAAACATTAAAATGATGACTTCAAGGATGCATGAAAAACGCCCTGAACAGATACTAAAACAGAAACATGGGCTCGGCTGAGTCAAATGAATAATTATACAAATATATTCATTTATAAGTTAACTGAAAAAGAAAAAGAACCACTACAACACATAATCACATAAACCAGGTGTGGTAACAACGCCCCCTAGAGGACAGCATTCACCACATATTTGTTTTGCTCAGTTTAACATCAGTTATGATCTAAATTGAAGACTATGGTGCTTTGATCATCTGAATCAGGTGTTATGGTGCTAGTGGAGCAAGTGTGCAACCAATGCATCCCACCACCACCCTGCCCTTTAAAGTAACACACCGACATACTCATATTCACATCAGGACCCTTAATTGGAAGTCATTTCTTTACCAGTGATGTTGTGTTCTTCTGTTCTGGAGTGTCAGACGTTGTTGGAGCGAACCATTAAGGAGAGAGCTGAGCATTAAATAGGTCTAGTTGCCAGGCTGAAATAGCAAGGACATGCACATTAAGAGAAGGTGACACCCAGGCCTTCTCTTTCCATGGAGTGGCTCGATCCTGTTATGTTTGTGATAGGGTCCTTCCATGGAGGGGCTCGGCCCTGTTATGTTTGTGATAGGGTCCTTCCATGGAAGGACTCAGTTTTTCTACTTTGTATTAAAGTCTAAATTGAATTCACAAGGTCTCTTGCCTCCTCTCTAGTGGGTTAAAATGGCAGAACTTGGCACAGAGTAACAGAACTCCAACCGTTACTGTCATTTTGAGCTATGGCTAGGTTAAGCAAAGCTACTATTTAATTGAGTTTTTCATGGTCAGCATAATTCCATTTATTCTCAACAACACAACTGTGTTATATTTCTCTAGTAGAAAGTGTACAAATCAGAGAGCTGAGTATCTCTTTTATACAGTTTGTTTACACCAGTTAAGGTGTAAAATTATTATTATTTTTTTTTTACCCCTTTTTCTCCCCAATTTCGTGGTATCCAATTGTTACTACTATCTTGTCTCATCGCTACAACTCCCTTACGGGCTCGGGAGAGACGAAGGTTGAATGTCATGTGTCCTCCGATACACAACCCAACCAGCCGCACTGCTTCTTAACACAGCGCGCATCCAACCTGGAAGCCAGCCGCACCCGGCAACCTTGGCTAGCGCGCACTGCGCCCAGCCCGCCACAGGAGTCACTGGTGTGCGATGAGACAAGGACATCCCTACCGACCAAGCCCTCCCTAACCCGGACGACGCTAGGCCAATTGTACGTCGCCCCACGGACCTCCCGGTCGCGGCCGGTTACGACAGAGCCTGGGCGTGAACCCAGGGACTCTGATGGCACAGTACAGCGCCATCCGGGAGGCCTAGGTGTAAGATTATTAACCTATTAACAACAATTCTACAGAATACATATTACTAGGAACTGTATTTTTCCTCCTCCACAGACCACACCCCTCCTCTAGTCATGTCTCAACCTGTCCATCCAGTACCCAGTTCATTATTAAGGTGTAAAATGATTAACCTATCAGAGTTCTACAGAATACATATTACTAGGAACTGTATCTTTCCTCCTCCACAGACCACACCCCTCCTCTAGTCATGTCTCAACCTGTCCGTCCAGTACCAAGTTCATGTCTCCTTCTGACCCTGACCTGAACGTTGGAATCCATAGAGGTGGAACTGCCACTTCAGTTTGCGATTTACAACAAAGACGTTAATTCAAACAACAAAGACAAAATCATCGGACATCATTAAACATTATTACCCACACAATAGAACAGCAGATGTTTTTATTTCGATATACATCTTGATTTAGAGAGTAGATCATATTTAATATTGCAGAGAGATCAATGTAATTATCTGCACCATTTCCAATCCCCCATACTTTATTATTTTCCCCTAAGGTGAATTAGGGTGGGTGAATTAATGTATTGATTAAATGTTTCCTTTTAGCATTAGGCTTAGCCTACTGGTTTAGCCTACTGGTTTAACCTACTGGTTTAGCCTACTGGTTTAGCCTACTGGTTTAGCCTACTGGTTTAGCCTACTGCACAATTTAAAATGCAACAAAAGGTTTAGAACATGAAGAACTTGAGGTAATGGTTCCAGAACCACCAGGTGCATTCATCTTTCAAATCCAAACAAACCTGAATTCATGACCTACTGAAAAGTGAAAACAAGATGAATGCCAACAAATCCAGATTCTTCCCCTCTCTCTATGACCAGTCCAACGCATGCGGGGATATTTGGACCTCCATTTTGCAGGACCATAATCATTGCAATGCGCAGCAGAAGCAGCAGCAGCCCGTTAGAGACACGGAGCGGTGGCCTGACACGGGCATCCTACTGGTGAACAACTACCAACCTCTGGAGGTGTTTAGTCCTCCGACCGGTATCCATGTAGCCAGGAGGAGCGAAATGGACGAAGTCAACGAGCTGGCTATCCTGATGATGGAGTTGGAGTTGGGAGAGCAGATGGGAGAGCCTTTAGATCACGGGAGATGTAAAATACAGTGCTATTTTTTTCATATGACAATCTGACTTCCAACGCGCTGTTTCGTATTGTAGACCTAGTAGGTCTATGTGACAGACAGACAGTTTGGGGCGTCTGATGCTGTTGTCTATTACAATGTTAGACCTCTATGGAAAATTAGTGCCAACACTTTTATAAATTGATTGATTCTCTTTCCCTCCCATTATAGATTACTTCCTAAACAACCTTCATACATCTGTCATCCAACAACTGAGAAGAGAAGGATTCAAATCAGGGAAAAAACTATAATGATTGTATCAGAATTACCTTGACTAACAACTATTTATGTTCATAAATAAATCATATATTAAAGTCACAAACCACATTCTTCATCAAACAGCCAATCTGTCATCCCTTTTATTGAGTTAATCTGCAAAGATTCAGATCACATAATCTGCCATCTTGTTTCTCTCTTCAGACTGATGTATCAGCATTCACATGTGAAAAGTGTTCATTTCATCACAAAACTGGTCAGCATCTACATAACAGACAGAAAGGGTTTCATTTTACAATACTGCAGCTATATGGTAACATAACCGTCCATCCTCAACCATGAGTGTTGTCAGTCCATCAGCAAAAGAGATGCTGGAAACAGAAAAGCAACAGAGTTCTGGTCTGGAGTTACAGTAAGAGAGAGTATTCCTCTCCTATTTACACTCAGACACACAGGACGGGCTGGAAAACCCAATCTCCCAGGGTGCATCTGAAAACAGAAACTCTACTGTACAGGGGGTCAGTACAAAAGGAAATCAGGGGGAAAAACTATGACCTACATCTGAAATAATGCAATAATGTGTCGTCATGATAAACACAGAAGGAGAAAATATGTTACATTTTTGGGACAATTCTTCATTTTAACAGTTTATTTTTGTGTTGCAATACCACCTATGATGTGTGAGGTGATATGCTCTTCCACCCATCCTTTGGTATACTGTGACCAAACGATTACACTCTCACTTGTTCCTCTTATCAAAGATAATCAAACCAGGCTCATCTCAGCCTTGGTTTCCATGTGTAGACTCATGCATGCCATGTCCACCCATTAGAATACCAAGAGCCACTGTATGAATACTGTACTGAAAAGGAGCTTCAGACAAGGTGTGTTCCCTCACTGGGAACGAGAGAATAAAAGCCAGAATCCATGGAGAGGACCAAACTTAGGACTGGGAGCTGCCCTAACCTTTTCACCTTCCTGTCCAGCAACAGTTAACATAACACCTATAGGATAAAGTGCATTTGAGCTGGTTCTCGTTAAAAATAAAAAGTTACAGTACAATCATCAAGGAGGAGATCAAAGTCATTGGGATCGACATTCACAATATGATGTAAAGAATGCACTGCTGACAGGGGACCTTGGTCTTCAAAGGTCAAACTAATAGCTATGTAGTTAGTGTCCCAGTCCACCACTGTCCATATGGACTGTATAGTATCATTATACCTACTAGAGGACCTTGGTCTTCAATCCTGTGGATTTTGTGCATTAAACCAGAGATGCACATCTCCAGTCCTAAAATGTCAAAGAGTCAGTCTGCTTTTTGTCTTATCTGATCATTACTAGAAGAAAAAACATTACAGAATGTAGAAATGTATTGTGTAGAACACAGATATGACACTCTGTTATATAGAATCATTACAGTGCAATACATACTTTCTCTAACATTTGCTGAGTGGATTCTGTGGCCAATTTATGATTTCTTTATGATTTCTAAAGATTTCTAAAGAAAAGAGAAATCTAACTGAGCACTGTGTCAGCATTTAAAGTGTCCTCTCTCCTTTCTGTTAAGAAACACATTACATTTACAGTTGTGTTAAACCCAGTCCAACCCAGTGCCCAAGAAAAGGGCTACAGTACTGGATTTCTGATCATGTTCACGTTGTGAAAGGCAGTTTGGAGGCATCGCCAAGAAACAAGTGAAATTGTTGTTGGCATCCTTCAGATTCAAGTGTTTGTCGACACAATAATCACAGTTTATGAGGCACATGTGTTCTGACAGGTGTGTCTTCCAAACATGGTGTCAGATCTCAACTCACCATTCATATCCATTCATATACAATACCAGCACCTCCTTTTCATAGGAGAAAATCAACACCCTTCTTTAAATCTACTGACTTCAATTGTGCCTAATTTGTGGTCCAATGTAATTTGTGGTCATGTTGTTTTCAAACTACTTGAAATTATACTTAGAAGACATGGCTGAGCACAGACAAAGGGAATCTGACTCAGACCTCAATTGTCATTGAAGAACATAAGCTAAATCCCCTCTCAGTCAGAGGATGGAATACCCAGGGCCATTGGAGATGACAACAAAACAGAAGTCAGTCTTTTAGTTGAAATGAACTTGTTCTATAAAAAGAGCTAAGATACATGACATCCCTTTACATGCTTATATATACACATTATACAACGGGTGGGTCTAATCCTGAATGCTGATTGGTTAAAACCGCATTCCAGCCAGTGTCTATTCCACAAGTTACCACCGGCTAAATCTATGATGTTAAAATGTCTATTTACTCTGTTCCATATGACTGCGCAATCCACTGTCTCATCATCCCAGCCAAGCAATTTATAAACTTAATCTCCACTATAAAAAGCATCTAGACATGATCTCCCATTTCCTTTAGACTAACATTTAGTTTTCAACAGCAGAGTGTTGTATTAACCTTGCTGTCTGTTTCTCTGACATTTGCAACATTGTTTCAATATTCAAATTCAACCTCCAGCTGTCCCATAGTAATGAACATGTCGGGAGTCGGGACAGGACAGACAGGCAGCGTTTCTCAACAAGTCAAAATTATGAATCAGCTGGTATCGTTTTTATGGATATATACAAAGAAATGTAAATTGAAAAAAGGTCAAATGAAACGAAGTGCAGCTAGTTTGCAGTCTTTCCAGCTTCAGTTTGAAGTGATTGTGTTAGCTGTGTTGTTGGTTAGCCTCTCTGAACAACAGTGTCCTGACAAGTGAGCACATTTTGTATGCCAGGACAAATCGAGCCTCAATAGCTCATTGTTATGGATTAATCCTAATAAATATCTCTAGAAAACAGCTAAAACAAATGCAACTACTTTGCTGTTATTCTAGCTGTAAGTTAGTCTTAGTTGGCTAACGAGAAAGAAAAGGATAAGAACGTTGCCAGCCGGCATGGAAACGGAACATTTAGAACAAATGACTGGGTCACATCCATAAATACAGAACAAAAAGACTGAACGACTCTGTGCTTCTCTACTGTAGCAACCAAACTGATAGAACGGACGACAAGCCGGCTAGATTTGTGTCAGGACTATATCTTGTAGAAGGATGTAATAGTATGACTAAATTAATTTTAAAAAATTATAATAATGAACATATGTCAATCATTATTTGAATATGTTGGTAACACATTGTATAAAAGTGATGCCCTCGAAACCGGTGTTTGGAGAATATAGTGCCACGGTCTGCCTGCCCTCGAAACCGGTGTTTGGAGAATATAGTGCCAGGGTCTGCCTGCCCTCGACTTCATCTCAGGCCTAACAACAACCGTGCCAATATATCCTCCAAAAACCCTTGGCTCGTTATCACTTCATTCTGATGTTCTGAAGTGGTTGGACCTTTGTGCATGAACATGTGACGACTCTCTCTGCCTCATCAGTTCTATTGATGTCATGACATACTCCTCTGTGGGTTGCTAAGGTTACTGTCCTGGTTAGTGAAACACTCATCTTTCATTATTACAGGTCTTTAGATGTGGGGATGACAGATGTACAATGTAAAGGAACAGGTAATGTAACTATAGAGACATCGTTAAGAAGAGATGACTGACAGTTTGAGATAGAACACTTTCACTCTTCAGTAACTCCAAAATAACAGCATGATGATGAAACGTGGGATTTTCCCACTTTGAGAGAGGTGGGGGAGAGAGAGAAATAGAAAGAAAGAGGCTTTTATCAGTCTTAATATACAAATGTCAAAAAAGTTGAGTTTGAGAGTTTGTTTTGTCTCTAGTGTTACAGCATGTTCAGAAAAGAGAGTGCTGCAATTCCACCTCCCGGCCACTAGAGGGAGGGATTACACCTGGAACTCAAACATGTCTGTCTGCTTCTTGGCCAGCTTTGCCACCTCCTGGCGGATGGCCTGGACCAGGGCGGATGTGGAGAGACTGCTGAGGGGGACTCTGTCTCTGGGCTCCCCCGCATCGGGCAGGCTCTGCTGGGACGCGGCGGTGGTCGGGGTGGGGGGTGGCCCCATGGCCTGGCCGTAGTGTAGGGGGAGTCTGGGGGAGCTGCCTTGAGGGTAGCGGGGATGAGGGAAGGCCTCCACGTACCCTGGGAGAGCCACCTGGAAGAGAGGGTAGGCCAGGTGTCACCAAAACTACCACACAGGGTTTGATACCCACCAACACGACAGGAAATACAGCTGGTGCTTTGTTTTTATTTTCCAAATTCAAAAACATATTATCCTTATTGGATCAGTGTGCTGGGTGAACATTGTCTCTCTTCCACATGTATTACACATATTCAAATGGCTGAAAACAAGGGAAAATATACACAAGCACACTTGGATGAAACTCACACAATAAAATAAATTAACAAGTAAAAATTAAAACGGCGATTAAAATATCTGTGACTTTTAAAAATGGACTTTCGATTCAAACCAAGCATTTGAACTCCACTTATGGGTTAGTTTAGAATGTGGACATGAGATGTGTCTGACTCTACACACACAACTAATCATAGAAATACCCAAAAGAAAAAAGAAAAGAGGTGTTCATTTAGGAAATGTGCTCAACTACCCCGGTATTTTGCTGTGTCCACTCAACGCCAGCCATACATTCAGTTCAGCAAATGGTTTCTAAATGACACTGGTTCTGCAAAAAACATTGTGTGAAGGCATCTGGTTGAAACAGGCAGACAAACAGGGATACAAAGAACATTCCATACAGAAGAGGAAAGGCCAGTGAGGAGAGGGGAGGTCACATGATCAATAACAGATCTGACAGAGGGGGAAAGGCCAGTGAGGAGAGGGGAGGTCACATGATCAATAACAGATCTGACAGAGGAGGAAAGGCCAGTGAGGAGAGGGGAGGTCACATGATCAATAACAGATCTGACAGAGGGGGAAAGGCCAGTGAGGAGAGGGGAGGTCACATGGTCAATAACAGATCCGACAGAGGGGGAAAGGCCAGTGAGGAGAGGGGAGGTCACATGGTCAATAACAGATCTGACAGAGGGGGAAAGGCCAGTGAGGAGAGGGGAGGTCACATGATCAATAACAGATCTGACAGAGGGGGAAAGGCCAGTGAGGAGAGGGGAGGTCACATGGTCAATAACAGATCTGACAGAGGGGGAAAGGCCAGTGAGGAGAGGGGAGGTCACATGATCAATAACAGATCTGACAGAGGAGGAAAGGCCAGTGAGGAGAGGGGAGGTCACATGGTCAATAACAGATCTGACAGAGGGGGAAAGGCCAGTGAGGAGAGGGGAGGTCACATGGTCAATAACAGATCTGACAGAGGGGGAAAGGCCAGTGAGGAGAGGGGAGGTCACATGATCAATAACAGATCTGACAGAGGAGGAAAGGCCAGTGAGGAGAGGGGAGGTCACATGGTCAATAACAGATCTGACAGAGGAGGAAAGGCCAGTGAGGAGAGGGGAGGTCACATGATCAATAACAGATCTGACAGAGGGGGAAAGGCCAGTGAGGAGAGGGGAGGTCACATGGTCAATAACAGATCTGACAGAGGGGGAAAGGCCAGTGAGGAGAAGGGAGGTCACATGGTCAATAACAGATCTGACAGAGGGGGAAAGGCCAGTGAGGAGAGGGGAGGTCACATGGTCAATAACAGATCTGACAGAAGAGGAAAGGCCAGTGAGGAGAGGGGAGGTCACATGATCAATAACAGATCTGACAGAAGAGGAAAGGCCAGTGAGGAGAGGGGAGGTCACATGATCAATAACAGATCTGACAGAGGAGGAAAGGCCAGTGAGGAGAGGGGAGGTCACATGATCAATAACAGATCTGACAGAGGGGGAAAGGCCAGTGAGGAGAGGGGAGGTCACATGGTCAATAACAGATCTGACAGAAGAGGAAAGGCCAGTGAGGAGAGGGGAGGTCACATGGTCAATAACAGATCTGACAGAAGAGGAAAGGCCAGTGAGGAGAAGGGAGATCACATGGTCAATAACAGATCTGACAGAGGGGGAAAGGCCAGTGAGGAGAGGGGAGGTCACATGGTCAATAACAGATCTGACAGAAGAGGAAAGGCCAGTGAGGAGAGGGGAGGTCACATGATCAATAACAGATCTGACAGAGGGGGAAAGGCCAGTGAGGAGAGGGGAGGTCACATGATCAATAACAGATCTGACAGAGGAGGAAAGGCCAGTGAGGAGAGGGGAGGTCACATGGTCAATAACAGATCTGACAGAGGAGGAAAGGCCAGTGAGGAGAGGGGAGGTCACATGATCAATAACAGATCTGACAGAGGGGGAAAGGCCAGTGAGGAGAGGGGAGGTCACATGATCAATAACAGATCTGACAGAGGGGGAAAGGCCAGTGAGGAGAGGGGAGGTCACATGATCAATAACAGATCTGACAGAGGGGGAAAGGCCAGTGAGGAGAGGGGAGGTCACATGGTCAATAACAGATCTGACAGAGGGGGAAAGGCCAGTGAGGAGAGGGGAGGTCACATGGTCAATAACAGATCTGACAGAAGAGGAAAGGCCAGTGAGGAGAGGGGAGGTCACATGATCAATAACAGATCTGACAGAGGGGGAAAGGCCAGTGAGGAGAGGGGAGGTCACATGATCAATAACAGATCTGACAGAGGGGGAAAGGCCAGTGAGGAGAGGGGAGGTCACATGGTCAATAACAGATCTGACAGAGGGGGAAAGGCCAGTGAGGAGAGGGGAGGTCACATGGTCAATAACAGATCTGACAGAAGAGGAAAGGCCAGTGAGGAGAGGGGAGGTCACATGGTCAATAACAGATCTGACAGAGGGGGAAAGGCCAGTGAGGAGAGGGGAGGTCACATGGTCAATAACAGATCTGACAGAGGGGGAAAGGCCAGTGAGGAGAGGGGAGGTCACATGGTCAATAACAGATAGACAGAGGAGGAAAGGCCAGTGAGGAGAGGGGAGGTCACATGGTCAATAACAGATCTGACAGAGGGGGAAAGGCCAGTGAGGAGAGGGGAGGTCACATGATCAATAACAGATCTGACAGAGGGGGAAAGGCCAGTGAGGAGAGGGGAGGTCACATGGTCAATAACAGATCTGACAGAGGGGGAAAGGCCAGTGAGGAGAGGGGAGGTCACATGATCAATAACAGATCTGACAGAGGAGGAAAGGCCAGTGAGGAGAGGGGAGGTCACATGGTCAATAACAGATCTGACAGAGGGGGAAAGGCCAGTGAGGAGAGGGGAGGTCACATGGTCAATAACAGATCTGACAGAGGGGGAAAGGCCAGTGAGGAGAGGGGAGGTCACATGATCAATAACAGATCTGACAGAGGAGGAAAGGCCAGTGAGGAGAGGGGAGGTCACATGGTCAATAACAGATCTGACAGAGGAGGAAAGGCCAGTGAGGAGAGGGGAGGTCACATGATCAATAACAGATCTGACAGAGGGGGAAAGGCCAGTGAGGAGAGGGGAGGTCACATGGTCAATAACAGATCTGACAGAGGGGGAAAGGCCAGTGAGGAGAAGGGAGGTCACATGGTCAATAACAGATCTGACAGAGGGGGAAAGGCCAGTGAGGAGAGGGGAGGTCACATGGTCAATAACAGATCTGACAGAAGAGGAAAGGCCAGTGAGGAGAGGGGAGGTCACATGATCAATAACAGATCTGACAGAAGAGGAAAGGCCAGTGAGGAGAGGGGAGGTCACATGATCAATAACAGATCTGACAGAGGAGGAAAGGCCAGTGAGGAGAGGGGAGGTCACATGATCAATAACAGATCTGACAGAGGGGGAAAGGCCAGTGAGGAGAGGGGAGGTCACATGGTCAATAACAGATCTGACAGAAGAGGAAAGGCCAGTGAGGAGAGGGGAGGTCACATGGTCAATAACAGATCTGACAGAAGAGGAAAGGCCAGTGAGGAGAAGGGAGATCACATGGTCAATAACAGATCTGACAGAGGGGGAAAGGCCAGTGAGGAGAGGGGAGGTCACATGGTCAATAACAGATCTGACAGAAGAGGAAAGGCCAGTGAGGAGAGGGGAGGTCACATGATCAATAACAGATCTGACAGAGGGGGAAAGGCCAGTGAGGAGAGGGGAGGTCACATGATCAATAACAGATCTGACAGAGGAGGAAAGGCCAGTGAGGAGAGGGGAGGTCACATGGTCAATAACAGATCTGACAGAGGAGGAAAGGCCAGTGAGGAGAGGGGAGGTCACATGATCAATAACAGATCTGACAGAGGGGGAAAGGCCAGTGAGGAGAGGGGAGGTCACATGATCAATAACAGATCTGACAGAGGGGGAAAGGCCAGTGAGGAGAGGGGAGGTCACATGATCAATAACAGATCTGACAGAGGGGGAAAGGCCAGTGAGGAGAGGGGAGGTCAAATGGTCAATAACAGATCTGACAGAGGGGGAAAGGCCAGTGAGGAGAGGGGAGGTCACATGGTCAATAACAGATCTGACAGAAGAGGAAAGGCCAGTGAGGAGAGGGGAGGTCACATGGTCAATAACAGATCTGACAGAGGGGGAAAGGCCAGTGAGGAGAGGGGAGGTCACATGGTCAATAACAGATCTGACAGAGGGGGAAAGGCCAGTGAGGAGAGGGGAGGTCACATGATCAATAACAGATCTGACAGAGGGGGAAAGGCCAGTGAGGAGAGGGGAGGTCACATGATCAATAACAGATCTGACAGAGGGGGAAAGGCCAGTGAGGAGAGGGGAGGTCACATGATCAATAACAGATCTGACAGAGGGGGAAATGGAACCCGTTTCATGTTTAACAGACAGAGAGAGACAGAGAGTATTGTACAATAGAAAATTAGGAACCACATTTTGCTTAGTGGTAGATGAGGAATGAGCTCACTGTCAATCCCTGATAAGGCTCTCTGCAGAGGCTGTCATGAAAATGTCTTCATATTCACTGATGAGTCACATTTTGGTGTCTTACAAACATCCAGGAAAACACATTGAGCTCTGTAACTTTCCATTAGTTTACATAACAACTCTAAGACCTGGGGCAGGATTGGGCTTTCCCTTGTGTGTGGTGTGGTTGTGGCTCGAGGTAGAACATACCATTAAGCACAGATTTAGGATCAGAATATTTCACCCCCATCCTAACTTTACCATAAGGTAACGTATCTGTCCCAGGATCAGTGGTGTTAGCAATTTTTGTTACTCTTCAATAACACAAACCCCAAAGCAAATCAGGGGGAGGAAAATAGGTTTATTCAAAGAGGCCAAATCATAGATGTTATGGTCATTCTCCCCTGTCCTCAGTGATTCTCTCCAGTGGTTCTCTCCCCAGAACAAAGGGACAGCATGTAGTTTTATAACCCAGCCCTAGCCTGTGCTTGACCAATTAGAATTCCTTGCAATAAAACTAGCCAATGGCCAAATAACAAGTATCTTATTTCAGAAGACATATTCCTCCCATGTCTCTGAACCATTGAGCAATAATTCCCTATTACAGAAAAAACACTATTCCCTTCATCATTATTACTCTATTGACTTCTCGTCCTTTTGACCTCTCATCCTCTGTCTCTGCGTTGTTTATTTATCTTTGACCTATTCTTACAGTGGGTAGCTACTTCTACCTACGCGGTGAGTGTGGAGAGTAGGGGGGGTTCTTACAGAGTCAGCCCACTGGGGGGGCACGTCCTCAGGCTCGGGGGGGTAGGACATCCAGGATGGGCTGTGGTAGGAGGACGGGGGCGTGGAGGCAAAGTACTCAGAGTAACCCGACCGCGAGGCTGGGATGGCGTACACCGCTGTGATGGGGTTTCCTGTGGGGGGGTTAGGAGGTCGTTATACAGGGGAAATACTACAATGACAACCGCCATTACTGGAAGAAGAATCAAGTTGTTCTACAATTGTGAAAAACAACAAAGTTAACCTAGACCTAGACCTAAACCTAAATCCTAACCCTAATTCTAACTCCTAACCCAAACCCAAACTCCTAACCCAAACTCCTAACCCAAACCCTAACTCCTAACCTAGACCCTCACAAGGATAATAAAATAAATTTAAAAAACAGACAAACAGGTTCTGACCTGAGTAGGTGGACATCGGCTGTTCTGCTGTGACTGAGGGGAGTGCTGCTCTGGAGAGGGGGACTGAGGGGAGTGCTGCTCTGGAGAGGGGGACTGAGGGGAGTGCTGCTCTGGAGAGGGGGACTGAGGGGAGTGCTGCTCTGGAGAGGGGGACTGAGGGGAGTGCTGCTCTGGAGAGGGGGACTGAGGGGAGTGCTGCTCTAGAGAGAGAGACATAGGGGGCGCTGCTGTCATTATGCTGGGTCTGCATATCCGTCATGTTGGTCCCAGACTCTGAGATCCTGGCCGTGGACCCCAGGTCAGGCGACGAGCTGAGTCAGAGAGAGAGATAATGCTCACATCGCAAAATCACATTCACATGCAACACATATTCTTCACCTCAAGAGGACAGTGGTGCTCCATATAAGACCCACAGTAACACTGGATTCTCATTGCTATTCATGTCATCTTCCTCTGCACTGATTCTGCTTTCAAATGTGCAGTATACACGACTGAGATCAGTCTGGCCACACTGCATTTCCCTGGTGAATATTACCATGTGAATGTTGGGGAGTTCAGTGATTCATTTTTGGTTGAGAGTGAGGTGTTGCAGCTTTGATTCATTCGAGGAAAGAATAGTGTTATGGGGCTGTGTGTGTGTGTGTGTGTGTGTGTGTGTGTCCTGGCCGTACCGTCTTAGAGAGGTCCCTGGAGGGGGGCCGGTGCGAGGGGGAATAGGGGGTGGAGGAGAGGTCATAACCATGTCAGGAAGCTGGGTGAACCTAAAGGCCTGGAAGAAGACAAGTCAACACACACATGAATAATATACTGTGGGTTGATGTTTTCTGATAGGAGAAAGTGTCTACTTGTTAAGGTTTAGTCAACTAGAACCAGTACAGTAGTACATTTTGACCTAACATAACCATTCCCAGAGGTTGTATCCTTCCACCCACTCACAGGTTTGGGGAGGCTGCACTGATACATGTCTGCTCCGTACGCCGGCACCCACTGCAGCCCTCCTCCCCGGCCACGGCTCATGGTTCCCGGGGCACTGGTCACCACGTCAGAGTAGGGCAGGGGTGGAGGTCCGGGGCTGTAGTGGCCGTGGTGGTAACCGTGGTGGGGGTGGGGATGATGGGAGTGGTGGTGGCGTCCGGCTGTGGAGGAGTGTCCCCCTGAGGCCAGGCTGAAGGCCTCCTCCAAGAGCAGGTGCATCTGCTGGCGTACCTCGTCGATGGACGGCTGGGAGCTCAACGTGGAGGTCTCTGAGTGACCTTTGACCCCTCTGGGGCAGACATAACCCCCCCGCGGGCCAATCAGACGATCCACGTTGGTCTCCTCAATCAGCTCCGGTTCAGTCTGAAACACAGAGAAAAAGAGGGGAATTGGTTACGCACACACACACACACACACACACACTGCCCAGGAGGTTGGTGGCACCTTAATCAGGGAGGACAGGCTTGTGGTAATGACTGGAGCAGAATCAGTGGAATGGTATCAAACACATGAAACACATGGCTCCATTGGCGCCGTTCCAGCCATCATTATGAGCCGTCCTCCCTCAGCAACCTCATACACTGTTCACACTTCATTTCCAATTAGTACTAGTAGAGCTAATACAGTTCAGACCTATCAGAGTAGAGTCATTGTCTCCCAGACCTATCAGAGTAGAGTGTCATTGCCTCCCAGACCTTTCAGAGTAGTGTCATTGTCTCCCAGACCTATCAGAGTAGAGTGTCAGTGTCTCCCAGACCTATCAGAGTAGAGTGTCATTGTCTCCCAGACCTATCAGAGTAGAGTGTCATTGCCTCCCAGATCTATCAGAGTAGAGTGTCATTGTCTCCCAGATCTATCAGAGTAGAGTGTCATTGTCTCCCAGATCTATCAGAGTAGAGTGTCATTGTCTCCCAGATCTATCAGAGTAGAGTGTCATTGCCTCCCAGACCTATCAGAGTAGAGTGTCATTGTCTCCCAGACCTATCAGAGTAGAGTGTCATTGTCTCCCAGATCTATCAGAGTAGAGTGTCATTGTCTCCCAGACCTATCAGAGTAGAGTGTCATTGTCTCCCAGATCTATCAGAGTAGAGTGTCATTGTCTCCCAGATCTATCAGAGTAGAGTGTCATATTCTCCCAGATCTATCAGAGTAGAGTGTCATTGTCTCCCAGATCTATCAGAGTAGAGTGTCATTGTCTCCCAGATCTATCAGAGTAGAGTGTCATTGTCTCCCAGATCTATCAGAGTAGAGTGTCATTGTCTCCCAGACCTATCAGAGTAGAGTGTCATTGTCTCCCAGATCTATCAGAGTAGAGTGTCATTGTCTCCCAGATCTATCAGAGTAGAGTGTCATATTCTCCCAGATCTATCAGAGTAGAGTGTCATTGCCTCCCAGATCTATCAGAGTAGAGTGTCATTGTCTCCCAGATCTATCAGAGTAGAGTGTCATTGTCTCCCAGATCTATCAGAGTAGAGTGTCATTGTCTCCCAGATCTATCAGAGTAGAGTGTCATTGCCTCCCAGATCTATCAGAGTAGAGTGTCATTGTCTCCCAGACCTATCAGAGTAGAGTGTCATTGTCTCCCAGACCTATCAGAGTAGAGTGTCATTGTCTCCCAGACCTATCAGAGTAGAGTGTCATTGTCTCCCAGACCTATCAGAGTAGAGTGTCATTGTCTCCCAGACCTATCAGAGTAGAGTGTCATTGTCTCCCAGATCTATCAGAGTAGAGTGTCATTGCCTCCCAGATCTATCAGAGTAGAGTGTCATTGTCTCCCAGATCTATCAGAGTAGAGTGTCATTGTCTCCCAGATCTATCAGAGTAGAGTGTCATTGTCTCCCAGATCTATCAGAGTAGAGTGTCATTGTCTCCCAGACCAATCAGAGTAGAGTGTCATTGTCTCCCAGATCTATCAGAGTAGAGTGTCATTGTCTCCCAGACCAATCAGAGTAGAGTGTCATTGTCTCCCAGACCTATCAGAGTAGAGTGTCATTGCCTCCCAGATCTATCAGAGTAGAGTGTCATTGTCTCCCAGACCAATCAGAGTAGAGTGTCATTGTCTCCCAGACCTATCAGAGTAGAGTGTCATTGTCTCCCAGATCTATCAGAGTAGAGTGTCATTGTCTCCCAGATCTATCAGAGTAGAGTGTCATTGTCTCCCAGATCTATCAGAGTAGAGTGTCATTGTCTCCCAGATCTATCAGAGTAGAGTGTCATTGCCTCCCAGATCTATCAGAGTAGAGTGTCATTTTAGTGCTCTCTTAGGCTCAAACAAAAACTCTTCATTCACTTTATTAGCACCCTGCAAACTGGTGATGCTGCCCCGGTTTAGGGAGCCATGTCCTTTACACAGAAACACACCACAACTCCAAAGACACTCGTGCCAAGTACTTTCTCTTTACAGCACTGAAGGACTATCCCACAATGCATTGCAACCCCCCCCCATTTCATGATTTACGAGCACAGTGCTACAACGGTAAATGAACAGTCCCCTGATAGCTGGGTGGAATGCCACTGACTCAACCAGAGATGGTCAGATGAGAAATGTTCAAGTGGCTTTAACGATTCAGGAAGCTATACTAGTTGTTGTTGACAAGATGCTGACTAAGTTAGCCAGAGCTGCTTGATGGTACACTGTAGTCCTGTAATATCTCACATGAATAGGTGTTCAGTATTCCTCCAGTGGAACTGCTGTCTCTCTGGTTGGTCTCTGCAGGGTAGAGTGCTACCGGGACAGTTTTGTATGGAGTGTGAGTTGTGTTTCTGTTTATCTCTCCATCTCCTCCTTCCCTCTCCTTGTCCCGCCCCCCGTAGATTCATTGTGGCGATAAACAATCCGGCAAATCACTGTAGAAGTAATTAAGCACTGCGGTAAACTACTGGAGGTCTGTGTGTGTTAGCCTACTGTTATATCTCTCTCTCACTCTCTCTCACTCTCACTGTCACTCTCTCTCTCACTCTCTCTCCTTCCCTTTTGTCACCCACGCTCTGTGCTCGCTCTGCTCTCTCTATATCCACCTCTCCCTCCTTGCTTTCTCCCTCCAGCCTCTCTCTTCCTCCATCCCACTCTCTCTCAGGGTGATAAATGAGTTGGATCTGAGGGTGCCCTACTTCCTGTGCGAGTGGATGGGAGCAGCCACAGGAGACCTGGCGCAGCCGCCTCATAAATCAGTTCCCTCGCAACACGGACAGGCAGAGACGTGGATCCGCAGTGATATGGCCCGCAGAGCAAGCGTTCCCACTGTTCCACAGTGATATGGCCCGCAGAGCAAGCGTTCCCACTGTTCCGCAGTGATATGGCCCGCAGAGCAAGCGTTCCCACTGTTCCGCAGTGATATGGCCCGCAGAGCAAGCATTCCCACTGTTCCGCAGTGATATGGCCCGCAGAGCAAGCGTTCCCACTGTAATCAATAGAGCCAGTCCTTCTGCAAGGAGCTGACCGAACACGCTAGCACCGGATTCTTTGCAGGTTGCAGGTTTGACACGGTTGTTACGGTTACTGCAGGGAGGCTATGATTCACTCCCACGGGAGGTAGAGAAGGGAGCAGAACAGTGGAGGGAGGAGGTGGAGGAGGACAGGGAGGAGAACAGTGGAGGGAGGAGGTGGAGGAAGACAAGGAGCAGAACAGTGGAGGGAGGAGGTGGAGGATGACAGGGAGCAGAACAGTGGAGGGAGGAGGTGGAGGAAGACAGGGAGCAGAACAGTGGAGGGAGGACATAGAGGAAGACAGGGAGCAGAACAGTGGAGGGAGGAGGTGGAGGAAGACAGGGAGCAGAACAGTGGAGGGAGGAGGTGGAGGACGACAGGCGGCAGAACAGTGGAGGGAGGAGGTGGAGGAAGACAGGGAGCAGGACAGTGGAGGGAGGAGGTGGAGGAAGACAGGCGGCAGAACAGTGGAGGGAGGAGGTGGAGGAAGAAAGGGAGCAGAACAGTGGAGGGAGGACATAGAGGAAGACAGGGAGCAGAAGAGTGGAGGGAGGAGGAGGAAGACAGGGAACAGAACAGTGGAGGGAGGAGGTGGAGGAAGACAGTGAGCAGAACAGTGGAGGGAGGAGGTGGAGGAAGACAGGGAGCAGAACAGTGGAGGCAGGAGGTGGAGGAAGACAGGGAGCAGAACAGTGGAGGGAGGAGGTGGAGGAAGACAGGGAGCAGAACAGTGGAGGGAGGAGGTGGAGGAAGACAGGGAGCAGAACAGTGGAGGGAGGAGGTGGAGGAAGACAGGGAGCAGAACAGTAGAGGGAGGAGGTGGAGGAAGACAGGGAGCAGAACAGTGGAGGGAGGAGGTGGAGGAAGACAGGGAGCAGAACAGTGGAGGGCGGACTAGAGGAAGAGAAGTATGAAGACAGGTTGCTTGGGAGGAAATGATGCTTCTCTATGTAGAGGATATTGACAATAGACTCAAAGAGTTGTTACTGTCTGTGGTAAATGTGATACATATTCTATTAGATGTAATATGTGGTTATTGTTAAAACCAATGTCTGAGATGATTAGATAAAGTAAAGGAGAGAAAGACACTATGCTGTTCTGTTTGTAAAGTAGGAGCTTACTGTAAAACTACCTCGTTCTCTTTGTTTGTAAATGAAAGGTTAAAGGTTATAAGATATTAACAGTGTCTTAGAGATAATTGTGGTGTTTGTTAAGTAGTGATCTGAAACATGACTTCAGGGAGCTGCTCTTTAGCCTCTTGATATTCTAACTGCATCTGTCCAGCATCATCTACGCAGCAACAGTATCACACCACAGGAGAGGAGAGGAGAGGAGAGGAGGGGCGAGGAGGCGGGACGAGGCGAGGCAAGGAAGAGGAGAGGAAGAGGAGAGGAAGAGGAGAGGAGAGGAGAGGAGGGGCGAGGCGAGGCAGATGAGAGGAAGAGGAGAGGAAAGGAGAGGAGGGAAGAGGAGAGGAGAGGCGAGGCGAGGAGAGGAGGGAAGAGGAGAGGAGAGGCGAGGCAGAGGAGAGGAAGAGGAGAGGAGAGGCAGAGGAGAGGAGAGGAGAGGAGAGGCGAGGCGAGGAGAGGAGAGGAGAGGAGAGGAGAGGAGAGGAGAGGAGAGGAGAGGAGAGGAGAGGAGAGGAGAGGAGAGGAGAGGAGAGGAGGGAAGAGGAGAGGCGAGGAGAGGAGAGGAGAGGAGAGGAGAGGAGAGGAGAGGAGAGGAGAGGAGAGGAAGAGGAGAGGAGGGAAGAGGAGAGGCGAGGCGAGGAGAGCAACATGTCTGAAAGGTATCATAAACCACAACTATAAAGAACACCTTATGAA
Organism: Oncorhynchus mykiss; assembly: GCF_013265735.2. NCBI lineage: Eukaryota > Metazoa > Chordata > Actinopteri > Salmoniformes > Salmonidae > Oncorhynchus > Oncorhynchus mykiss. The sequence goes on from NC_048570.1 coordinate 85,345,376, forward strand.
TCTACCACTATCATCCATTAAGCAACTCCTTCACTGCAGTCTGATGTGCTTAACTTCAACCACACCTGTATGTGGACAGTCCAGTTCCTGTCTGAGACTTTGACCCCTGGAGAGCTCTATTAGGGGTGCATTCAGGATTGCAATATGCTGTGATGTTGAATGGAACTCACCTCTACACCTTAAGACAACTGCCTTGACTGCAACAGTACCCTGCCAGAGGTACTACAAAACAGACAGTTCACTACCCAGTGATGTGTCTGTTGTGAAACATGCACCAGTCTGAATCCTTCCAAGTCAACACTTTTTACAGCAAGCAGTGAATGTGTTTGTGTTTATTTTGGCCTCAGCACCATACAAAACATTTGGAGCGTGCAGGTACATTGTTTGTTTGTTTGCAACAGGAAGCTGTTGTCTCCAGTCACCTGGGGATGTTAGCTATTTTTGGATAGTAAATCACCTGTAAAATGAGTGGTTTTAACGACTGTGGACATGTAAGCTACAGATACAGTGTCAGGAAAAAGCATTTGCCCCCTTTTACATTTTCTCTATTTTTGCGTATTTTTGATACTGAATGTTGTCAGATCTTCAGCAAAAAACTAATGTTAGATAAAGGGAACCTGAGTTTACAAATAACAAAATAAACATACTTGCATGCAGGACTGCTTTAACTCAGCAACATTTGTGGGTTTACAAGCATGAACTGCTCGTTTCAACATTGTTTCAAAGCCCACCCATCTGCCACTCCAAACCCCACGCATGTGCCACTCCAAACCCCACGCATCTGCCATTCCAACCCCGCCAATCTGCCACTCCAAACCCCACCCATCTGCCATTACAACCACGCCCATCTGCCACTCCAAACCCCACCCATCTGCCATTCCAACCCCACCCATCTGCCACTCCAAACCCCACCCATCTGCCATTACAACCACGCCCATCTGCCACTCCAAACCCAACCCATCTGCCATTACAACCACGCCCATCTGCCACTCCAAACCCCACCCATCTGCCATTCCAACCCCGCCCATCTGCCACTCCAAACCCCACCCATCTGCCATTCCAACCCCGCCCATCTGCCACTCCAAACCCCACCCAACTGCCATTACAACCACGCCCATCTGCCACTCCAAACCCCACCCATCTGCCATTCCAACCCCACCCATCTGCCATTCCAAACCCCACCCATCTGCCATTACAACCACGCCCATCTGCCACTCCAAACCCCACCCATCTGCCATTACAACCCCGCCCATCTGCCACTCCAAACCCCACCCATCTGCCATTCCAACCCCGCCCATCTGCCACTACAAACCCCACCCATCTGCTATTCCAACCCCGCCCATCTGCCACTCCAAACCCCACCCATCTGCCATTACAACCACGCCCATCTGCCACTCCAAACCCCACCCATCTGCCATTCCAACCCCGCCCATCTGCCACTCCAAACCCCGCACATCTGCCACTCCAAACCCCGCACATCTGCCATTCCAAACCCCGCACATCTGCCACTCCAAACCCCGCACATCTGCCACTCCAAACCCCGCACATCTGCCACTCCAAACCCCGCACATCTGCCACTCCAAACCCCGCACATCTGCCACTCCAAACCCCGCACATCTGCCATTCCAAACCCCGCACATCTGCCACTCCAAACCCTGCACATCTGCCACTCCAAACCCCGCACATCTGCCACTCCAAACCCCGCACATCTGCCACTCCAAACCCCGCACATCTGCCATTCCAAACCCCTCCCATCTGCCACTCCAAACCCCGCGCATCTGCCACTCCAAACCTCGCCCATCTGCCACTCCTTACCCCACCGATCTGCCATTCCAAACCCCTCCCATCTGCCATTCCAAACCCCTCCCATCTGCCATTCCAAACCCCACCCATCTGCCACTCCAAACCCTGCCCATCTGCCATTCCAAACCTCACCCATCTGCCATTCCAACCCCACCCATCTGCCATTCCAACCCCGCCCATCTGCCACTCCAAACCCTACCCATCTGCCATTCCAACCCCGCCCATATGCCACTAAAAACCCCACCCTTCTGCAATTCCTTACCCCACCGATCTGCCATTCCAAACCCCTCCCATCTGCCATTCCAAACCCCAACCATCTGCCACTCCAAACCCATCATGCTAGAGCAAATGCTCAAAGTAACTGAAAGATTTGAAATAGTGTTTGAACCCGTCTGCTTCTGAGACCCAGAACACCAGTTCAGATAGGGCCAGTGGGAAAGGACCAGGGTCAGGACCAGGGTCAGGACCAGGGTAAGGACCAGGGTAAGGACCAGGGTCAGGACCAGGGTCAGGACAAGGGACAGGACCAGGGTAAGGACCAGGGTCAGGACCAGGACCAGGGTCAGGGGAGTGGGACTCACGTCATAGCCGCTATTCCTGATGCCTCTCCTGGGTCTCTCCCTCATAACCAGCAGGTCCATCTCTGTTCCTCCGGTACTCGGGCTGTTCAGGCTCTGCCTGCTCCGATAGGTCCGCTGCCTCACCTGAGAATGTCTGCCAATCACAGGGTGTTACAGAGCTCAAATCAATCAGCCAATAAGAAGAGGAATGTGTTAATCAAATGAGTGCAACAAACCGCCTTAGACAATACAGTTAACTAGGAGAAACTCCTGGTTTCATTATCATTGTCGTGGTCATCGTTTTCTTCGTCATCAACCTCATCATGATCAGCAGCAACTTTGTCATCATGAATCAACATTCTATTATATTCTATAGGCCTTTCCAGCCACACTACCGTTCAACAGTCTGGGGTCACTTAGAAATGTCCTTGTTTTTGAAAGAAAAGCACATTTTCTGGTCCATTAAAATAACATCAAATTGATCAGAAATACAGTGTAGACATTGTTAATGTTGTAAATGACTATTACGGCTGATTTTTAATCAAATATCTACATAATGTCTACATAGGCCCATTATCAGCAACCATCACTCCTGTGTTCCAATGGCACGTTGTGTTAGCTAATCCAAGTTTATCATTTTAAAAGGCTAATTGATGATTAGAAAACCCTTTTGCAATTATGTTAGAACAGCTGAAAACTGTTGTTCTGATTAAAGAAGCAATAAAACTGTCCTTCTTTAGACTAGTTGAGTATCTAGTTGAGTATCTGGAGCGTCAGCATTTGTGGGTTCGATTACAGGCTCAAAATGGCCAGAAACAAATAACTCTCTTCTGAAACTCGTCAGTCTATTCTTGTTCTGAAAAATGAAGGCTATTCCATGCGAGAAATTGCCAAGAAACTGAAGGTCTCATACAACGCTGTGTACTACTCCCTTCACAGAACAGCGCAAACTGGCTCTAACCAGAATAGAAAGAGGAGTGGGAGGCCCCGGTGCACAACTGAGCAAGAGGACAAGTTCATTAGAGTGTCTAGTTTGAGAAACAGACGCCTCACACGTCCTCAACTGGCAGCATCATTAAATAGTACCCGCAAAACACCAGTCTCAACGTCAACAGTGAAGAGGTGACTCTGGGATGCTGGCCTTCTAGGCAGAGTTGCAAAGGAAAAAAACATTTCTCAGACTGGCCAATAAAAATAAAAGATTAAGATGGGCAAAAGAACACAGACACTGGACAGAGGAATATTGGAAAAAAGTGTTATGGACAGACGAATCTAAGTTTGAGTGTTCAGATCACAAAGAAGAACATTCGAGAGACGTAGAAAAAATGAAAAGATGCTGGAGGCAATGTGATGGTCTGGGGGGCTTTGGTGCTGGTAAAGTGGGAGATCTGTTCAGGGTAAAAGGGATCTTGAAGAAGGAATGGTATCATTCCATTTTGCAGCTCCATGCCATACCCTGTGGACGGCGCTTCATTGGAGCCAATTTCCTTCTACAACAGGACAATGACCTAAAGCACAGGTCCAAACTATGCAATAACTATTTAGCGAAGAAGCCCTTGTCAACATCTTGACTATATTTCCTATTCATTTTGCAACTCATTTCATGTACTGTATGTTTTCATTGAAAACAAGGACATTTCTAAGTGACCCCAAACTTTTGAACGGTAGTGTATGTCTGAACATAATATCTCCTCTGCCAGATTGATTTGACATAATTGTGTGTTTTTCAATTACTTATCCCTGCCAGCCAATGCTGAAACTCCTAAAACGGCATCATACTGAGGACGTCTTAGAGAGGAGGTAATATGTATGATAATATTGATACATATTTTTCATTCTGTTGAACAAGATGCAGTGATGCAGATCAGTGAACATGCTCTGGGAGTGCTATCTCATCACTCATCACAGTCCTATCAGCAGGCTGAGCATGACTGGAGAGTCTGTCAAACATGTCTCTATGGGAAACTTCACCAGAACCAAAGATGATAGAGACAGGAGAGAGCAGACAGAAGAGAGCAGACAGAAGAGAGGAGACAGAAGAGAGGAGACAGGAGGAGGACACAGGAGACAGAAGAGAGGAGACAGAAGAGAGGAGACAGAAGAGAGGAGACAGGAGAGAGGAGACAGGAGGAGGACACAGGAGACAGGAGAGAGGAGACAGGACACAGGAGAGAGGAGACAGGAGGAGGACACAGGAGACAGGAGAGAGGAGACAGGAGAGAGGACACAGGGGGAGGAGAGAGGAGACAGGAGAGAAGAAACAGGACACAGGAGAGAGTAGACAGGAGAGAGGAGACAGGAGACGGGACACAGGAGACAGGACACAGGAGAGAGGAGACAGGACACAGGAGAGAGGAGACAGGACGAGGAGGGCAACAAGCAGTGAATATGAAGTTTGGTTCTCCAGAGAAACAGAGCAATGAAAATCACAAAACCATCACCTAAACAGCCAACATCTGCCTTTCCTTTATCCTCCTGTACAGTGTGTGTGTGTGTTTGTGTGTGTGTGCGTGTGCGTGTGCATGTCTGTGTGCGTGTCTGTGCGTTATGTACGCATATGTGTTTTTCCCTCATCGGCATCCATAACAAACCACAACTATTCTCTCTCTGTCTACATCAGTAGCAAATGATGGCACGACAGAGCAGGGCAGAGCCGTCCCAATGGAGAGCCCCTTATGGGCTCCCCTGCTCTGAGACAAGTACACCAAATCCTCTTATCTCCAGACTGAAGGAGCAGAAAACCAGAGGACCAGGGGCCAGAGCCCAGCACCATCCCAGAGACAGGAGGGGATTAGTCTGATTAAAGAGGCCTGATGAGACCCTCCTCTGGATCACAGAAAGATGATAATGAAACAATTAGACAGACAGACTGCCGTGCTGAGGGAGCATTTATAGAGAGGGAGGGTTAGATGAGGGCATGGAACTGCAGACAGACAACTGGTCAATGAGGCTGCGTGACAGACACAGAGAGAGTGCCAATCAATGTCCTTGAAAAGCTTTGGAGGAGGGACTATTAAACTACCCACCTACAACTCAACATATATCCCCATCCCCTCCTCTTTTCCCTCACACCCTCCCCCATCTCACCTCCTGCTGGACTTGACGTAGGTGGATGCTCGGTCTTCATCAGGCTCCAGTGGTGGGCCATGCTCTCCAGGTGCCCTCTCATGTCCGTGTCTCTGCCTCTGTGCCAGCGCCCTGCTACCACTCCCGCTGCCATCCGCTGAGGGGAAGTCATAGTACCCTTTCCTCTTAGCCTTCAGCCTCAGCTTGTTCCTGTAGTGCTCTATGTCGGACTTCTGCTTCAGAGCTAGGTTCACCTGGAGAAAGAAGGAAGGAAGGGAGGGAGGCAGGGAGGCAGGCAGGCAGGCAGGCAGGCAGGCAGGCAGGCAGGCAGGCAGGCAGGCAGGCAGGCAGGCAGGTAGGCAGGCAGGCAGGGAGGCAGGGAGGCAGGGAGGCAGGGAGGGAGGGAGGGAGGAGAAAAAGCACAGACATGTAAAAAGTGTGTGTGTGTGTGTGTATGTGTGTGTGTGTGTGTGTGTTGTGTGTGTGTGTCTCACCTCTCCATTTCCATTGAGGATGGCTGAGTCTTGGCTGCGGTCAGAGGAGGCGGGGTGTGAATAGGTGGGCGGAGCAGTCATGGGCTTTATGGAAATAAGCTGCAGGGAACCAAACGAGGTGTCGTAGGGATCTGAACAAGGAACAAGGAGTTAACACACACTCACCACAAAGAACAAGGAGTTAATACACACTCACCACAAAGAACAAGGAGTTAATACACACTCACCACAAAGAACAAGGAGTTAATACACACTCACCACAAGGAACAAGGAGTTAATACACACTCACCACAAGGAGTTAATACACACTCACCACAAGGAACAAGGAGTTAATACACACTCACCACAAGGAACAAGGAGTTAATACACACTCACCACAAGGAACAAGGAGTTAATACACACTCACCACAAAGAACAAGGAGTTAATACACACTCACCACAAAGAACAAGGATTTAATACACACTCACCACAAGGAACAAGGAGTTAGTACACACTCACCAGAAAGAACAAGGAGTTAATACACACTCACCACAAAGAACAAGGAGTTAATACACACTCACCACAAGGAACAAGGAGTTAATACACACTCACCACAAAGAACAAGGAGTTAATACACACTCACCACAAGGAACAAGGAGTTAATACACACTCACCACAAGGAGTTAATACACACTCACCACAAAGAACATGGAGTTAATACACACTCACCACAAAGAACAAGGAGTTAATACACACTCACCACAAAGAACAAGGAGTTAATACACACTC